>NC_092029.1:1743384-2118384 GCF_042242105.1 Pempheris klunzingeri | reverse complement strand
TGCCGTGTGTCCTGTTGCTAAGTTTCCAGACGTAAATATGTTTGGAGGGAAACACATTACAGCTCGGACTACAGCACATAATCACAATATAATCAGAACAACAAAAAGTTCAGGCAGAACAAATCAGTAAAAAGTTAACTGGCTTTGGTTTTCTACAATGATCACTTGTGATGGCAAAAAAATAAAGCATCATTTTAAAGGGTAATTTCGCTATTTTCAAACCTATTTGGGTCGTATTTGTACATATTTTGTTGTCTAAATGACTGGTAGGTACTAAAAGTGTCCAGTAGATCACCTCAGATGATGGCTGCAACGTGATCCTTTGGGACAACTGCACCTGATCACAGTAGATCCACTAAAAGAGCTTGTTTGATCCACTGACAGGCTGAGAGTGTTATTCTAAGTGTGTGACAGCATCATGGAAAGGATCCCTACAGAGAGAGACCTGGAAGATCCTTTTGGTTTAACCACAAACAGCACACACACCAGACTACATTCACTAAAACAGGGATTTTAGCTCACATTAACACAGAAGGTGCCGGTCTGCTGCTGCCTTAATCAGTTAGTTTGTCTGTGTGATTCTGTGTTACACAAATATTGTGTTCAATCTGAACTAATGCTGTAAAACACTGAAGTCACACAATAACACAAACAAACTAATGTATGAGGACAGTGGTAGACCAGCAACTCCTGTCTGCTGCAAGGCAAAATTAATGTTTTTGTCAATGGAGTCTGGTAGTTTAAAAATACCATTTCATTTTTACAATTCTTCACAGACTCTTAGATCCTCTGCTGCAGGTTCTTTTAAATACAAACTATCACACAAAAAGGAAATTTTAAGCAGATTTTTAGACAATTGAAAACTGACTTATTCCACGTTGCCTTTAACTATCACTTTTCTTTTGTTTTTATTTTCTTCTTCCTCATGCTGTTCTTTAACAGCCTTCCTGTATTTAGCAGATTACTGTCGCTTTTATTTCTTTGTTTGCACTTGTTTTAATCTTTCTTTTTTTATTCATTCACTTGTTTCTTCATATATTAAAAAGCACTTTGAGCTAAAGCCCCTGTATGAAAGGTGCTATATAAATAAAGTTTCATAATTATCATTATCATTAATAACATACGTATCATTTCCTTCTTTAGTTAAATAAGAAACAGAACCTTAACTGGGTAGATTTTAAGCACTTTTTCAGCGGTGAGGTCTAAACTTTTCTTTGCCCGCGGCAGTCTTTATGGGTTTAATCGTCCTGCAGGATCTCTGCTGGGACTGACGTCAGCGTCTCTGTGCTCAGGGTCCATCCATTCATTCATGATATCACCTGCAGTGAATCTGCAGGCTGACTGCAGCCAACAGGAATGTGTTATCAGACAGCCGAGCGCCGAGAGCACGGAGCAGAGAGCAGAGAGCAGAGAGCAGAGAGCAGAGAGCAGGGCTGGAGAATTCAAAGTATGTCTCATGAGCCAGACTCTGATGAACCATGAAGTCGAATCAAAGCCTCTTTAAACTGCATTATAGCGGCTTTACTGTCAAAACGTTGTCTACAGGATAATAAGCACTGTGTTATAAACAGTGTCTGTAAGACTAGATGCACCAGTAATATTTGCATAATTCATCTCTGCTGCTTGACTTCAGCGAGTAAGAATCACTTTGAAACATTAGGCACAATTTAGCAATCAAGTCAAGTATTTACCCTGTTTTTACATTGAGACTCTTGTGTAATGATCGTTCAAGAGTTGTGGACTAATTCTAAAATTGCTGTAACATATTTGAAATTTAAAGAATCTCTAGAGAGATAGACCTGTAAGATCCTTTTTGTTTAACCACAAACAGGCTCTCTCCACACACACCAGACTCCATTCACAAAAACAGTGATTTTACCTCACAGAACACAGGAGCTGCTGGTCTGCCGCTGCCTCGTTCGGTTTGTTTGTTTGTGTTGTTTTGTGTCAGACAAGGATTGTGTTGAATCTGAACAAACCCTTTAAAACTCCAACAACAAAAACCAACAAATAGATTGGGACAGTGACAGACCAGCAGCTCCTGTGTTCTGCAAGGTAAAATTATTGTTTTTTCTCAATGGAGTCTGGTGGTTTTCAAATTACCAATAAGTGCTGCTTTAAAGTCACTATGTGTAGAGAGTGAATCTCAAATTGATGCCCCACTGTGGTAATATTAAAAATGCACCCCACCTCTGAGACTGCACAGTGTTTTTCTACTTCTACTACATATTTTTAATCCTAAAAGCAGCGTTTATCAGCTGTTTTCTTGCTCTGCGGTGATGCCAGTGATGAAGGTCTGAGGTTTGAGATAAGACGCCCAGTGGAGCCCAATGAGGTGCGGTGAAGCGTTGCTCCACGTTCAGGCTGGTATTTGAAGCTTTATGGAGCATGTGGAGCAGATGTGAGCGATCCTCCTTTATAGTTTTATTTGTCTGCCCTGTTTTTACCTGCTCTGATTACAGCGTGAGGTTTCAGGTAACACAGTTCGAGGACCAGACTCAGTGGAAAAGCAGCACCAGCTGGACTTAAAATGTCCATTTTGTCCACGCGTTTCGTACACATGTGGCTGATTTCCTTTAAAACACTCAACGTTTTCACAGCCTGGTGTGGATCTTGTTAACACTCAGGGGTCCTTTCGGGGTATTTAAGGTCCACACATGAGTTTTATTCAACATCAGACCCCCCAGAACAAAGCAAACTAATATCATAATGTATTTATAAAGAAAACAGAAATAAAAAAAGGGTCCCAAAGCTCTGAAACAATCTGCCTGAGGAAACCAGCTTGTCTTTTATTTAATTTCATTTTGCCTTTTCCTCCACTGCATTGAAACCAAATTGTTTCCTGCATGTTTTCTTTCAAAACCTGATGATGTGTCTGTTTTATTTATTCGCCTTTGTGAAACACTTTTAAAGTATTCTATAAACAGATATTATTATCATTATATCCTAAAATAAAACCACAATAAGGAAAATAATACTGATTAGATCTGAGTGACTTACTTTCTTACAAAACTACAGCACACAAAATCTTAAGTGAATATAGAATATATCATAACTTTAACATTAAAACAACACACGTTCGAGTCTGGACTAATTCACAGTTTGGTCCAGATCCACATTTTCCAGAACAAACAGCCGTTATATCGCTCTCTGCACACACACCAGACTCCATTCACAAAAACAGCAATTTTACCTCGCAGAACACAGGAGTTAATGGTCTACTGCTTTGTCTGATCGGTTAGTTTGTTTGCATTATTCTGTGTGACATAATTATTGTGCTGCATCTAAACCAACCCTTTATAATTGTTTAAAAGTCACATAAGAAGACAAACAAACAAACGGCTTTGGACAGCTGCAAACTAGCAGCTCCTGTGCTCTGCAAGGTAAATTTAGTGTTTTTGTCAATGGAGTCTGGTGGTTTAAAAATTCTGAAGTCCAACCTTAAAGGCACTTTGTATAGAAATTGAACATTTCTAACGTTGGTGCCTCACAGTGGTAATATTAAAACTGCATGCCCCCTTCGCACAACTGCACAGATTTTCACAAGCCACCAGAGTAATGCCACAGATGCTGTACTCGCACAAAACGCCCCAAAAATCAGGACTTAAATTCTCCTGCAGCTCAGAATCTAAAAAGTTGAGTCCTAACCTGATGGCTCGATAAGGCACGATTCATCACCTGTCCTATCAGAACCATCATCCGGAACCTCCATGTTTTCTCTGGATCTTATCTGATGCCTCCTACCTCACAAATAAACATGCATCTGCAAAACATCCAGGAATCAGGAATCTGGATCTGTTTTTCAGGACAGTAGGAATACTATTGACAGCGCCATGTGTGATCTCAGCCACCAGACTCCATTAACAAAAATGGATATTTTACATGGGAGCTGCTGGTCTACTGCTGCCTCGATCAGTTGGTTTTTTGTGTTATTGTGTGACTTTGGTGGTTTAAAAGGTTGATTTGGATCCAACAGAATACTTGTGTAACACACAATAACACAGAAAAACTAACTGATTAAGGCAGCAATAGACCAGCAACCCCTGTGTTCTGCAAGGCAAAATTCCTGTTTTTGTGAATGGAGTCCGGTGAGTTTGAACAACACGGAACAGCAATGATGAAATATTTAAAAATATGATATTTCATTCAATGCTATTACTATCATTATTATCATTATTCACTTCACATGTGGTAGAAACACTTTCACAGATTTCCATCCTCAGGAGGAACCAATGGGCTTTCAGCTGAGACCCACAGACAGGAAGTCATAAAAGATGAACGCATTGCTGGTTTTAGTCTTTTCATGATATTCTCTCTAATAATCTTTAACATTTTAGAGCTTTGGTTTTTTTAGTTTCGGATTGTAACTGTTACAGTGCTCTTTTCAAAGCCACCAGACTCCATTAACAAAAACGGATATTTTACATGGGAGCTGCTGGTCTGCTGCTGCCTCGATCAGTTGGTTTGTTTGTGTTATTGTGTGACTTTGGTGGTTTAAAAAGTTGATTTGGATCCAACAGAATACTTGTGTAACACACAATAACACAGAAAAACTAACTGATTAAGGCAGCAATAGACCAGCAACCCCTGTGTTCTGCAAGGCAAAATTCCTGTTTTTGTGAATGGAGTCCGGTGAGTTTGAACAACACGGAACAGCAATGATGAAATATTTAAAAATATGATATTTCATTCAATGCTATTACTATCATTATTATCATTATTCACTTCACATGTGGTAGAAACACTTTCACAGATTTCCATCCTCAGGAGGAACCAATGGGCTTTCAGCTGAGACCCACAGACAGGAAGTCATAAAAGATGAACGCATTGCTGGTTTTAGTCTTTTCATGATATTCTCTCTAATAATCTTTAACATTTTAGAGCTTTGGTTTTTTTAGTTTCGGATTGTAACTGTTACAGTGCTCTTTTCAAAGCCACCAGACTCCATTAACAAAAACGGATATTTTACATGGGAGCTGCTGGTCTGCTGCTGCCTCGATCAGTTGGTTTGTTTGTGTTATTGTGTGACTTTGGTGGTTTAAAAAGTTGATTTGGATCCAACAGAATACTTGTGTAACACACAATAACACAGAAAAACTAACTGATTAAGGCAGCAGTAGACCAGCAACACCTGTATTCTGCAAGGTAAAATTCCTGTTTTTGTCTATAGAGTCTGGTGAGTTTGAGTAGCACGAAACAGCAATGATGAAATTTTTAAAAATACAATATTTCAATACTGTTATTATCATTATTATTGACTAGAAACACACTTTCACAGATTTCCGTCCTCACGAGGAACCAATGGGCTTTAAGCTGAGACCCACAGACAGGAAATCAATCAGTTAGTTTACATAAAATAGTAAAGAACAATGGCATCGGCCTCATTCTTTAACATTTTAGAGCTTTGATTTTGGTTTCAGATGGTTTCCCTAAGCGATGATCCAGAATATGATCAAACCCAGAGTGGGACATGTGACCTCGGGCCTCACCTCTCCCTCTCCTGCTCCAGCAGGTTGGTGAAGTCGTCGCTCTTGGTCATGAAGTCGGCGTGCTTGCGTTTCTCGTTGTCCAGCTCCATGACGGTGCGGCGGTGGCATTTCTCAGCCAGCAGCAGCTGCTCTAACATCCGTCTGTACGTCTCCTTCTGTTTGTCCTCCAGACGGTCCAACTGAAAGAAAAAAAAAAAAACCAAAACGTTCGTTTTTAACAACAGCTCAGCACGGTATCCCAAATCATTGGCTACGGTTGTGTTTGTGGGACCACGTCGAGCAGGGAGGACTCTTTCCACACGATTGTGAGCTTTATTCACACTAACCGCACATTTGTTCAGCCTTTCTTTCTCTGACGCCCTGTGGAATCTGTCTAGCGTGGCAAATCACATTTTCAAGCAGGATTCAAAGCTATTCAGCACACAGAAAAGGTGGATTTTACTCTGATTTCACTCCTCACATACAGTGTGAACATGCATTGTGTGTTTAGGGCCGTTTCTGAACACTTTGGGGCTCTTACACTGTAAATTTAATACACCTCAATGCAAAAAAATGATTAGCAATACTTTATTATCAACAAAGATGTTAATTAACACAAAAAAAGACTGTATGAAATTGTATGTATGTATGAAAATACAGAAATATGAGAAAACATGGCTGACCAGTAGCTGTAAATCTAATCCCAGCTGAAACCCTTTAATACGTTCTGCTTTCTAACCTCGGCCATGGGCTTCTCGTACACGTCCTCGGGGCTCTTGTTGCTGAGGGCGAGCAGACTGTCCCTCTGCAGGGCCTGCAGGGGTTTGGTGGGGGCCGAGGAGCCGTAGTGGGCCTCCAGACGCTCCGGTTTGGTTTTGTCCGACTTCAGCAGGCTGATGATGTCCTCTCTGGCCTGAGGAGACACGAAAGATCCTTTTGGTTTAACCACAAACCGCCGTTATATCGCTCTCTGCACACACACCAGACTCCATTCACAAAAACATTAATTTAACATGGGAGTTGCTGATCTACTGCTGCCTCTATCACTTAGTTTGTTCGTGTTATTGTGCAACTTTAGTGCTTTAGAGGTCAGTTTAGATCCAGCACAATAATTATGTAACACAGAATAACACAAAAAAACTAACTGATTAACACAGCAATAGAACAACAACTCCTGTGTGCTGCAAGGTAAAATGACTGATTTTGTCTATGGAGTCTGGTGGGTTTGAATAGCATGTCACAATAATGATGAAATATTTAAAAATACAATATTTCAGTGCTGTTATTGATATTAGCAAATACCACTACTACTACTAATAATAATAAAAATTATTATTATTATTATTGTCTGTATACATTTATAAAGCACTTCTTAACACAAACTAAAAAATCCAACAATAACAGGAAGTAAATAAATCATAATCAATAAAAAACAAAAAATAATAATAATACAAAAAAAAACTCACGTAAAATGAAATAAATAGTAAAGAAAGCTGTAAGTATTTTACTTTTGCAGTGTACCATCATGTAGAATCACTATGACTGGAGTTACATGGTGTTTAAAAAGGTTTACAGGCTCTGGTTGAGCCCACGTGGAGTTTAACTCTGTGGACACAGTGATCAACGATGTCACATGACTAAATACAGAAGAAGAAGGAGGAGGAGGAGGAAGAGGAGGAGGAGGCAGGTCTTCACCAGCAGAGGGAGATGTTTCCTTTTGTCCAGGGAGACAGAAAACATTTCAAACTTCATCACATCCACGTCCAGCTGCTTTAACATCAATACACATAATTATGAATATTGTCTTCCACTTTCAATCAATCAATCTTTATTTATATAGCACCAATTCATAACAGCGTTCTCTCAAGACGCTTTCCTTAAAGAGCAGGTCCAGACCAAACCCTTTAATATGTTACTCAACGATTCAGGAATTCAAGAATCCCCACATGAGTAAACATCAGATATTATATCAGGTGACAGTAGGAGGAAGAAACTCCCCTTTAACAGAAAGAACTCCTCTTTAACAGGAAGAAACTCCCCTTTAACAGGAAGAAACTCCCCTTTAACAGAAAGAACTCCTCTTTAACAGGAAGAAACTCCCCTTTAACAGGAACAACTCCCCTTTAACAGGAGAAACTCCCCTTTAACAGGAAGAACTCCCCTTTAACAGGAGAAACTCCCCTTGAACAGGAAGAAACTCCCCTTTAACAGGAAGAAACCTCGAACGGGATGCACAAACAAACAACCAAAACAATAACAGCAGCTACAGTGCTGACAACAGGAATATGACTAATAATCAGCAATATGCTGTCATATTCTGACTTCTGGCTCCAAAAAGCCAAGATGGCGACGCCCATAAAGACAAACTTGAGGCTTCAAAACGGCGGTCGACAAACCACAGATTATACTTAAGTATATGATTGATGCCCTTATTGTAAAGTGTCACCTTTTCGCCTTAAACACACTTTTTACCATTTCGACGTGACGGAGAATTACGACGGTCTGTTTTTAACGTGAGATGCATCTGAAGGCCTTGGTGTGAAGTAGAGCTGAACAAAAGCAGCTCTTCCTGTGTGAAATGTCGCTCCGTGCTGAGCGTTTCTCCGTCCCATTGCTAATGGAAAATATTCAACACGCCCAAACAGATGGAAACAGAGGGCGAGGCAGCAGCATCCTGCCTCTCCGGAGAGCCGTTTATAAATGTGCCTCCATTAGAAAATCATTATCAGGCTGGAGCCCAGCAGCAGCAGCAGCAGCAGCAGCCGCCGCCGCCGCCGGGGTGTTTCCACCCCAGCAGAGGTTATTTTCAAAGTCCATCCCATCGCACACTGAGACATGTCAGCATGTGACAAACCGCCTATATTTATAGTTTTATAACCTGTCGGCGCTGCTTTGGGGAAAGAGAAGCGCCTGACGTTTGTGGAAAAGCGACAATTTTCAGTATGTAGTTGGCATGGCAACCAGGCTGTCAAATGAGCGATCCCTCGTCGTATCAATCAATGACAAAACGTATAGATTCTCCAGCTCCCACTGCAGCAAACCCGCATCTGAGCGAGCCATATTATTATTGGTGGAGTTATTGATTTAAGTTCAGTGACTCTGAAACTTCTGAGTTTTGGAAAATCACTTCCTACCGTCTGTTTTTAACTCTTCACACCGACAAATGTTTTAAAACTCCACCATTTGAGCCAAAAGGGAGCTGGAGGTTTTTGTCAATGGAGTCTGGTGGCTTTGAAGAGAGTGAAGAGAGAGGAAATGGCACCGGAGAGGGCTTTTCTGACAGCAATGAAAGGCCTCTAAGATATTCTACATTGTTTTAGGTGGGCCAGGAAGATGGCGGCGGCCATAAAGCCAAATTCGAGGCTTCAAAACGACGTCACGGTGGCTACGTCCACTCTTTATATACAGTCTATGTTGAAATCATGGCGCCTTCCTCCTGATGACGTCACACACACGGTGAGCTACGATTGGTTGGGGACCAGCGTGTAGTCACGGTAACAACTCCATAATCACTTTACTCACAAATATCACAATTTAAAGCTGGAAAAACCTGTTTATGCAGCAGGTCTGACAGTTGTAGTGAGTTAAAGACAGATGCTGATGGTCTATTTTCCTGTGAAGTGACTCTGTACCTGAACCTCCCCCTCCATGATCCCCAGCAGGTGCAGCAGGTCCACATTCGTCAGATCCGACGCCTTCTTGCTCCCCGCAGCTTTCTGAGGTTTCTTAGCCGTCCCAGGCACCGCCGTCCTCCCGTCCTTTTCCTCCCGCTGCACTTTCATCTTCCTCTTTGGGAGCTCCGGGGCGTTCTCCTCCTTCTCCTCCTGCTTGATGAAACCCTTGGCGGGTTGGATGTGTCCGTCATCTTGACCCTCCACGGCGCAGTTCCTGGATCGCATTCTTCACCTGCCAGCAGAGACACAATAGAGGCCATTAAAAGAAACTGTAAGAAAGCTGTTTTCTCTCTGGAAAAAGTCATCCGAATCACAAGTTTTAGATCATTTTCCCGCTCTTCCAGGCAGCCACTGGTCTGAGTTAATAACTGGTGGCATGTTTAACACTCCTGAGATTTCTGAGCTTCATCTTTAATGCATGAAAACCACTAAATTCTTCATCATCATCCCACAACGTCCATATTTGCTTATTGTTTCTCCTCTTTGTTTGATTTTCCAGCAACCTAGCCCTTTAACACAACGCTTTTTGGCGGCCCAGTCTGAAGTTTTGGCTGTTCTTGAATGCACCACAAAAGCACATTTGCATGTGATGACAGCAGGACTTTGACAAGAAAACAAAGGTCCACCATTATGGATTACCTGTCTCACCTGTCAGAGTTTCAACTCCTGCAAAACGGTTTTCACTGACCTCATACCAAGAGCTGCCTGGAGCGTAAATACAAGAAAAGATAGTATGATTTGGAACATGTGCGTAATATAGAGAAGTAAAACCAACAAAAACACCAGCGTGATTCTTTAAAGGCCTTTACAGCTCACCACGACTGAGCTGCGGTTTGATGTGTGTGTTGATAAAGTGCCAGAACTTTCCTTTAAGGTCCTGAAAACCAAATTTCAGGCAAAGGATGGTGTAATAATAATAGTTATAATAATAACACAGTGCTTTTCTTGAAACTCAGACACTTTTTAAAAGGTTGAAACACTCAAAAAACACACGTGACCTGCTGGTCCACTTGGGGATGCAGTGTTACGCCGAAAAGAGCCGACTTCTCTCCTGGTTTATCAGCTCAGGGAACATTTTCCTGATGAGTTTCTGCTCTCAGTCTCTAGTTTACAGTCTTCTTCAGCACAGCAGGATGTTCATTTAGTAAATCATGGTCCCGTTTAGAGACCAGGAAGCTACCTGCTCACTGACCAATTAGAGGCGGTTTCAACATCGCTTCTGGCTCCAAAAAACCAAGATGGCGACGCCCATAAAGCCAAACTCGAGGCTTCAAAATGGCGGATCACAAACCAACGGGTGGCTACGTCCACTTCTTATACACAGACTATGAGTAAAGTACATAAAAACCATAAAAAGCTCTTCTTCAGAATACCAAACTTAAAATAGTGTCCTTAATTTTCACACTCTTTTCAGAGTTAGAACAGTTGTGGTTATTTCACAGGAGAGTTTTGTTTTTGTACAGATTAGGATTTTACATAAAAACATTGTTAAAGATTAAACTAGTGGTTTCCATCCTTCTTCTGCCCCCTTTTCAGAAACATTAACGTTTGGTCTGTGAGTTTCCCCCAAAGAGACATTTCTGCTCCAAACCTCCCACATGGTTTCATTTAAATAACAGTTTGAGGCCCGAAGAAGTGAAATATTTGGTCCAATATTTAACAAATCAAAGATTAGAGAGATTTGTGCAACACAAATGTGGCTTTTCTTTACTCCTTTCCCATGAATCATGTGAAGACCCTCTGGAGGGCCTGCAAAATGAGTACTTCTACTTTTAATACTCTTAGTGCACGTAGCTGATGGTAGTTCTCTACTTTTGAAAGACTTTTACTCGTCATGGAGTGTTTTTATATCAGTAAGGGATCTGAATGGATACGTCCTCCACCACTAACCTTAAATAAGTGTTTTAGTTGATCCACCACAACTACACCTTAACAATGATTCATTTAGCCACGACTAAGGACCAGGTTAGAGGTTACTGGACCTGAACCAGGCCAAAGGTCCCCGGGGCTGCAGGTCTGGATGAAAACGGGCCGTGACTCAGCCAGAGAGAATCCTGGCAGCGAAGCGGTAGCAACCACGTTACTGCCGCCTGTTATTAATAGTTGTTTCAGGGCAGGTGCCAAGATCTCCCACGTGTTGAAACCACAGGGCCGTCTTCGCTCTGACGGGGGCAGTCAAAGGTTCGGAGGAGGAAGTCTGTGGGGGGATCTGGGTGAGTGTCTGGAGTCAATCATAAGCTCCGTGGGCTGACCAAGAGCCTTTATATCGCCTAATTTACTGTGCACACACATTACAGCAGCGGTGGAGGAAGTACTCACATCCTTTACTGCAGTAAAAGTACTGATAGCACACTGTAAAAGTACTCTGGTACAAGTAAACATCCTGTATCGTGTGAAAATATGCAGGTATAATCAGAAAAAAGTACTTAAAAGTGTTAAAGGAAAAGTAGTGGGAGCAGAAGAGTGTCCTCTCTGTATTATTATAAAGAGACAGACAATAATAATAAACAGGTGGAAAACGTTTGTGTCTCATTTTTGACATTGTTTCTGCATGAAAAACGTCTGAACAGTTATTAGTATCGTGGATGGATGGAGATGGCTGACAGCAAATTACCACAAAGAGACTCAAAACCACAATGCAGACCTGAAAATGTCTGTAAAGGGACACAAAACAGCTGCAAAGAGACACAAAATGACCATAAAGTTACACAAAACGACTGGAGTACATACAAGAAGACAAAAAATGACTATAAAGAGACACAAACGGTCACAAAGAGACAGTTTGGTTTGTAGAAATAGTGAAAATAGTGAGAAATATTGTCACAATGTCCAAAAACCAGTCCAACTACCAACAATGTTCAATTTACAGTCACTTAAATCACAATATGTTTGACAGTTTTCCATCTCTTCAACGTCTTTACGATTCATGGATGGATTAAGGTCAATAAGTCAATAAAATAACTACGAAGAGACAAAAATGTCCACAAAGACAGTTTGGTTTGTAAAAAATAGTGAGAAATGAGCCCAAAGTGACTGATTCACTCTGACTGTTGTGTCCAGAACAAAGTCCACAGCTCAACATCATCAAAAACATTCAAATTAGTGAAATGATTCAGAGGAAAAGCAGCAAATCTTCACATGTGAGAACCAGGAAATGATTTTACAGGGAAAACTCATAACAAAACATCATATTTTATTAACCCTTCATGCTTATTTGAGCGAATTAATCAGATAACTGTAGTAAAGAAAAAGTAGAATATTGGAGTTCAGTTTGGATTTTTATTTATTTTAGAGCAACTTTAACATAAAATCTGCATTTAAAACTCTAGACTTGGGAGTTTAATATGAAAATACAAGATATTATATCGTAAGTGTCGTAAATAAGGGACTTAAAGAAATAAATGGCCTTCAGGAGAGACGATTCAATTTAAATTAACGCCATACGTCATTTACAGTGTTTGTTTGTACTAGAAAACCTTCTTTGATAAACTGCGGTGACACGAGCGGTCAGTGGAAACAAGTTTAGGAAATAACGTTGAGTGTGAGGCCCATAAACAGAGACGGTGTGTTTACAGGTCATGTTTTCATCAGACTGTTGAACCTGATGACGGGAAAACAGATCCGTGTAAACAGTTTACAGGGAAACTCGTTTGTGCTGCTGAGGAAGACGTTTTACTGTGAGGGTTTGACTTGACGTCACTAAAACAGCGTGTTTCTCTTCCAACATGAAAGCACCTCATCAGTTATTATAGGTCTGTAGTTTTTTCATTAGCTTTCATTTTTATATTGTTTTTATCGCTTTATTTTAGTCTCCAGGGTGGATTTGCTCATTTCAGTGTAGTTTTTCTTGTTTAAAAATGTTTAATTTCATTTAGTTTTTATTAGAGTCGACGCTCCGGCTCCAGATTTTGCACCATTAGGCGCTTTGTGTATTTTATCTTGTCTACATATCAACTTCAGCCTGTATATTTGATTCTCCTCTTCCCTTCAGAGATCTATCTATCTATCTATTACTATTTTTTATTATAATCTGGGGGGTACAGTACAAACACGACACTTTAGACAGGCCAGTCTGAATAAACAGGTGCCTCATGTTTGCTGTGTGGAAAAGATTTGACCAAATTGACACTAAAACTAGAGACATTTTCTTTATGTTTTTATTCTTTGTTTAGCTACTTTTCATTTTTTTAAATTTATTTATTTTTATACTTTATTTCTGTTTTTTTTTTTTTTTACAAGGGTTAGCAAATTACAGAATAATCATTAAAAAGTAAAAGCAAATATGAAAACAGGACAGACACAGTGCACGATGCATTCAGGTACATTCTGACAAGTAGAAATAGATCTAATAGATATGATATATATATTATATATTAGGTGTGTTTGTGGTGATCCTGTTTTTCTCCAGTATTTCTCTCCTTTCTCCTTCCAAAGCCACAACATGAAGGTCATTTTCTCTAAACAGTGTTTATAACGTTTATTAAGAGTTTCATGGTGGGAGGATTCCTTTGGACACTCCAGACTGCAAAACACCACATTTTTTACTTCTGATTTGGCGAAAGAGAAAGTCGTATTAAAGTCTTCCTCCAGAAAACAGAATTTGCAGAAATTCAAAGCCACATTTCTTATGAAATTACTTTATTATCTTCTTTTTCCCAGCAACATTTTCTCACACCTAGTTTAGCCTCTAGTTTCACTTTGGCTAGGTATAATAAGCTTGGTAAAAAATCAGCAGTTTAATTCTCATTTTCCTGGAATACCAGCCACCAGAAGAGGGTAAAGTATGAACGTTGCTGGAGGGTTTCAGACACAAAATGATAATTTACTAATAAGCGACTTTATTAAGTGACTTAGTGACATTTATCTGTCAGTAGCTGGTAGATGTTCACATTTAAAAAGTTAGTTTCCAACCCAGTTTGAGTGTAATGCTCCTTTACACGACCGACCCGTGATTATAATGTAGTTTACTGTTCAGTCTTTTGATATAAGGGCTATAAATATGCGACTTTGAGGCTTGAAAATATTTGTCGACACAGTGATGCTGGGAACTGCCGCAGCGGTTTCCATCTACATGTCAAACTCCTATGGAACAAATGTAAATAAACCAAAAATATAACCCGCCAAATAAATTGTAGATTGTGTCTTCGGTCCTGCCCGGGGAGAGATATTTCTGGAGACGTGAACCGGACTCTCTGATTTACGCTTCAGCCGGGATCAGACCTCAGACAGCTGTGGCCTGTGGTCGACACACGAGACCCGCCGTGGATAAATGGTGGAGGAGGTATGTTGACAGCAGGGTGTGTTAGTGGTGAGAAAAAAGCTCATCCAGTAATGAGAAGGTCACAGGTTTGACCCGAAGAGCGCCAGGCTTTGAAGACGATCTTACCTAGTGGCCAAAATGCGTAATCACAACAATGGCGTCCGTCACGTGATGCAAATGGGCCCGAAAATAACTTTTTCCTACAGACTGACATTATGAAAGGCTCATTTTACCATCAGAATTTGATCCATTCAGTGGGATAACATTGAAATCTAAAAGATCCACACAGTAAAATCAATTTATCCCCATTCAAGTTAGTGGGCAAACCCGAAATTAGCCGGCTCGGCTAACGGTGCGCATGCTCTATGGGACCAACAACATGGAAGAGCCACATACTTCAATGCAAAATATGGGAAATCAAACTTTTTTGGCTTAATGAGGAATGAATTAAAACTTCAACGCTGCATCCAGGTCTCTTTACAGAGCAGAACTGTTCTTTCTTTCTTACAGCAAACTTAGATATGACGCTTTCTAATCAATTTGAATAAAAAAAAAATAAAAAATTAGCCACTCAAGTTAGCGGAGGGCTAACCGGAAAAAAAACATATTGACCTAATGCTGATCAGCATCGTAACTGTACGTGCGTTGTGATGCTATTGTTATAAGACCTTTATTAGTCACATACGGCGTTAAACACAGTATAATGTGCAGTGAAATGTTCTGAGTGCTAGCACACACACACACTACGACAGGGTTGTGAACGTACACATAGCATGCTCAACGTTAGCATATAAACACTGTGAGCGTGTTAGCGCGCTGAAGCCTGAATGTAGCATGACTCTTTATTAGCTTCACACTCGGTCACTCGTAGTTACAGTCTGTATGATGTGACGTGAACGCAGCATAGTATTTATTAATATGCTAACAGTAATGCTAACTCATGGCTCACTCAATGTTTTGCTAACATCACATTATAAGCTAATATTAGCATGACTCACAGCTTTGCTAATGGAGTCCACTAACATGTTTACATAAAATATTTTAGAGAAAAGCTGCCCAGTTTTGCCAGTTAGCACCACCATTACCCACGAGCGCTAATGAGCTAATGATATCTAATCAGGGTAATGATATCTAATCAGGGTAATGATATATAATCAGGCTAATGCTGCTCACTATGCTTAAAGTGTGACGGCTGGCCTTCGTCTCTATTTGTGACGTGACCCTGAGCAGCAGACGCAGCTGTTTGTTTGGTGAAATTATAAAAGGGGTATTTTTAGGGTCTCCCCACTCGTGTCCAGAGTCCAACAAGGGGAAACTCCAGGGATATCAATTTATGAGCCATCAGCAATCCCACAGATGCCTGAACCTCCACTTTACTTCACAGCTGCAGCTCTCATGCTCCTCCACAACACAAACAGCCACGTTAGCTTAAAAAACAGTTGTTAAGCAAACAGAAAGTCGTGTTTCCTTGCAGAAATATTCTTTGTAATGATGTTTTGCAGAGTGTTGTCGGGTAAATATAGATAATTTTAGCACTAACGGCCTCTGTGGGCGGTAATTGTTTGTTTTGGCGGTGATAATGACAACACGGTTAAAAGCAAAGATGAAGCTAAGACAAGAGCATGTTAGCATTGACGACAACTATCAGAATTAAAGTAGTAACAAGCTAACTGACCCTGCGGCGGCCATATTGAATCGTAGGTACGGTTAAGATGTCATAAACAGTCAAAAATACTGTGGAACTGTAACATTTAATGCTTTAAATCTGAGTTTAATTTCCTTGAACAGAGGAATTTAGCTGACTTGTGGCATCTGTAACTATGACTAGTGGGCATGAAAAGTATTTGCAACTCAGAAACTGATAATTAGGACAAGAGAAGAGGTTAATTTGATGCCGAGAGTGTTAGCTTGCTAGCTAGCATGTGTCTGTTTAGGTTGTTGTTAGTTAAACTGCTATAATTATTATTTTCACACAACTTTATTTGTAAACCACCTGTCGAGCAGCTTAAAATGTTGGACAGCAAAGAAATAACGTGTACTGAGCAATAAAAACATTGAGTTCATATAAAGCTGTAGGTTTTTTGAACATTGGTTGGTTTACTAAAGTTTGCTGGACTCATAAATGAAATAACGCAAATTTCTCATGTTACATTGAAATTATTGCACCAACAAAGCAACATTAGCATGCGGTTCAATAAAAAATACTTTTTTAGCTATACTTTAACATCATAATATTTATCTATTTAAACAAAAATGACTTTTCAAGAGGAAATACATTAGAGCTGAAACGACTAGTTGATTAATCAATCAATTTAGTGACTTTGAGGCCAAAAATGCCCCAAAAAAAACAAATCCAGAGCTCTTTAAATGTGCGGTTCAGGCTGATTTTCACTGTTTTATATCAGTGTTATCGGATATTTTTGTGTTTTGGACTATTGATCGAACAAGACATTTAGAGACATCACTTTGACTTCTGGGAAACTAAGATCGGCATTTAATAGACCAGACTAACAAGCAGTTAATCACCAGATTAAACAATAATGACAATATATCACCAGTTACAGTCGTAAAAGCCATTACATTAAAGATACACTCAAAAAGTTGGGAATGTAAAGGTCAAGGTTGCTACGGCACGTTTTGGTGTTTTTATAATTATAATCATTATTGATGTGTAATTATTGATATGTGTCAACTGTGTAAAGGTCAATAATGCGTCTAATTCCCTTTCACTTTGTCTCCCGTTTTGCAGTTTGCACTTTGCACATATCATATTTAATTGTTAAAGTCTATTCTGTATAGTTTCACTTACTTTGCACACTTCACCTCACACATTGTGACACTTCTCACAAATTTGTACTTTTCAATCTGTACTTTTTGTTTTAAAAAGGGACAGACTATTTAATTTAATTGTATTTTATTGTGTCTAAGTTTCTGTTCAACTTTGTATTTTAATATTTTGTATTGTTGTGACTTGACCTCTGTACCGCATTCTGGCACAACAATTTCCTCCGGGATAAATAAAGTCATTCTTATTCTTATTCTTATTCTTAATACAAGATGACCTTAATGCAGCTGTGCTGAAGCGATGGCCTTTGTCCAAATTCAACACTACAACTTTGTAGTTCTTCAAACTTTGTGCTTTTGCATGATGTAGGGCATGCAGATTCAAAAATGCCTATAAAAGGGAAGAAATGAGCTCGGTGAGGAGGTTTGAGGAGGTTTGAGGAGGTCCGGCCTGTCGCTGTAACTCACCATAAGGGGGAAAGCAATGCAGTCAGTCATGTGTGCAGCAGGAGGGTTTAGATACAGAGTCCTCAGAGGCAATAACTTCACAGTGGAGACAAAACAAATACATGAATCCATTAATCCATTGTCTAATGTTTCTGTCTAATTTGGATCATGATGTGTTACATCCATCTAAGAGCTTTATTATTGATTCAGTCGTGGTTTTCATTATTCCCTAAACGCCTCTGACTTTCTGCTTCAGCGGCTCAAAGTCCTCAGACGACATATCAGCAGGAGAATCAAACCAGCAAGATTTCTGCATTTATTTCTGTATTTCTGCATTTATTTCTGCATTTATTTCTGTATTTCTGCGCGCCTGCTCACATCAAACCACAGAATGTGCTCTGTAGTGTGTGGGCTGCAATATGATGCACTTATGAAACTGTGCTGGGATAAATGAAGAATAAATAACCCTCAATAACCTCATGACGGCAGATATTTCCTGTAAAACCGTATGCTAACGTCAGTGGATTGGGGCTTTTAACTTGTCTTACTGGATTTAATGCGTTCTCGGCAGAGTGACTTACAGTATTTTAAGCATTTTCCAAATATTACAGATGATGGAAAGTGAATTGAATAACGTCGGCAGCCATGTGCAGGCTGGAGACAGACAGAACATCACAATGAAGCCTTGTATATCAGATTAATTTCACATCCCCTGATCTTATCAACCACTTAGTGCTGCCATGGCGACCATCTTGAATATCATAGTAAACACAAACAGAGCCTGCTCTTCCCCACTCTTCTCCTTTATATCCCCATTTAAAATATGTCTGACGCTGGGCTCTCCTGGCCAATGTGACAAATAATGTAGTTTTATTTTTGTTTTTATCTTGTGAAATGTAGATTTCGTGTTACAGACTTTGAAGTTCAGCGATTCAGTGTTTCTTGTTGAAATGCACTGTGGGAGTTGTAGTCACCTGTGTTGGGGCAGCGGGCGCGATGAGGTCAGAGGTTCTCTGTTGTGGAACCTCCTTCCAGTTTGGGTTCGGGGGGCAGACACCCTCTCTACATTTAAGAGTAGACTAAAACCTTCCTTAGAGATAAAGCCTATAGTTCAGGACTGGATCAGACCTTGGACCAGCCCCTAGTTATGCTGCTATAGGCTCAGACTGCCGGGGGACTCCCATGATGCACTGGGCTCTCTCCATCGTTATGTCTCATGTCAGCCAAATGTCTGTTACTAACTTGTTATCTTCCCCGGAGCCTTTCTGTGCTTTCTCATCTCTCAGGTTCCTGTGGATCCTGGTCCTGGTCCTGCTGATGTGGTTCTCTGGTTCCTGTGGATCCTGGTCCTGGTCCTGCTGATGTGGTTCTCTGGTTCCTGTGGATCCTGGTCCTGGCCCCGCTGATGTGGTTCCCTGGTTCCTGTGGATCCTGGTCCTGGTCCCGCTGATGTGGTTCTCTGGTTCCTGTGGATCCTGGTCCTGGCCCCGCTGATGTGGTTCCCTGGTTCCTGTGGATCCTGGTCCTGGTCCTGCTGATGTGGTTCTCCATCCGTCTGTCCTAGGCTCCAGCCTGTCCGTCCTTGGGAGCTGGATCTCTCCTTCACTGTGGTGCTCCCGGAGGTTTCTCTTTTCCCACTGGGTTTTTTGAGTTTTTCCTTCCCGAAGAAGGAGGGTCATAAAGGGCAGGTGATGCCTCGGACTGATCCATCGGACTGATCCATTGGCCTCATCGACTGCTGGACTCTTTATTAGATTGTTTGTTCGCTTACACTTGTTTATTTCAGTGAACTTTGTAAAGAACTATGAGACACTCTGTTGTGATATTGGGCTATACAAATAAATTTAATTGAATTAAACTGACAACAACAAGCAAACAAATTGGTTTATATGAGTAATATAAATGTTATTTCCTCATTTATATAAATCCATGACATCTAGCAAATAACAAACTACGAAATGGTTTTCATGCTCTCCATAATAATGTAGTTTACCAAACAAGCCACATAATTTGCTGCGTTATTATTTTTATATGATGCTGTTAGGACACAGTTTATTTCTTACAGTTATAGCAGCTCCTCCTTTATTTTATAAATGCAATTTACGGTGTTTTTTTATTGTCCTGCTTTTCTTTTATGTCATGAATTAATTATGAGTAATGTGGCATACCTTGAATTGCCTTGTTGTTGAAAGGTGCAACCCTAATAATAATAATAATAATAATAATAAAGAAACACTATGACGAGGGCAGGGCAGCAGTTATTCAAACAGCTAAGAGATGGTTTTAATGGGAAACCTCCTCCAGACACTGGCCAAAGGTTTGGCTGCTCCACGAGCTCAGCTGGCAGCTTATTTCTACCCGACTGAGACTCCAACTCCTACGGCCACTAGGTGAAAAAGGTTCTGATGAAACGTTCTGCAGAGGAAAGCTGCACGACGGCCGAGCCGCTCAGGTTCACACGCAGGTCAAACTGTGTCACAGTTGTGAGTGTTTTCACATCAGGGAAATGTGATTATCTTGATTTAGATTGAAGGGTTATTATTGTAGTGCTGAGTTCTGCCTCTGTCGCTCTGGGCTGTGTGTAAAAATACTACAATTCTCCTTTAATAAATCTTCAGCACACTTCACTTCAGTCTCAGAGTTAAAATAATAAACTACAAATAAAGAGAATACTTCACCACTGTTGTACTCAGTAGTAAAAGTCACACTTATAAATCAAACTTGTAAAGTAAATAAGATTTATTGTGAGCAGTATTGACGGTGAAATTATTATTGGAAGGTTTCAGCTACTCATGAAGATCATGTGTTTTGACTGAAAGCTCCAGACAGCTACAATATGGATCTCCTGCTGAGATTATTTTGCCAGCTGCAAATTAAATGAACACTTTATGAAATTTTAAGCTAAAAAGAAGTTTTAAAAAGTACAAAGAAAAAGTGGAAATTTTAGAATCTACAATTTGAGGGAGGAAGACCGTGTGATGTGGACGAAAGCTCCAGACGGCTACAAAATGGGCCTTGTGATGGCGCTATTTCATGCACTGGAGGACCGTACAGTATCTTTAGCTTCAGTTTTTATTATACGTGAATTTGCAGACTTTCATCCCAAGAAAACGCAAAACTGAGTCAATCAACTCCAGTTTTTAATTTAAATTCAAATAATTTATAATATGTGAAATCAGCATGTATGAGTGGATTCCTACCTGATCAATACACGGTTTAATAAAAGCCATGTGGACCATATGGACATTTTGATCGGTGGATTAAGTTAACTCCCTGTTTCACTTGGGCCAAAATGTTTTGCTGGTGATGACACACCTTCATAACTGGAAAATGTGACTCCACTTCTGTCGTGCCGTTATCTCAAGGTCGCCGCTTAATTATCTCGTCATCCGCACATACCGAAGCAGCAGTTTGAGCATGTGTTCTCTGTTCTCTCCACGGAGGGCAAATTAGGTCCGACAGTGGAGAACAGAAGTGACGAGAACAAATAACAACCACGTCAGTTTTCTTATCTCATGATTATGATGTAATTCAGGCGTGAATGACACAAAATCTAATATCTGATATTCCAGCAAGATTCCTGTCAGAAGCACAGATGTTTTTAACCAAAAAAAACAAAAACCATAAACACCATGACCGGGAAAAAGAGTCTACAGTCACGCTATCGGCATGCACGTTACAGACTGTGTAAAGAAGTGGATGAAAGTTTAATTTCTGAACAGTGACATCGATGCTGAAGAGCCTTAAAGCTGCGTTCTCTCTAATGTCCAGCAGGGGGCGACTCCACCAGCTCCAAACAGAAGTCTGATTGGATGGAAGTCTATGGCTTGTGCTGCTTGTGCTAACTGGAGCTAATGCTTGTGCTAACTGGGGCTAATGCTTGTGCAAACTGGGGCTAATGATTGTGCTAACTAGGGCTAATGATTGTGCTAACTGGGGCTAATGATTGTGCTAACTAGGGCTAATGATTGTGCTAACTGGGGCTAATGATTGTGCTAACTAGGGCTAATGCTTGTGCTAACCGGGGCTAATGCTTATGCTAACCAGGGCTAATGCTTGTGCTAACCGGGGCTAATGCTTGTGCTAACCGGGGCTAATGCTTGTGCTAACCGGGACTAATGCTTATGTTAACCGGGGCTAATGCTTATGCTAACTGGGGCTAATGCTTATGTTAACTGGGACTAATGCTCATGCTAACCGGGACTAATGCTTATGTTAACTGGGGCTAATGCTTATGCTAACTGGGGCTAATGCTTATGCTAACGGAAGCTAATGTTTATACTAACTGGGGCTAAGGATAGATTTAAATCTCCTGCTACATCCAACTCGCTATCCAGGTGAAGACGACCTCTCTAACCCCGTGGGGACGGGGTCACAAGCCAATCAGAGGCCTCGGATCTGTCAACACATTCAAACTTTGCGTTTCCTGCACTTTGATACCTCTGGTGGTCACCTGACAGTCAGAGATGTGGGAACAAATTCTTGCATCAGCGCGTCGTCCTGGCTTTCATGAATCTGTGGAAAACCACTCGAGGCGGCGGGCTGCAACATACTGTAGCACTCAACTAATATCAGACCATCAAGCACCCGTGCTCCAAATAGTGACACTTACAGTGGAGGCTTAAGTGTCACCACAGGCTCACATTACCATCTTTAGCACGTCACAGCGATAACCAAAATAGAGCAATTATGATGGCACGTGAGGAGACCGTGTCATTAAAACTGTTTCTATATTGAATTTTACGACGGAGCGTGTTGAATATTCTGCTGATCAAAGACTCGTGGAGGAGGTGAAGGTGACCTGAGACACAGATATGATCAGAACCACCTTTTAAAGCTCACACATGTAAACTTGTGACCTTCTGGCTGCATCTGCACTGCTTTTTACTAGTATCTGTACTCGTTTATCATTATTAATTATTACAGAAATAACCATTTTAGCCTGCTTGAATTTGATATTTAGAAAATATTTGATGTAATGATATAATCCAGTGGATATTTTTTCCATCTTGGCAAACTGTGGACATGTTAAAATGAGCCCATAAGGTGCAGGAATGACACACTCCTGTTATTTAAAATACTTATTAAATAGTTAAATCACACAGCAGCAGGAATAAAACGTGCACCTCCACATTCAGACAGGCATTAACTATAAACTAAGGGCTAATGCACATTTATTGTTATTGCAAAACGAACCCCATCAGGGTGACGCAGGACCCCTGAGCCATCCTGCAGGGGGAAAAGGATAATCTCGTGCAGGAGTCTTCACAGATGAGCGAGCAGCAGGGCCACGAAGAGGCTGCTACCAAAATAGAAACCACACATGAAACCCAGTTTAATGTAAAACCGTGTCAGAGTTTGGCCTTAATGCAGATTAACTCTGTCTACGTGTGTCAAGTCCTGCAGGACAGTTCATCTGCTGAAGAGAGGAGGGGAAGTCCTCTGTAAACCTGCTCTTCCTCGGCTAAACACTGCTAAGTACGAAGAGGATATTCTGTTAGTGGCTGGATGGCTGCAGGTCCAGTGCTTTTCAGTGGAAGCTACTAGAGGATGATATTTATAGTTCTGTTTAGGCAACACAAGGCACTTGGTTATGGTTATTAAAAGGTCAGGGTTGGTCAAGTATTTAAAAAGTCAATCTTACTCCAACGGTGTGTTTGTATTCAACATGTAATCAAAACTACAACCATTCCCTGAGATAGCATTTAGCATTTTAGCAATAAAGGTGTTTTTAAGAGACAGGTTTGGGCGAAGAGGGTTTTTAAAATGACCTAAAAGCAGCATGAAAGGAGGAGGTTTTATGATCCCGAATAAAAGGTCCCATCATGACACCTTATCATGACAAACTAGACCTGTGGCAGCGTGGGACGCTCCGGTCTGGTGCGCCCAACGTTCAAACCCTACCCAGGGGCGACGTAAATGACAACACATTCCCGGACCACGTCAGTCATCGGGGGAAACTCGTGGGCTGAGACGAGGCAGGTTTTTATCCCCTCAGCGGTTTGTGCAAGAGCTGTAATCAGCGGCGACCAGTCCAGAGGGCTGACATCACTCCCAACACGCAGCCGAGCAGCAGCCAAGGCTCACATGCCTTTGAGATGGAATGAGCATGAAGTCACTTCCCTCATAAACTCTGGGAGTAAAGAGAGGCAGGATATCATCAGAGTAACATAAAATGAGGCTTTTACAAGCCAGTTAGCTCCCAAACGCTGCTGAATGTCGAGCGGTTTGGTCTGCTGAGAAATGACTCATGGGAGCTCGGACCATCCCGTAAGTGACCTCAGAGAAAACTCCCATCGCCATCACGGTGCCCGAACACCACAGGAGGGATCGATCGCTGAAGCGTGACTCTCTCGTATCACACAGAAGGTTAATCGTTCAAATTTGACGACGCAGAACAAGAATCTGCTTGATTCTGCTAAAAAACCTGTATTGACTCCACTCAAATACATTTTTTTTTTTTAAATGTCCCCACTTTATGATCAATATCATACATGCAAGAGTTCTCTAGCCGCAGTAGTTAGCATGTTAGCATGCCTGAAGCATAAAGCTAACAGCTATTGTGTGTAAACTTGCTAACATTTAGCAGGTTTACACAACATGACAGGTTTATATACCGGTGCTACACGTTAGCTTGTGCTAGCAGGGGTGGATTGTAATGCATTACAAGTAAAGCACATCAGTCAAAAAGTCATTTTTAAGGCATTTTTTTAAACTGCATCTTACTCTTTACTCAGCTATTTTTGAGCCAGTAATCTATTTTCTACTTAATGTGAGAGACTTTATATTTTATATTTATCCCACACTGGATATTCACCTGTTACAGCAGCAGTGTCAGTAACAGAAGTAGAACAAAAACAAGGGATATAACAAATATAAAAATAAATACAGAATAAAAATATTGAATATATCCACGTGGAGCATCACAGCAGAGTAAAATGCAGCTAGTGGCTGTCACATTGTCGTTGTTGGAGGTTTATGTAACGCTGCTGTTAAACAGTCTGGGGATGAACGCTCCTTCTTACACTGAGGGGAATCAGCCTGCTGCTGAAGGAGCTGCTCAGGGCCACGTTTAGCCTGGCTGAGGTTATTGTGCTTCTAACATAGGTATGCAGATGTTAGAAGGTTTCCAAGATGAACCCAGATGATTTACTGAGTTGACAATATCAATAATCCCTTTGCAGGTCCAGGGCATGGTTAGCCTAGCTTAGCACAGACACTGGCTCCACTGCAGGCTGGTATTTTGTATTGATTATAGTAGGAGAACATATGTAGTGTAGTGAAGTTTTCCTGTCAGCAGTTTGTTCAGACGTGTCTTTTATAACTGCAGTGGAGAAAAATGCTTTATTTTGGTCAGCTGCTCACTGGGAACACTGCAGTGCAATAATCACACTGGCTGTATTGTGTACCGACATTTGACAGGCATCAGTAAGTCCCCATAGCGCACACAGGACCCGTCAAGCAGACAGACAAAGGAGCCAAATTTGAGAGCTGATCTGCAAGAACCTGCAGCAACATCTCATCGTTTCCAACGTAATCCATCATGATGTTATCGGCTGCTTGATTTGCCCTCTGCGGAACAGAAAACTGCTCCCAAACAAATACGGTGCTCCTCTCTGGTCCCTGTTATGCTGTCATGGGAACAGCCGTCGCTGTTATGAAACCAAACAAGAGGGCACCCCCCCCCCACACACACACACACATAACCCTCCCACACAGATAACTGAGCTGAATTAGCAGAATGATCTCACGGCTCGCGTCTTATCAGTCAGTCTTGGAAGACACAGTGACACTGTTACAACACTGGAGCAGCTGAATCAGAGGACATTTAACTGTTATTATACAGCAGTCTGGAGGAATACTCCACTCTGATTGGCTGCCGGGTGTCCGCTAAAGAGGGATAATGGACACCTACTAAGTGGTTCAGGTGGTACTGCCTGTTCACCGTTATAAATTAATGCGTCGGCTGCAGTAACCATAGCAACAGGGACGTTGCAGCATCTCACCAAGCTAACGTTAGCTTATTGAGTCTGAACACCACAAGCTGCAGGAAGTAGACTGATCCCCCTCTGACCTCACTGAGACTCGGGGTCACGTGATCGCTCTCCGATCTCGTCTGTGATCTGGAGCTTCAAACTCAGGACAACAATCCTGTAGGTGAAGTCGGCTACAGCGTCCGTCTCACGTTCAGCTCTTAGCTTCAGGCTGCAGCGACAGTAACGTTACACACGGCCGATCAATTGTCTGTGAAAATCTTTATTGATTTGGAGATAGTGACACAGCCGGTTAGCTAGTTAGTGCTGTGGTTAAACATGCTGTGAAATCATATTTACTGATGTTTACTTTATTTATTTAGGTTGAATTTTGCTATCATAACGTTAGCTTTGTGGCTAACAGCTAATCCAAAGGGATCTATGAGCTGAGGGACTAGAAATATGTTTGGTTTGAGTTGTTTTAATGATCCAGGAAGTTGTCATCCCACAAATCCACAAATCGAGGTCGGACCAGACCACGATTATTGGATTATAAAGTAACTAAAGCTGTCGGACAGATGAAGTACTAAGATGTAGAGGGGTGAACTGTTGGTGTACAGATGGACGAAGAGCCAGGAGGTCACCAAAGGAAAGAACAACGTCTCTGGGGATCATGAAATATTAAAAAAAAGTCAGTATCAGTGGAGATAACTGGTGTTGAACATCATCTTCAGATATACAACATGTTGGTGTCGTGATCATTTAAAGATCAATGCCAATACAGACAACCTGATACACCCAAACACATCAGCCGTCCCAGAGCCTGAGGCCGAGGTTTTAGTTTGAAATGCTGCTGACAGACAGAACACACCCTGACAATGTAGGGAGGATTTTCACGATTCAAAACTTCAAATAAAAACTAAATATTTTTCTGTAAAATACAAAAAACTGTGTGAAAGCTCTGTTAAAAATAATCCATTCCATATATCTGCCTCCGGTCCTGAGTTCTGCTGCTCACAGGAATAATAAAAAAAAAGGATTTAAAACAACTTGCAGTGAAAACAGTGGAAAGAAAAGCTATTAAAGGAGAGGAAGGTCCCATGAGATCTGTGCAGGGCAAAGCATGCTGGGTACGATAACACGGAGGAGGTCGAGCCAAACAGCCCCTCTGTTTATTGTTTGGATTTAACACAGATCCAATGGGGCACATTGTCCATATTTAACCTGCAGGGGGAGGGCAGAGGGTGTAAAACACTAAATACTGAAATAGAGCAAAAAATACTGAATACTAAGACTTACTGATGGAAGATTATTTTATTTTTTAAGATGCCCATCTTCATTAAGACTTATTAAAGCCTTAATTTATTGGTAGATTGATGGGTTAGATGTTGTGATGTTATTGGTTGAAACTGGTTGATTTGAGCCTTCGAACACATGCGTCATATTTTGATTTACATGAAGAAAACATGGTTGATTTGTGATATAAGAACAGAAAGAAACTGGTTTTTACATATATAGTTAAATAGGTATAACAGTATAACCAGGGATGTGGGTTAAAAAGTTTAATTTCACTTCAACTTTAAAACAAAAGCTAACAGGGCATAAAGTTCACTTCATCCATCTGTCGAACGCTAACATCGTGATGCTAGTTTAGCTTGTTAGCATGTTAACATTTGCTAATTAGCGCTACACCCAGAATATAGCCGAGGCCGACGGGAACATTAGTGTTGCAGATATTTATTTAACTGCCTGCTCCTTTTATCACCATGGACGACATCAAACTACTACAAACTTTACAAAGGATGGAGTTCAGCCTCCTGGAGGTTATTGTCTTTTAAACGTGTACAACAAGACTGATTGATGGATTGATTGGCAGACTTACAAAGCAATGACACGTGGTGCATTATTGATGTTTTGATGCACTAAAAAACAAGTGTGATATTGTAGTTATTATTTTAACTGTGGTGAACACTAGTAGATGTAGAAAACTGGGACATTTCAGTGTGTTACAGATATTTGTGGGGACCATGGACGTATCAAGAGAGCTGGATCCGTTCATTCCTATGAAAGTTGCTCAGTTGCACAAGAAACCAAAAAAGTTCCTGAGTATTAAAGTGTCTGGATCTTCCTCATATAGAGCATGGCGCACTCTTGTCTCCCATAACCCATAAAAAGTGTTTTGCTGCTGATTTACAGACGTCTCTTTCACAATTCAAGTCCCAAAAGTCATCATTTTGATGGACACCATTGTTTTAATTACACAGTTTGGCCACTAGGCCTGGCTCGCTTCCTGGGGTCATACTGGGACACTCAGTCCCAGAAAAACCAGGACGTCTGGTCACCGTATGACAAACCAGAATATTATTTTTATGTATTTGTATTAAATTATGAACATATGCTTTAACAACATGTTTATTATTGTAACCAAGATGACAAAGCTCCCCTACTAACCCTAACAAAAGGCTTATCACACCAACAGTGATGTTTCTCTAAACCTAACCAAAGCTTAACCACAGTGTTTGCCCGACAAACCCAAAGATACTCTGTTGAATATCTATAAAGACAACCACCATATTTTCACATTAACAGAGCGGGAACTTCTCGACATGCTAGCAGCTCTACGAGTCTACTAATGCTAATGCTAATTAGCATTAGCACACAAATTATGAATCTATGTTCTAACATGTTGACAAGATGACAAAGCTCCCCTACTAACCTTAACAAAGTACTTATCCTAACCTAAACCTAACCAAACTGTGACCCCAGCGTGGATCTACTTTCCCACATGAAGCCGCTTCACCTCCTCCCTGTGAGAGCAGCTCGTCCCTCTGAGAGCAGGGCTTAAAGCACTCTGCTGAAACATCTATTAAATTAAGGCCGTCTGATGTTCTGCTTCCTGTAACAACCGTTTTACTGGGCTGTGAACGACGGGAGTCATAACTCACCGACTCACCGCGTGAGCGTCCAACAGCCGCCTCGTTCATGAGTCAGACTCCCAACATGGTGGGTGGGTGTTCCCTCGTTCCAGTAACTCACAGCCACACTCTTATATATTCATATTTACTCGATATTATGGGCTTTATTTACTTTGTATTGTCATTTTGCTGCTGCTGCTGTTTTCTTTATCTGAACAGAAGGTTAATGTTTGTTACGGAGATTTTAAAGCACTCCTGACTTGACATGAGATGAAAATGAAAAGTATTTATGATCACAATGACGTCACACATTGTGTTTGCGCCAGTTAATTATGAGGCAACATGATAAATCACAGATTTATTTAGGAAAATGTGTCATGGAAGTGCGATATAAACATAAAAACATACTTTTTTAGAATCGTTTACTCGTTTTTTACTGTGTTTTAGTAATTCATACCCTCCTTAATACTGTAACAGTTCTACTTGTATTTACTATTATCATTCAGCAAATATCTCTTGTTTTATGTTATGTGAACACGTGCTGCCTTCAGGTCCCGTTAGGGTTTGATGACAGCAGAGATTAACTCCCATATTCTGCTCATTTTGAAGTTCATACTGGTATTTTTCATACAGGTTTACATGGTCTAATGTTCAATAAACACATTATTTTTCCTCACAGCAGACGTAAAGAGTACATTTTGCACAATATGGAACCTTTAATAAAAAACATTCCTCACTGAGCAACAAGTGCAGAATAAATGAAAGCAAGAAATTATAATCTCTTAATCAATTATCCACTGGTGAAATGAAACCATTAGAGTCATACTGGCCAGAGGGAGACACGGCACTTCTTTACACCTCTATATTTAAGGTTAGATACAGATATTATTATAAAACATGTAAAGTAAAAATCTGAAATAATCATTCAATAATATAACATATAATAATATAACACTGATAGGTTCCACCCTGTCTGCATACTTTTAATAGTATTTAATCAGAATAACGACCAAAGCCAAACACTCTTCATTAGACAACACGATGAAACAAAGAAAGTATTTCTAAAGGTGTTTTACTTTGGTAAATAAGTTAATCAATACCCTCAGCACTGATACCGTCCTACTCAATGAATACTTATTTTATTTTATATGCTGTTTGAATACTTTTCTAAACATTTACTTTCATTTAATTGATTTGATTTATTAGATTTTTTTGGGTAATGGTTATTAATTTCTTTTTTATTTTCTAATTTTAAATGCAGTATTGATTTTTTTAATTGAACATCATCCATATTTCATTATTAGTGTTTTAAATACGATATTTAACTTCCGTGTTGTCCGTCCACCAAAGCTTTTCACACATCAACAAACACCTGTTAGTGATGGCGTCAGGTGAGCGTCGTCTCACCTGGTCTCTCCGAGGTGTCCCGGCCGTCCAATCACAAAACGTCTCCAGTCCTCTGCGGTGATGAGTTCACTGTCGGCGCTCACAGCATCTCAGCTGTTCACGTGACTGCTCCTGAAATATCAATATCTTCCTCCTTTCTTCCTCTAGTTTCTTCTTCTCTGGCCGACTTGGAGGCGCAGTAGCGGAGCCGTGTGAAGCTTCGTCCTCTCCAAGTTTGGTGTGTGAGCTCACCGGGGCGAGAGAGTAAGACTGAGAGCTGAGGAGGCAGAGAGAGAGAGAGAGAGAGTTGTGTTTTCAGCTTGAATAGTTCTTCCTTTCAGCCTTGTTTCTTCAGCCTGTGTGTCCCTGTTCAGGAGTGAGGCTCTGCTCTATATTTAACCTGTGCTCTCAGTCTGTGTTAGCAGCTGAACCGACTGACTGAGGCTTTAACAAACCCCCAACAGCTGAACTATCAGCCGCCCCGGCAGCCTGACCACTCCTCCCTCTGCATCACAGCCAGGGGCTCAGCTGAGGTTTACATTACTTCTGTTTAGCAGGTTGTTTTCTTCTCTTTCCCCTCAAAGCCACAAACCTTTTAACCCTCTGAACTCTCTAAACGCTGCGTCTGCGTCCACGTTTCTTCTTCTTGTGCCGTCATTTCTTGGAGGACCTTCTTCTTCTTCATGTCCCTAAAATGTGTCCAACCTCAGCTAAAAGCTTCCAGAAGTCAATAAAGCAGAATGAGTGAGAAAAGGTCTGGAGTGTCAAGAGATATTTAGTTTATCAATATGGTTTGTGTCTTTATTTAGTCAAATTTAATGAAAAAACTTTTCATTTTCAATTTCTCATTATCAAACTTTTCAAATTTCTTTTGTCCAGTTTCTGTATTCCTGGATTTCCTCCATGTTTCTCCCAGTCTGAAGCCTTTTAGTGACTTCTGGAACCTTTTAGCTGAGGTTGGACACATTTTATGGGACATGAAGAAGAAGAAGGTCCTCCAAGAAACGACGTCACCAGAAGAAGAAACAGCAGCGAGGACGCATAAGGATATATGACTGTGTGGAGTTTATTATCAGCAGCATTTAGTTTGTCAAAGTGAGTAGGTGCAGCTCAGCTCTGTGAATGAATAGGTGGAGTTGGGAGTTCACTCATTTCTTTGTTTCTCACTGGAGCGAGCGAACGAGTGAGGGCCAGGAGAGCCTTTTCAAACACAGCATGATTTATTCTCGGCTGTTAGTACAAGAACATTTGCTCCCAATAAAGAGCAGGTCGGAGTTTGATGTTATAAATGAGAAACAGTGAGAATTTGAGGTCTGTGCTGTTACAAAACTGTGACGTCCAGCTTCAGATTCAGACACAACACAGCCGACGGCGAGGCCTCGTTCACGCCTGCGGTCCCTCGCTGGTGTTTTTACGGGAACGTCTTTACAAATAAACACAGCTATGGTGTTTCTGTTTTATCCCACAACCCTTGAAAGCCTCTTAGCACTTTGTAAAATAATCACATCTTTTCATAAACGCACACAAACACAGATTATAAACGCAGAGCTGGTGCTAGTTTGTTTTTTCTCTCTTATCAACGTCTCTCTCGTCACTGTCTTCGGCTTAAATGTGTGTTTTGGTCCTTAAAGCTGCCACCTGTAGGATTTAAAGATTTCCAGCTGTGGCGCCCCCTAGCGGTGGTACCAACAAGCCGCTGCCCTCTACCCCACAAACTATCCTCAGCCCCTTTTTTCAAGGCGGGGATGTGGCGCCATTATTCTGCCTCGCCAATTGTGTACTTTCAGATGGATTTGGGGTCCCTTTTGTTCCGCCTGCCCAGTAAACGTAGAATCTTAGAAATTTCTGTTTAAAATCATGCTTGGTGTAAAAAAGCACAGCCGACTCGATGGCGAGGCTTCTTAATGCCGTTCTCTGCTCATAAAGGACTATTTATGTCTACGTTTGGTCATTTGAAGTTTGATAAATGTAAATTAAAGGTATTACTAAGATGTTTACATATTTTTGTTAAAGGACTCCTCACTTCCAGGTTGTCAAATACCGCCGCTTAGTCGACACCTTTAGCGTTTGATACCGACGATCGAGGGACCTTTTAGCTTCTGTTTGAGACGCTGAAGGGAGAAAAACTATTAATCCAAGTAAATTTCATGATTAATTATTCTGTTTTTATGAATCGATCAACAGCCCAAACCACAACTATGTGATTTTAGTTAACACGACACCATGTTAGCATGCTAGCGTGCTAACATTTGCTAATGTGCTGGTTTGTAGTTTTTGGACATAAAATGAAAAAGGACAAAAGGAACGTGACTTGACGAGATGGCAGCGCATCACTGAAAACATCCAGATATTTAATGCTGAGATGCTTCAATAAAGAACTAAAAAGTCAGCGTCATGGTGGCACTGAAGGAAAGGTCAATAATAATGATAATAATAATAATATGATTTCGTTTCGTCATTGAGATACTTCAGTCTGGACCAAACGACCATCAGAACATTTCCATCCCTGAAGCCATGTCGCTAAAAATGGCTGAAAATAAAACGCAGTAATAATAATAACTGATGTTTTGTCTGTGATGCAAATCATCACACCCAGACTTCCTCCTGCACTCACACAGTCATGGCTGCCACCATTCCTGTTTTATCTGTAACTTTCCATTAATTTGGACCTCTGGAGGGACTGCAGATGAATGAGAGAACGGCTGTGTGATAATAATCACGGTGCATTAACAGAGGAAAAGGCCGTGACTCAATTCAGTCTAATGAGCTTCTGCTGCACATTTCACTGTGAGTTATCAGGGTGGATTATATACTGTGTGTGCTGCAGGAGACGGAGGATAAAAGCCTCTCATATTTCCAGGGCTGAGCTCTCTGGAACTGGAGCATAGAAACAGTTTGATATTAAACAAAGGCACGCATCATAAGTGTTAATGATATAGGTAGAGGATAACGCTTCTATTTGAAAACCTAGACTCTATTTGTACATATTTTGGTGTCTAAATGACACATAAATACATTTTGGATTTGGTCCAGTAGATCACAGCAACCTTGAACAGGCTGCAATGGCTTCAACATAATCCTTTGGGACAACTGCGGCTGATCAAGAAAATGTCCACTAAAAGTGTTTGTTTTTGCCACAATAACCGTAATATTTATTTGTTCAAAGCCACCAGCCTCCATTGACAAAAACAGTAATTCTACACAGGAGTTACTGGTCTACCTCTGTCTTCATCAGTTAGTTTGTTTGTGTTAAAGTGTGACTTTGGTGTTTTAAATGGTTTGTTTGGATCCAAAACAATATTTGTGTAACTCACATTAACACAAACAAAGTAATTGATTGAGGCAGCAGTAAACCAGCGAATCCCTGTTTTCTATGAGATAAAATTACTGTTTTTGTGAATGGAGTCTGGTGTGTTTGCAGAGAGCGATATAACGGCTGTTTGTGGTTAAACCAAAAGGATCTTCTTTGAGGTACTTTGTACTTCTACTCCTTTTCTATTTCACATTCATCCGACAGCTTTAGTTACTTATTATTTAAGATTTTATAAACAAAACTTATGAGGAAAGTGACATTTCTCCTTATTTGAAATCAAAGTAAACTGAATTATTACATGTTACAAAGCAAACAATAAATAGATCAACCAAGAAAATAATCAGCAGATTAATACATAATAAACAAATATAAAACATTAAAAAATGTCATAATAAAAATAATATAACAGTGTGTATATATGTATAATTATTTGCTGAATCATTGTAAACTGAATATTTTTAGGTTTTAGACAACTGGTTGGATAAAACAAACAATTTGAAATTAAAAAAATAATCATCAGATTAAGTTATATTGTAAAAAAAGTGTCATTTGAAGCCCCAAAATGCTTTATAACACCACAGTTCCCTCCATTTTAGCATCCGATTATAACTAAACAGGTCTTAAACTGTCTCAGATAATAACAGGAAAGGATATTTATAGTATTTGTGTACATTCTACAACATTTTGAGACACGTCATGGGTTAAAAATTACTTCTCAGTCAGTGTAAACTCACTGCAGAGCAGCTGGACATCATGATCCATCTCATTTTAATGAGGAACATCGCCATCTAGCTTTATCACCCACTCTTCATTAATTAAAAAGAACTCTCTCTGATTAGCACATGATCCTCCTATGGTGAACATGCCAAATAACAACAATAAAGTAGTTTAGAATATTATCTTCATTATTTGTGTGTGATTTTTTAACCTTTGTGATGTTTCTTTACTTGACAGGATCTCATAATTCATCAAATATGACATTATAATGGGCTTATTTTACACTCTGCTGCTTTATTTTCTTAAATATCTGAATATTTAGTTAATATTCCTGCAGAAAATGACACATTTAAGTGCTTTTCAAACTGGGATTAATAGATATTAGAATAAAAAAGTTGACATGTACCAACTACTTGGTTAGAAAAGTTACCATAATCAAAACACAGAACTTCCGGAAACAGCCTTCAAAATAAAATGAGGAGTATGGGTACATTTAATGGGAATCTGCAGTAAAATAAAAAATATTTGTGTCTTTTGCTTTTTTTTCATGAACCAGCTACATTTCAATTAGTTGTCTTTGTTTTTATTCAACGTTCCCTTACATGTTTATTACCTGATGTAGATGTAGAGCTGGACGTCATCGGCGTAGCGGTGAAAGCGGAGACCATGACGGCGCGTGATGCTGCCAAGGGGGACCATGTATGTAGAGGATGAAGAGGAGAGGACCAAGCACCGAACCCTGGGGGACGCCCGGGTGCAGAGGAGCGGTGGTGGAGGTGCGGGTGTCGCCACTGATGAACTGTTGACGATCTGAGAGGTTCAACTTCGGCCAGGTTGCAGCACCCAAGAAGAAACCACCAACCGCTGGACACCAGGTCTGTGGTTTGAACCTTGCATGTTCTCTCCAGGTTCCTCCATCAGTCCCAAGACATGCAGGTTTATCGGTGACTCTAAATTGCCGGTAGGTGCCAGTGTGAGTGGTTGTCTGTCTTTATGTGTCGGCCCTGCAATTGACTGCCGACCAGTCCAGGGAGTAGCCCGCCTCTCGCCCAAAGTCAGCTGGTATAGAAAATGGATGGATGGACCTGGAGGCAAACCACAAACCGCTGGCTGGCAGTCCAAAGACATACAGGTTGATTGGTGACTCTGAATTGCCCGTAGGTGTGAGTACGAGTGTGAACGGTTGTCTGTCTCTATGTCTTGGCCCTGCGATTGACTGCCAACCTCAAAGACGATATATTATTGTATTCTGTTCGAGACACCCTGTGAATACGAAACACGTGTATGTGTCGAGAAAGCGGCTTTTATTTTGAAGCCCCCTGTGCTGGACTTCCGGTGGTGGGCGGAAGCTTTCCGGTCGGTGTTTCTCAGCAGCAGCAGTCAGCAGCTACATAGAGCCGATCCGCTGCTTCTGCTCCCCGATGAGAAACACTGTCATCTGCGGAGGATCATGGAATAAACATGGCCCACAATAGAAGCTTTTTCCTCGAAGGTAAGCTGTGACACCCCGCTCCGCCGCTCCGCCCGGCCCGCCGCCTGTTTCACCCGCACACAGCGCTCCGGAGTCCCGCTCGCCGAGGCGGATTTTTGGGGTCCGCTCGGTTGTCACATAATCGGTCCAAATATGTGAGGATCCAGAGCTAACGCTAGGTGGCTAACGCTAGCCTCTTAATGCCTGCTAGTGTAGCGTTATCATCCTCCAGTGAGCGCTGCCAGGCCGGTGACAGTGCCGCATCTGTGGGCCCGGAGAAGAGCACCAAACCCGGTCCCGAAGGGGGTGGTCCGGTCCGGCGGGGATTAAACAGAACCTGTGCTTGCGAGCCTTGAGCTAGCTTAGCACCGTTAGCGCTGACGTTAGCAGCAATGTGGTTAGCTGGATGTAGCGACGGGCCTTCCTGTCCCTGCTCGGCTGTTAGCTGCCACACAACGTTTATACAACACAGAAAAACACACAAACATCTGAATAATAAACAGAAAAACAACATTTAAAGCTCCTCCTGACGCCCAGACAGCTAATAAAGTCTCCAAATAGCATGCTAGCGTTGTAGCTCCAGGTAGCAGCTAGCTTACATTTATGCTGAAATATTGTAAACAGACATTTCCTCAGTGGTTCATGCTGTCATTGTGTCATTGTGTCATGATTGTCCACCATTGTCTGATAGGTCACATTTCACATTTACAGGCTAAAGGCTTAGAAACATGCATGGATTAAATAAAAACAGCATTTAAAGCCTTGCACATGAAAGAAGAGCTGACTCTAATATCATGCTTTAATGGGCAATTAAGTTTTCCTCACAAAGCAGAATTAAAAATGTAGAAATAGCTTTAAATTAAGAAGTGAGGGTGAGTAATTGTAGTGCCAATGCAGCATAAAGGAGATGGAGATATTCTGTGTTTTACCTCTTGTCAATAAATCCCATGAAAACACCTAAATCATCAATGTTTGAATCCACATTTATCTTCTTCCTCTGAGCCACAGAGCTCCATTAATGTCCACTAACTATTAAAAACACACCATTAACCCTCACTGCTGCACTGGGTGACACTCACACTCACCGTCCTGCTGCCTGAAACATTCACTGGAGCACCAAGTGTGGATTCATCCGCCACTGGAAATAGTCCCCATCTAATGTACTAATTACCACCCTAACCCTGTGGACTGTGAGCAGGGTAGGGAAGTCAGGAAATAGTTTTGGATAATGAAAATAAGTAAAACTTAGAATAATACCGTCTTTGTCCTTTTTCTCCAAAGATGTGAAAGTTTTCAAATATCAAACCGCTGATTAAACACAAGCGGTCATCAAAGAGCGAATCCAAATATGATGATTGATGATGGTATGTCTGAAATCTGCAAAATTTTAATTTAGGTTCTGAACTATCTGATGAGTGAATAAGTTGACAAGATTAAGAATTTGATTGTTTTTAGATTCAGTGCCAACTTTCTGTTTGAATTACTTTTTCACACTCAGTCCAGTTTACACATTTCAGTTCATATTTGAGGTTTAGCACATCTGGGGTCATCTTATCAAATCTTATCAGGAGATATCAGTGAGGATTTAATCTGAGCAGCGGCCTGTTTCTGTTCTTCAAGTTCTGTTTCAAGTTCTCAGGTATGGGCTGCTAGTTTGTGATTAGTTAAACATTGAACATTGAATTCTTTATTTCTGTTATTATGTTTGAGGCTCTTGATGCCTTCAACAGTGGCGAGACGACAGTAGACGTGTTTATTGTTGGTGTCTTAACCCCTAAGCCAAGTGAGCGCCCTGAAAATGTTGTAAATCTGTGGAAACAGGCCCCGTGATTGCATTAGGGATTGTGTATTTTTTCTAGATTAACTGTGTGCTTGATCCCTGCACGAGTTCAGTTCTGAATGACAACGAGCTGTTTGGATTTGATCGTCAGATGAGAGTCGGAGCTCTCCTTCAGCTGCACTTTAGTCTGTTTGGACAAATTGTGTCGGTGCAGTTGTAGATGTCGTCATAGGTCTCCCATCACGGATTTGTCCTGCAGGAAGTCCACCGCCGCACCGTCCGCAGACATTTGGATTCCTGCAGAAGCTCAGCAGGAATCCAAACGTCCCCTCAGTAGTATTATCAGAGCATTTGTTGTGATTTATGAAGCTGGAAAACGGAGCTAAACATGACTGTTGGACCTGGGGGCTGGCTGCGTGCGTTCGCTGGAGGAGATTGGAGCAGGCTTAGTTTGGCTCGCGCCGGATTGAACAAGATGACTGAAGCAGAAGAGCTCTGGGATCATAATCCAATGTATGATTTTTGAACTTTTGAAGATTATTTGTCTTGTCGTTTAAAAAGCCCCCTGAAATGGATAATTCACTGAATACATTCTGCATTATTTATTTATTTAATTCCCTAAATGTTCAGAGTGTTCTGCCACTCGTCTCGGCTCTCTTCGGTGTCTGCTAATCCACTTCTGCAGCTGCACGGGGGAAGCAGGAGCATTACGTCTGAGGCCAGGAGGGAGGCAGGCCGGGGCGCTCTGAATACGCTTTAGGAGGCAGAAAAAGACGCAGCTTTTTGAGGCCTCTGTTTGTGTGACCTGACACAAAGTGATTCTTGTAAAAGATGGAGGTTTAGCTGATGTTTACCTCCCTGGCTCACAGCCAGACGCACAACAAGCATTAACCTGATTATGTAGCTGAGGTTTGTGTGTTTTAAAGCAGCAGGAATCCTCCTTTAAAATGAAGTATATTTATTATTAAACGTAAAGAAGGAAACTGCTCTGTGTTTGAGCCCGGACGCATAAAGAAAACTGCAGGCTCTGGCCATTCCTATGAAAGCTGCTCATTGGTGCGTGAAACCAAAAAAGTTTGACTTCCTGGGCATAAAAATACCCAGATTTTAGTCAGCGTTGGGCCCATGGAGCATGGCTAGCTTCCTGTTAGCCCTCTGCTACCTTGAAAGGAGATAAAATGATTTATTTGTCTTTTTCTAGACTCTCCAAACGTTTTTAGATCGACTGGAAACGAGTCCTCTCACAGGTTGCACCCTGCTGTCTGTGGAGGGTTTTCAGTGAGGCGTGTTTTTAGTCCTTGACCTAAAAAAGTTTCCCACAAGCTGATAAATGATCCTGTTGGCTGGTCAGAAATAAGTCCCTGTTTGTACTCTTTAATATACATCTCAGGATAAAAGCACACTTTCTGTGGGAAACGACAACTTCACTGCACCTTTCAGTGGCAGAGCGCAGTTTATCGTCCTCATCTTGAAAAACACAAACATATTGGACCCTCTTCCACTGTTTCACGCCTTGAACGTACAGTTTTCCTGGCCCTCCTCCAGTTTGTAGTTTACACTGTAAGACAGTGGACTTCCTGTCCTCACAGACCTGCAGTCAGCTGGTGGAAGCAGATTACCTCTCCTCACAGAAAGCGGTGGGATTCTGCTTTGTACTTTACCACAGAACGATGGAGGAGATTGTTTTTCGGCATTGAGATAATAGATGTTTTACCACCCAACACTTCAGGGAAGTCATCATTCTGCCACAGCTGCACATGAATGCACCAGCAGGCTTTAATCACTCTGTGCTTTGAGCTGAATTTCCTTGCAGACTCTTGAGACGGATAAATGATGGAAAAATCTCATTTGGTGGTGTCAAACCTACATGAGTGAACCAAAGTAGTGAATATGGTTATAGCAGTAGAAATATAAGCACACAATAGGATTGTTTGCCCTATAAGGACAGTGTCCTTAAACTAGGCTCAATTCTCACATATCACAGTTTGAAATGACTGGCATGTCCAAAAAGTGGATCCAGTGGATCGCCTAGCTGGCAGCTGTGAAACTTGATTACAGTAGGTCCACGAAAAGAGCTTGTTTTAGCCACTGACAGGCTCAGATTGTTATTCTAAGTGTGTGACAGCATCATGGAAAGGATCTCTACAAAGAGAGACCTGGAAGATCCTTTTGGTTTAACCACAAACAGCACACACACCAGACTACATTCACTAAAATAGTCATTTTACCTCACAGAACACCGGAGTTGCTGGTCTGCTGCTGCCTTGATCAGGTAGTTTGTTAGTGTTTTTGTGTGACTTTGAGGTGTTAAAAAGTTAGTTTTGATCTGAAATACAGCGTTAAATCATCAAAGTTACACCAAATCCAGTCACCAGCAACTCCCAAGTTCTGTGTGGTAAAATTACTGTTTTTGAATGTAGTCTGGTGTGTGTGTGCAGAGAGCGATATAATGGCTGTTTGTGGTTAAACCAAAAAGATCTTCCAGGTCTCTCTCTGTAGGGATCCTTTCCATGATGCTGTCACACACTTAGAATAACACTCTGAGCCTGTCAGTGGATCAAACAAGCACTTTTAGTGGACCTACTGTGATCAGGTGTTCTTCCTCGATCAAACCCCTTTCGATGCCAAAAGTCGTGGCCAAAACTGAGCACTGATGTGATACCATTGTTCTCTTTTCCCCAAATTCTAAATCTGCTGCTACTTCACAGAAAAAAAAAAAAGACATAACTTTCACCGAAGTTTGTTGTCAGAGTTGAATCAGCAGCCTGTCGAAGTGCACGGACGTTATTTAAAGCAGAAACAGTGATTTTTATCCCGTCAGTGAGGGGAGGGAAAACAGTGGATCTAATTTGGTTGACCTCTTGATAAGGTCAGTGGTGGCAGCAGTGCATGTCTTCACATCCCTGTAAACACAGAGAGGAGAAAGAGGAATGATGTGGTATTTCATTTTAGTGGCCGTGTAATCTTTTGGCTCTCACCCTTTGGGTCAGATTACCACATTAATCCCACCTGTATGCATGACGTCTCCCCCTAAAACAACATTTAAACACGATATTTTCATTCTTGGATTGAACCCAACAGGCTCTGTCATTGTTGTGGACATGGACTGTTGTTATTAATGTTTCTGACATAATGACAGACGCTCTCATTGGACGTGAACACTTGTTTTCCTTTAACCAAGCTCTTTACTTTGGAACGCACCCCAAAATGTTGGAGAGGGTGGTTCTGTGTAATGTCAGAAAATGATCCCTTTAATCTGTTTTTCATTCAGAACAGAGATGTGGAAATTTGGGTAAACTCTGCTTACGGAAATCGACTTCTAGTGGTGCTGAATAATTCCACACATGTACAGTAAAGTACTTTTATACCTGCTCTGATGTCACAAATCATCATATTTGGTGTTGTAATAATCTTTATTTACAGAGGGATGCTGGTGTCATCCATCCAGTATCATCATACATGCTGATCAGCTAAATGATTAAAGGGTCACTCCGCTATTGTTAAAACCTATTTTTACATAATCTGGTGTCTGAATGACTGGTAGGTACTAAAAGTGTTGGAACTGGTCCAGTAGATCACCTCAGCCAGCAGCCACCAGATGGGCTGCAACGTGATCCTTTGGGACAACTGCACCTGATCACAGTAGGTCCACTAAAAGTGCTTGTTTTAGCCTCTGACAGGCTCAGAGTGTTATTCTAAGTGTGTGACAGCATCATGGAAAGGATCCCTACAGAGAGAGACCTGGAAGATCCTTTTGGTTTAACCACAAACAGCCGTTATATCGCTCTCTGCACACACACCAGACTACATTCACTAAAACAGTAATTTTACCTTGCTGAAGGAAGTGGAGTTGCTGGTCTGCCGCTGCCTTGGTCGTTTAGTTTGTGTGATTATGTTTAAAGAAAATAGTGTTGTGTCCAAATCTAACATTAAAAACACCAAAGTCACACTGTAACGCAAACAAACTAACTACGTGAGGCAGCAGAAGACCAGCAACTCTTGAGTGGTAAAAGTACTATTTTTGTGAATGGAGTCTGGTGTGTGTGCAGAGAGCGATATAACGTCTGTTTGTGGTTAAACCAAAAGGATCTTCCAGGTCTCTCTCTGTAGGGATCCTTTCCATGATGCTGTCACACACTGAGAATAACACTCTGAGCCTGTCAGTGGATCAAACAAGCTCTTTTAGTGGACCTACTGTGATCAGGTGCAGTTGTCCCAAAGGATTACCTTGCAGCCATTGCAGCTCGTTTGCTGGCTGAGGTGATCTACTGGATCAGCTCCAACACTTTTTATTTAGACACCAGAATATGTATAAATGGTGCCCAGGTTTAAAAATACCGGAGTTACCCTTCAAGGCTGCAAAATAACTAAACTACTAACTAAGTTGACTTTGCTGCAGTGATATGAGAGTGTTTTTATTACAAGTGGTTTAATATGTCCAAAAGGAGCCCAAGGTTCCCGTTTGCTAATTGGTGCCGGTATTCATATCATCTAGTTGAAATGATCTGCCCTGAAATGTGGCTTCATCTAAATGGTCATTTCGGCTGATGCCTGTGTCTTGGTCCTGTCTGATCCCTGCACTGATGTGAGTCTGGTTTATTATTCAATCCAAGCCCTGGATAGGTCAGAGACCAGGCGAGATGGAGGGTACAAGCACAACTGGAGCTTTTCTCTCTCTGGTGACAGTGAAGAGGAAAGGAGACATGAGTAAGCACTTCTCCAGCCCTCGTTTTCAGCACCACCAGCGCTGCACTGCATCACTTTTCCCAGCACACAGCTCAGCCTCCACATACAGGAAAAGACCCCAGTGACACCGCCGCTGATGAGCAGGCTATTCCCGTCTCCCATGATATACGCTCCGGCCTTTCAGCACAGCAGTACAGACCTGTGCCGGCACATGAAACACCGTCGGCATGTAAATCCTCTCCCCTCGTTTCACAAACTGGAATCTGCTAGGGTTGGACCGATATGTGAGCTGGTGGTAAATATTGATCACAAGAGGTTTCCTCCTGACCACATGCAGGGGAAACGAGTTAAATCTGTAGTTTAGGAAGTAGTTTAATGTTATTATTAAGTTATTCTGTTTAAATTAATGTTTAGTCTAATTCCCAAAGTCTTTTAAATGTCTTGTTTTATTTTACCAACAGTCCCAAAACCTAAAGATATCAAATTTAAGATGATATAAAACCAAGAAAAGCAACAAGTCGTCTATTTTAAGAGGCTTAAACTAGAGGATATTTGGTGACTGATTAATGAACCGAGTAATAATTATTTCAATGGACTGAAACACTAATCGATTCATCTTTTTTTGGAGCTAAAAGTCGGTAATAAACGCCAGAGTTTCTGTGCTTCGTTGCTTAAATACCCGCTAGCTGTAGAATGACTGATTTCATTAGAGAGCCAGTGATCTGTAGTAGATAACTTCTATAATTTAATACTGTTTAAATTACCTCAAACAGATTTCTGTACGTGACTTCCACACTGATGCAGAGTTCCCTGCAGCGTTTCACTGTAGAGGCGCCTCTGCTAACGTCAGGTGAAATCACAGCGTTTTAATGAAATCTAACATTGACAGATGACAGCGAGGGGGTGGGGGGTGGGGGGTGGGGGGGGGGGTGGGGGCGGGGGCGGGGGCACCTGAGCTGTCAAAATGTTTTACCTGATTGTCTGCATCAGTTGAAGATTTTAAAACTCATTTTGACTTGTTTCTCATTTATCAGACACACTCAAATCTCAAATCTTTTAAATAAAACTACTATTACCACAGTGTGGAAATACTCTGCCAGAAGCTAGAATTTAGCACAGCAGGTTTTAGTAGTTCATAAAATACTCAAAGTACAAAGTACAAAGCTGCAGCTGGTAAAGACGAAGCACATTTAGATGACTTCATGTACTCCAGGGGTGGCTTTTGTATTATTAATCTGACTCTGATGCAAAGTAAAGCTATTAGATAAATGTAGTGCAGACGAAAGTACGACGTTGTGGCGCAGAATATAAAGTAGAAAGCAGAAAATGTAATAACTCAACTGAAGTGCAAGTATCTTAAAATTATACTTAAGTGTGGATGAGACTGTTAATTTGAAGAAGAGCCTTATTCTGTTTCCATATGCACTCAGTCTCCACCTAGTTAAAACTAATCCCTCTGCTATAAAGCCGACTTTTATGAAGGTTATAATGTTCTAATAATCTCTCTGCTCAGTGACTGTGGACTTAAGAGACATAATATATGTTTCAGACAGACTCCAGTGTTGATAAATGAGAAGAAAGCTGGAAACATGAATATATTAATGGTCCAAAATATAAATATAAGCGCTCCACATGATTGTTTACCCTGTAAGGACAGTTTCCTTAAAGGATAACTGGTATTTTATTATTTTAAATGACTAATTGGTCCAGGAGATCGTCTCAGTCGGCAGCTGTTAAACCTGATCACAGTAGGTCCACTAAAAGTGCTTGTTTTAGCCACTGACAGCTGTTATATCGATCTCTGCACACACACCAGACTCCATTCACAAAAAGAGGGATTTTACCTCACAGGAACACAGGAGCTGCTGGTCTACTGCTGCCTCCATCAGTTAGTTTGTTTGTGCTTTTGTGTGACTTTGGTGTTTTAAAGAGTTAATTTTGATCCAAACTATAGTGTTAAATTACCAAAGTCACTGCAACTAGACCAGCAGCGCCTGTGTTCTGTGATGTAGATTTATTACTTTTGTCAATGTAGTCTGGTGTGTGTGCTGTTTGTGGTTAAACCAAAAGGATCTTCCAGGTCTCTCTCTGTAGGGATCCTTTCCATGATGCTGTCACACACTTAGAATAACACTCTGAGCCTGTCAGTGGATCAAACAAGCTCTTTTAGTGGACCTACTGTGATCAGGTGCAGTTGCTGTTTCATGGCTGCCGGCTGAGGTGATCTACTGGACCAATTCCAACACTTTTTTGTAGCTACAAATAGCACCTTTTGTTCTAAAACAGTTGTAGTAATATGAATCCCATATCGGTCAAACCCTAGAATCCACTTTTCTGTGCATCATTTGATAGCCACACTGACACACACAGACATATTAAAGATATTCTGGGTAGGATGTGTTATCATGAAGCACAAACAAACACCATCTGACCACGACCTCTTTGTTTTTCAGTGCGAGTGCGGTGAGCATGGAGGAGATGGACAGGCAGCAGCCCACCTCCCCCGAGGAGAAAAAGGTAAAACCATCCTCCCCGATCTCTGCCTCTCTCCCGTCTCCCCCTCTCTCTGTCTGACTCTCACTCCCGCTGCTGGCGAGTCCCAGCGGGCCGCGGGCCACTCTGATCGGCTGCTGCAGCCTGGCTGGCGCCTGGCGCTGCAGAGCAACAGCACCCGAAGGACCGCGGCAGCACATGAGCTAATACTGCTGGGGCGCTACAGGGCGCCTGGAGGGCTGCTGCTGAGCGCAGGGTGTTGGCCTCTGGTTGTTCTGACGATGTATCACTGCATCACTGTCAGAGAAAAACACAGCATCAGTCCACTGCTTCGGTCCAGACTGAATCATCTTACTCATGTTCTCCAGAGGATCAATTCTTTTGACTTTAATGTTCACTTAAATGTTTATTTATCTCCACCAGGAGGTCAGTTTTTTCATGACAGGATACCTGGAAAAACCAAATCCTGAATTCTTCTCAACCTCGGCGCTACGTTAAAGTTAATGTAACATAGGCGTGATAACATGTTCACATACAAGATGTTAACAGACATGCTAATGTAGGCATATTTACACATTAACATGCTAACTGTTAAACACTTAAAGTAGCATGCTAGCATAGTCTTACTTGCATGTTTACGTACTGAATGTTAACAGACATAAGTTAAAATGATACAGATGATATTAGTCTGGCTAATTATAAAGGACATAATTAAACCTCATATTATAATATACCTCCTCATATTCCTCAAACCAACTCATACCTGAATAATGAAGTTCCTAATAATAAATTAGTAATAAATTAAGAACTTTGTCTCCTTTTTTATAATTGGCAGCAAATAGAGAAAACCTTTCAGGATTTTACTAGAAAATTATTAGCAAGTAAAGCAAAGCTAGTTTGTCTCTTTATTTATCTACAGATCAGATTGTTGCTGTGTGTTTGGAGCCCTGCAGCCACACAGGGTTAACTGACAACCCTTTATATTAATGTGTGTGTGTGTGTGTGTGTGTGTGTGTGTGTGTGTGTGTGTTTCCTCCACAGTCTCCCACTCTAAGGCACTTCACTTCCGCTGATCCTTTGAGAACGTATGAAAACCGGCCAAATAATCACATGAGGCCTCTGAGCAAGCTGGCGCCCAAAAGGCTCAGGTACAGTACAGTATATCCTGTTTACTTAAAGAAAAACTCCCTATTTTCACATATTTCTGTGTCTAACTGACTGGAAGCTACAAAAGGTATTAGAATTGGTCAAGTGGATCGCCGTAATCCTTTAGGGCCCAAAGTAGGTCCACTAAAAGAGCTTGTTTGATCCACTGACAGGCTCAGAGTGTTATTCTAAGTGTGTGACAGCATCATGGAAAGGATCCCTACAGAGAGAGACCTGGAAGATCCTTTTGGTTTAACCACAAACAGCACACACACCAGACTACATTCACTAAAACAGGGATTTTACCTCGCAGAGCACAGGAGTGACTGATCTACTGTCACCCTGATCAGATTGTTGGATATGGTGTTTCGGATCTGAACTAACCATTAAAACATCAGAAAAACGTCAAAAGTCTCACTATAACACAAACAAACTAACCAAAGGAGACCGTGTTAGTACAGCAACTCCTGTGTAAAACTACTGTTTTTGTCAATGGAGTTTGGCGTGTTTTGAAGAGAGTGACTTAACAGCTGTTTGTGGTTAAACCAAAACAATTTAAACAATTAAAAAAGATAAAAAAAATATATGATTTGCAAATAAAGGAGAACTGCCTAAAAACCAAAAGTGGTGTTCTCCATACAGCATATCACAGGAAATACTTACAACAGTGTCGAATAATCATCTAGAAATAAGTTTAGGTGAAACAAGATGTTAAAAAACAGAGCGTAGTACTTGACAACAATGCATCTGCCAAACAAAATACATACAAACACCTTCAAACACCTTCATTAGCAGACGAGGAGCCAAAAAGAAGAGAATAGCCCCAAAAACAAACAGTTAGAAGTCAGGTTACAGTTTTTGATTTAACATTTTCCTCCTCCTCCTGCAGCGAAGTCCCTCTCACAGTAGCAACGGCCTCCCCCATGCCCAACAGAACCAACTATTTCATCATCAGCCCGGCACCGTCACAAGGCATCGTTTTACAAGGGCGACACTTCCAGCACGCACAAATGCCCTCCGCAATAAGGAAACCAGTCCAAAGGTGAGGCACACTTCCCCGTTTCTGGGAAGTCATCAGGTGTTTCTCTCTGTTGATTGTTTTTCGAGACACAACTTGCTCATTCTCTGACATTGTGTGTTTGTTGGGAGCCAAATCTAAACACGGCGTTTTCACACACATTCACTGGAAGATGGAGCAGGAGAAAAAGCAAGAGGGTGGAGTTTATTCATTGTTTGTTGGTCTGCAGACACACCAGGGACACATGTATGTTGAAAAGACATTAAAAAGTGCATTTTCCCTTTAATATGGGACCTTTTAAAAGTATGCCGAATTAGCCGTTAGCTGTCTCTACATCCATGGGTGCATTGTAAACAGGAAGTGCTTTCACCGTATTACTTTAATCCTGAAGAAAACTTTAAAATGTGATTATTCTCAGGCAAGTTCTGCACTCGTAAGGAGCGTCGTTTTTTCCCCCTGTGATTTCTAAGCGGACATTTATTCATTTATTTGTTTAAGGAGATGATGAAAGTCACACTGAGTCTGAAAACACGCGTTACGATTCTGGGAATCGGCTCCGTGAGCTGCTGCTGCTGCTGTAACGGCCGACTGTTGGCGAGCCAAACCTCAGTGTGGCACCGCTTCCTGTTTTCAGTTCACCTGCGTGCACCTGTCCCTCTCACCTCACACCCCGGGGAGACGCTCCTCACAACCTCAAAACCTCTTTTTTTTTTGTTTTTTTAGCGTACAGGATTAGTGGAGTTTGTCAGGGGGGGAAAGAAAATGACAGAACTTTGAGCTTGTGTGTCCTCAGTCACAGTGTTTAGTGGAAAGACAGGAAAGACTAAACTTGTTTTTGCTGCTCACACAGATACTCTTTAATGTCCATGAAAGTAATAAGCACTCCGGTTCATTTCATTAATCTGATGTTCAGAAAATCCCTTTGATTTGAAGTGTAAAAAAATGAATTATGTCCAGTGAGTTGATTGCATCTCTTGTTAATTTCTATCTTTAAGCAGCCTTGATTTGAAGGAAAGGTAAGACTTTGATCCAGCTGCATCACTCAGACTGTTAACAGACCGGATCTCATTTCACGCTTAATTCACGTCCCCACAACATCGTACTTTCCTCATTTATTTCAGGTGAGCGGCGCCTCTGCTGCCGAACCGTGAAGCTTCGTCAGTGTTTGGTTGCCTCCTCCTGTCATGTGCTGGTTCTCTGTACTCAGCGTGGCTGTGACGGACACCAACAATATTGCTGTTGATATTTTCAAGCTAAATGAACGGGATTTTTCCGTGACGTTTCTCATAAGTTACGTCGTACAGATGTGGTTTAATTGGCCTTTATTTCATTGAAAGTTGTCTTCCAGCTGTTCTTTTGTCCACGGCTGCTTCTTTTTCTTTTGAAGCTGCGAAAAGTGTTTAAAAGAAATATTCACCCTGTGTCTTTTAGCTTATGTGGGAGATCTGACACATTTTTAATTATTACTTGTTTACAGTTTTTTAAAATATGGTTACAGTTTTAAACAGCAAGTATGTGAAGAGACTGACTTCTGCAGGATTATTTATTATTTTTCTTAATAGGTCTACGATGCACTCAAAGATATTAACATTTGTTCAACAGAGGAGAGTTTCTGTTTTATGGTTTGTTTTTTTTTCAATGCTGCAATTTGCTGGCATTTTATAAATCATATGAATGTAAAAACTGAAAAGTAATGTGGAAAGAAATCATTAAAAGAAAACACAAGGCGTCGATTTGAAGGAATCCAAAAGTGTTTAGATTACATTTCTTTCTAATCCAATGGATTCTGTTACTAATTCCAGAAATTAGCATATAATTTGTCTCCAGTAAGTGACTCCATGTCTCAGCCACAGATCCATGACCGCTCTGAAAACATGAAAACCCTTTTTTCCGCTCTGGTTGTATTCACGCTGTCTGCAGCAGCGCCTCATAGCTGATCCTTGTCTGTCTCCCTCTGGTTCATTAACAGGTTCATTGTCACAGAGGACACGCCGCACTGTGCCATGAAATCCTAATTTGCTTTTTGTCTCAGGTCACTGGAAATGTTTGACTGTTGCGTTGCTCTTCAGGGACGTCGTGTCGTGTTATTCGGCCGGCTTATCGCTGCACTCTGGCTGATGATTAGCCGGCTCCAGCTCTGTTCTGTTTTAACGCTGTGGTTAAATATGTGAACCTTCACTTTGCATCTACCCGGCGACCTTTGACCCCGATCTGTTGAGTCTGTTTAAAAACCTCCATCTACCATCTTTGTGTATTTGTATGTTTTTATTCCAGTTTGATTAGTCGATCAACTGAAAGCTAATCGGTAACTAGTTTGACAATCAATTAATCATTATATTATTATAGTCAAATCATTTTTCAAGCAAATAAATCAAAAATATGATCATTTCAGGCTCCCCGATGTGAAAAATGTGCCGCTTTTCTTGGTTTTGCGCTCCAATAAATACAATATTTTTGTGTTTTGGAATATTTTGTCGGTCAAACTAAGACTTCAGGATGTAGTGACGGACGTTTTTCTAATGATTTATAGACCAAACGATTAAATGAGAATGTAATCGGTAAGAGAGAGTGTTACACACACGCTCTAGTTTATTCAGACTCGGTCACACACACACCGTCCTCCTGCCCCGAACACTCACTACAGCACCGAATGTGCATTAATCCGCCGCTGAAAATAGTCCCCAAGAAACGCACCATTTCCACCTGCTTATTTAGCGTTTTTAAACATGAACCTATATATTTGTGAGGTGTTTCCATCCTCAGAGCTGACAGCCACAGACTCAACGTCGGACAGTATTGATGATTTTATTTTGTCTGTTCTTGAGATTTGTTGACATGAAGGAAATTAAGAACAGCTGGGGCCGAATTTGTCCTTTGAACCAGGAGTTTGAAAGAAGTTTGGGTGTTTTTAAGTCTTGTTCAGACCTGCAGCCTTCCCATCCACCTTGAAAATCCATGAAAGTCTGATTAGGAAATGATCTGGTCAAAATCAGACATCAGGTTTTTGCCTTTATCACAATAAATGCACATTTTAAGACCTTTAATGTCCTTGAAAGCCTCTTGACGTTGCACTTTCATCGCCTGCCGTCGTTGTTGCTTGAGATTTCACCGACAACATCATCTTTTATTTTTGTTTGTTTCCTCCTCCAGAAATGACTTCACCAACACACAGCAAGCTGTAGAAGTGGACAGCATCGTCCTCACCTGTCCTGAGATTCCAGGTAGAGTTCACAGCTCGCCCAACGCTTCACACAGGTCTGTGTGTACAGACGTGGATCAGGTCTGTGTGTACAGACGTGGATCAGGTCTCTGTTTAGAACATTAGCTAGCAGCAGCCTCAGGTGTTAGCTGTATTAGCTGTGTGTTAGCTTAGCTCTAATAGCGACTCTCAAATGCTTAATTCAAACGTGTAATTCTGCCACGTGTTTCATCAATAAAGGTGAAAAAAAAATGGCCGATAACCCATAAAAACAACAAAGCAGAGAAGTTTGAACGAGTTAAACCTGCTTCAATCTCTGAATAGTTCACAGCGACTGTCGATTTGTACTTTTATTAATATTTTGGCCGGTTCTCACAACTTCAACGGGCCATTTTAGGGGCAAGACTTGGCTTTAAAGTTAAGGTTAGAATTAGGTGATGGTTAAGTTTAGGCTAAGGGAATGCATTAAGTCAGTGAGGGTCCTCACAAAGATAGATAGAAACACAAGCAGGTGGGAGTGTGTGTGTGTGTGTACATGTTTCTGTTTTGCTTGTATGTGTTTTTGATGTGTTTATGCTGAATCTGTGGGAAAATTAGTGTGTGTGATGAGCACTGATGAGTATCATTGTATTTGGGGAAAGTGTGTGTGTGTGTGTGTGTGTGTGTGTGAGCCAGCAGCGGCTGCAGAAAAAAACCAAAACATTTGAAGGTAGAGGTGACCTTGGTGGGAATCAGCTCCAAAAACAGTTTTTGGCACCAACCTCTTGGCTTGCTGTGTTTAATCCACTCATTACCTGAATGTATTGAATCAGGCATTTTAAAGGTGAAATTCGATCAATAGATGAGCGACTTTGTCTCCGTTGTTTTAACTTTCAGAGGAGGAGAGCCTGAACATAAAGCGCCGTGTGCAGCAGAAGAGGAAACCGTTGGAGGACTGCTGTAGTTTTCCTTCACAGGTCAAAGCAGCAGAGGTGAGAGAAGCCACGCTGAGGTCAGGACTTCATTACCCAGAAGTCATCTGAACGCCACACTTGTCCCTCTTGTAAAGCCACCCTTAAAGGATAACCTATTTTTAGTTTTATTCTTTTTGTCTTACATATTTTGAGTGTGTAACAACAAAGAAGGTAGAAAGAGATACACCTTTTTGTTTAACCAGAGACCATTAGATCAGTCTCTTCACAGCCACCAGACTCCATTGACAAAAACAGTAATTTTACATGGTGGCTGCTGGTCTACTGCTGACTTGATCACTTAGTTAGTTTGTGTTATTGTGTGACTTTGGTGCTTTTAAAGAGAGAGTTCAGATCCAACACAATACTTGTGTAATACACAGTAACCCAAACAAACTAATCAGTTGAGGCAGCAGTAGACCAGCAGCTGCCGTGTTCTGCATGGTAAAATTACTATTTTTGTCTATGGAGTCTGGTAGGTCTGAATAACACGGTACAACAGCTGTTTCTGGTTAAACAAAAACAATCTTCTAAGTCTATCTCTGTAGGGATCATTTCCGCAATGGTACCAAATATAATCTCCTTGCGGTGCAGCCTTTCCGCGGGCTCAGCCTCGTTACCGGGCGGCTGCACGAGCGCTCTCTGCCTGTTAGTCGTCCTCTCATCAGTCTGTCCTCACATCACTGCAGCTGGAGCCTCAGACAGACGCATAGCTGCTGTCGGTCTGCGCTCTAATCCAGAGCCTGCCGTGCTTCACATTCAGCTGTTTTCTGGGACAGAACGTGCTGTGATCAGCTGGAGGCTGGCAGTGCGGCTGCACCGTAGTCTAACCAGTGTATTAGTCCTGTATGTTGTCAGCAGGCAAACACAAATTAAACAGTCTCTAAGTGCTAAGATGGGCTCAAAATTAGTAATGAGCATATTTTAATTTACAATCATTGTTTTTTGTCAGTTTTCTATCTTCTATTAGAACTAAAAGATTGATCTTTTGCTTTTTGCTTTAGGTTATACACCAGACTTCAGTTAGTTTGTTTGTGTTATTGTGTGACTTCGGCCTTTTAAAGAGTTGGAGCCAACATAATGTTTGTGCAACACACAATGACACAAACTAATCAATTGAGGTAACAGTAGACCATCAACTCCTGTGTTCTGCAAGCTGAAAATTCTTCTTTTTTACTTTTTTTTTTTTACTTTAAATCGCTCTCTTCAAAGACACCAGACTCCATTAACAAAAACAGTGATTTTACATAAGAGTTATTGGGCTACCGCTCTCTCCATCAGTATGTTTGTGCTATTGTGTGACATTTTAAAGAGAGAGTGTGGATCCAACACGATATTTGCAAACCAAATTATAACACAAACTAACTGATAGAGGCAGCAGTAGACCAGCAGCTCTCATCTCTCATGCAAGCTAAAATCGCTGTTTTTGTGAATGTAGTCTGGTGTGTGTACAGAGAGCGATATAACGGCTGTTTGTGGTTAAACCAAAAGGATCTTCCAGGTTTATCTCTGTAGGGATCCTTTCCATAATGCTGTAATTCATTCAGATTGCTGTGGAATCCATTAATTGGGCTTCTTTATTTTTTTTCTGGCAGCCTCTCCGGCCGACGCTCTACCAGACTGTGTGCGTGAAGTGCAACAAGCCAAGCGAGGACAGCAGCAAGTGTCAAAGCTGTGGGAACAGTCCGGCGCTGCTGCCATGTCAGCAGGCCACGCTGTCGTCCCCGACGCCCCGACCCCCCATCCGATCCCAGCCCTCCCCCGGACCAAACAGCCTCCAGCAGAGCTTCTACAAACCGGCGACGACCATGAGGGCGCCCCGCTGCGAGACTCTGCCCATACGAATCACGAGCGCCAGGGGAACGCTGCTGCCTCTGAACAACGGCAGGTTGCCTCTGTTAGCCGGGACGTCGAGCTGCTGCGGAGCCAGAAACCCCACCAAAGGGAAGAGGGCGGCCCAGCAGCACGAGCTCAACGACCCCAGTGAGTCAATAATAATAACGATGATAATAACAATATACAAAGACAGAAAACATAAGGGTTCTGATGTGGTTTGTTGTCCAGAGGAAGTGTGTTTACTAGCAGGCCCTCCTAATCAACTGACAGCCAGTAGTATTAGCATTCAACTTAAAGGGATAGTTTGGGTTTTTTGAAATGGGGTTGTTTGAGGTACTTCTGGTGATCAGCACGCCCCCAAAATCAATACCTGGACGTCAAACAGCCCTTTCTGACAAGGAAGTGAAGCTGTTTTATTGCCCTCTTCAAAGTCACCAGATTCCATTGAGAAAAACGGCAATTTTACCTCACAGAAAACAGGAGTTGCTGTTCTAGTTGTCGTGACTTTTGGTGTTTTATAACATGTTAGTTTGGATCCAAACTAACATCACAATCACCAAAATCACACAATAACACAAACAAACTAACCGATAGAAGCAGCAGCAAGACAACTTAATCCTGTGTTCTGTGAGGTAAAAACACTGTTTTTGTCAATGGAGTCTGGTGGCTTGGAAGAGAGCATAGATGGTTGTAATGGTTTCAGTTCCCCAGGAGAATAAAGGCTGTCTGACGGCCAGGTTAAGAAGTAAAAATATTGTAAATACAGCGTACACTTAAACCCCAGAAAGAAGCCCAGACATGGGCAATTACAAAAGTGGGTTAAAGCTACCTGTGAAGGTAGCAGAGCAGCTTAGGATCGCTGTGAGAGGAGACATGAAATGAGTTAAAAGCTGTGTGGCAGCGTTTGTGCAGATCTGAAGTGGGTGCTTGTCCTGCTGGCACCGGTTTTCTCAACCAGTGGAGACGAACTGGGATTCAGTTTAATGCCGCCATTGTGTTTTCAGCCGTCTTCTCTCTGCCGGCTGCAGTCAGGCGTTAAGAGCCAGACCGCAGGGAATCAGAGCTTCTTTTAAAAAAAAGGGATTAAAAACCTCATGTAATGGCTGCAATTTGGAGGAATTTAAGAATGTAGTGGAGGAGATGTTCCTGAAAATGGAAAGTAAATACAAGTACCTCAAAACTGCAGCCGTTAATCAATACAAACATCACTGTCACTGTAAGTTACTGCAGAGAGAGAAGAAATTAAACTGTGGAGACTTAATGACAAGCTGTCAGTCTTTAGTCTGACGCTCCGCCGCCTGTCTGAAGCCTTTTTCATTAACAGAAGGAATTCACAGTAATAAAGAACCTCAGTGAGTAAAAGTCTCAAATGCAGTAAACAAATCTCTTTTGCATAAAAATAAAAAAACAAATCTGTAATTTCTGGTTTTAAAGCTGCATGTTACCATCTTAAAGGGATAGTTCAGATTTTTTTGGTGCTATCCATAGTCAGTGTTTTTCCTACAGTAGATTGCCGTCTGCATGCTCTTTGTTAAATGTTCTTTTGGTTTAACCACAAACAGACGTTATATCGCAAGACACCACACTCCATTTACAAAAACACAAGTTTTACACAGTAAGTTGCAGTCTACTGCTGTCTTCATCAGTTATTTTGTTTTGTGTTGTTCTGTGACTTTGGTGTTTTTAAAAGGTGAGTTTGGGTCAACATGATATCTGTCTAACACACACTAACAGAAGCAAACTAACTGATCGAGGCAGCTGTAGACCAGCCATTCCCATGTTATGTGAGATAAAATCCCTGTTTTAGTGAATGTAGTCTGGTGTGTGTGCTGTTTGTGGTTAAACCAAAAGGATCTTCCAGGTCTCTCTCTGTAGGGATCCTTTCCATGATGCTGTCACACACTTAGAATAACACTCTGAGCCTGTCAGTGGATCAAACAAGCTCTTTTAGTGGACCTACTGTGATCAGGTGCAGTTGTCCCAAAGGATCACGTTGCAGCCATTGCAGCCCGTTTGGTGGCTGCTGGCTGAGGTGATCTACTGGACCAGTTCCAATATTTTTATGGTTACCTGTCAATGATATTATCACCCAGCGCCCCAGAGTCAAAATATCCTTTCTGGCCAAAGACACTAACACCAAACAGCTGCTATGTTTGGAGAACATAAAGAAATCCTAAAATAAGCCAACAGGATATAAAACATATAAAACACAACTTTTCACTGGAGGGAAAAATGTCCCCATTATAAGAAGTCACAAAACTCCAGCCAGTCTTACCCTGACGTTCCCTCCCCAGTCGTCCTGTCCAGTGACGACGAGGAGGAGGCCGACAACGCCAGCACAGGAAGCGTCAACAGGCTGGACAGCGTCTCCCCTCGACCCGCAGACTCCGCTCACTCCTCGCCGGCGCCCTCCGGAGGCAGAGTGGAGGCTGCGGTGAAGAGCGCCGGAGAGCAGGAGGAGCTGAACTCTTCTGAATTCTTTGAAGACGTCAACATGAAGATCACGATACCGCGGAGAGCCCGGATGAAGGATCAGGTGAGAGTCCTTCAAAGCCTCACTTTCCAGGCCTGGTAAAGTCATTGAATATGTAAAACCCTCGAAAGTTTGGGATCTTTTTTGTGTGTAAGTTAATTGTTTCAGTAATCTTTGGGGGATAACCCTTCATATAAGACTTGAAATGTATTTTTTGGAGCTGTTGACATCTGATGCATGACGGCGTTTTGTTTACCATCACGCTCGTGTCGTCACTTGATGTTACCAGCGGTCTGACTTGAGACTGGATACTGGACCGACAATCAGTGGCATCTTCTTCTTCCTCATCAACCACCGTAGATGTGTCTCCGCGTCCTCCCACTGTACAAAAATGAAGCTAAAATATCCCGGATATGGGCGCTACCATCTTACGCTGGTGACGTCATCTGGAGCCAGAGTCTCCGCAGTAGTGATCGGGGATGGAGCTCCCGCCCCAAACACCCACCTGACCCAATCACGGTGTGAGGATTAGCTGTCAATCATGATTATACCACTTATTATAGCATTAAATAACTAATTAAAACCACAGTAATTCAAGCATGGTAAGAATTTGACTGTTTTTAGATGCTGAAGAGCCTTAAACCTGCATTCAGAAGTCTGATTGGATGGAAGTCAATGAGGAAATGATTTATCAGCTCAGTGAACAGTTTCTGCTCTCAGTCTCTAGTTTACTGTCTTCTTCAGCACAGCAGGACGTTCATTTAGTCAATTATGTTCCCATTTAGAGGAAGATACACCAGGACCAATCAGAGATGGTCGAATTGAGATGTCTCAGCTTTATTTTTGTTGGAGCATCATGTCATGGCGTCCATCTTGATCTACAGTCAGTTGTTTTCTCACGGTGACGGCAGCAGGAGGACGTGCAGCTGAACTCCAGAACCTCGGCTGAACCTCGGCTGAGCATCAAAAAATCAACAAAAATATCAAATCATAATACTTAAATGTTGCAATACACATCGAATCAGCAGGCAAGGATCACTGTGGTGTTGAACAAACACCCCGTAGAGTTATTTAACGAGGGGAGGACTGATTGATCAGAACCAGGTGCGATCAGATGCCGGTGAAAAAGAGGGAAAACATATCTTTAAACTATTTGATTTTTTTAATACTTGGATGAATAATATTTGAAAATCACGTCCCGTCACTGATTCCCAGCGTAAACCGGAGCAGCAGGTGCTCCTCTGAAGTGAAACCTCGTCTGCAGGATTAAATGATGGTGTTTGTGCTGCAGCTTTTTCATGTGAGATTCTCCTCCGGCGTCACGAGTGCATCAGCTTTTTGCGACTCAGTCATCAGTGGCTGCTGATCCACGAAGGAGGAGAATCACCGTTTAATGTGCAGTGAAGTAAAACAACACTCACGCTTTCTTCCTTTTGGTGGTTTGGCAGTTTGGGAACCAGCCGTCTGAGCCGTACTCGCCGAGGTCCAAGAAGCCAAAGTTCGTGTCCAGTAAGTGTGACAGCATCATACTGGAGTGTCGGAGCGTCCGAGTGGGAACTCTGCGCAGGATGGTGACCAAGCCCGTCGTCGTGAGTGCCTCTGCTTTCTGTCGTCCTGAGATATGATCCATGAAACACACACACACACACACACACACACACACACACACACACACTCCTGCACTGAGGCCTGAACACATTATGGAAAATGATTCAAATTCAAAAGTGTGAAGAAAAATACGGAAGTTCTGATATTCTCTGTTAATTTATCTGAAATAAAACCTGTATGATATTAATAATAATAGACGACACCAATAATACAATATTTTTTTATTTATAATATTAATCTGCAGAAATAACAAAGTGCCGAACAAAAGTAAGATTTAAGATGAATTTAAAATAAGAATTTTACTCTATTTTACATCTATAGTGTTTCATATCTTAGTTACATATATTTATTTATCAGTCAAATTTTATTTTATTTCTTTCGCTTTATCTTTTTAATCTATTTGTCAGTGTAGCTTTTATTCATTTGTTTATTTATTTCTATTCATTAATTTAACTATTTTTTAATTATAACTTAATTATTTACTTATTTTGATTTGATCTGTTTTATAATTGTTTTCTATCCAGTCTAATTTTACTCTATTTTACATTTACACTGTTCTTAAATTTTGTTAATCTTTAACATTTTTTTTACCCTCTTGTCAATTTAATATTTTGTTTTAATCTATTTCTTTTAGTCTTTCTTTTATTCATTCATGTAACTATTCTGTTGTTTTTATTATATATCATTGTCAACATTTCTATTTTGCTCTAGTTATATAATTTAGCTATACAGTTTTAGTTATATATATATTTTATCTAGTCTTATTTCACTTTATTTTGCTACCATTACTGTTATTATAACCGTTAAATCTATTTTTTAAATCATATTCTTATTTGCTCCTGTGTACGTTGGTCTCCTCTGAAGCTCTAAGTGATGCTGTAAAGATAAAGTTTGACCGACTGAATTAATTGAAGTAAATAAAGATGTTGGACATTAATATAGTGGTGTAAATACAGCACAGTTAAAGCTGTCAGGTGGTTTATTAAGAGGAGAGGGCTCCTCTGGAGTTTTATTGCCATAAGGTGACGAAGACGAAGACAGAATATCAGCAGAAATATTAAAAATTCAGACCAGCAAGTCCAGAAAAAAATTGAGTTTTGAAGAGATGAATGCAGCAGAAATGATAAATGTTGTTCTTTTGTCTTTTCAGTTTTCCATCGACCACATCCAGCTGGAAACTGAAGGTAATGAATAAAAGTCGTGTTAATTCATGTGGAGGCTTAAAGAAAACAGCCAACATTAATTCTTTGTGGTCTTTTTGGGGTTTTTGTTGCTTTTTAGTCATTACTGGAAAATAAATTCACATATTTGGCTACGATTCATAGATAAGATAAGACTCAAGGAAGCGTGAAAACCTCCTCCTGCATGACAGCTGCAATAAGATTACAACGGTGAAATCAATTTATGTTACAGTCTATATCAGGTCTTATGGAGGCTCTTTGTTTTGCTTTTATATCACATTTTTAATCGTAACTTTGATTTTGTAAGCCTGGGCCCTATTTTCAGTTCAAAATGAGTGTTTTAAAAAAGTTTTGGAATTGGTCCTGTAGATCTCCTCAGCCGGCAGCAGCAAAACGGACTGCATTGTAATCTTCAAAAACACCAGACTCCCTTGACAAAAACACTAATTTTACCTCATAGTTGCTGGTCTATCAACTGCCTTGATCGGTTACTTAGTTTGTGTCATCGTGTGACTTTTTGTGTTTTGAAAGGTTAGTTCGGGTCCAACACAACATTTGTGTAACACACAATAACACAAAGGAGCTAACTGATGGAGGCAGCTTTAGAGCAGCAACTCATGTGTTCTGCACAGTAAAATCACTCTTTTTTTGAATGTAGTCTGGTGTGTTAGCAGAGAGCAATATAACGGCTGTTCAAAAGGATCTTCCAGGTCTCTCTCTGTAGGGATCCTTTCCATAATGCTGTCACACACTTAGAATAACAAAAATAAGCACTTTTAGTGGACCTACTTTGATCAGGTGCAGCCATTGCAGCCCATTTTGTAGCTGCCAGCTGAGGCGATCTACTGGACCAGTTCCAAAACTTTTTGTACCTACCAGCCATTTAGAACCATAAATATATAGAGTTAGTTCTCAGGTGTAAAAATACTGGAGTTAAGCTTTAATATATTCATGTAAAATGTGTTTTGTGTCTTCAGGCCCGGAGCGTGACACCGTGGAGAAGGTCTGTCTTCAGGCATCAGAGCTGATCAGCTGCGAGTGGTGTAGCGTCCGGAAACTTCCAGTCTTGTTCTTCCAGACAACACCAGAGGAGTGCGTCCGCCTGCGCACGCAGCTCAACATGTCCCAGGAGAAGGGAGGCCAGTGGTACAACTGCTCCGGGGACCGTGAGTACAGAAATACACAAATGCAGCATAACTATACATAAATCCCTCCTGTACACCTGCAAACATTGTGCTTTTTCCTCTTGATTGAAAAACAACTTTGGGCCCTATATATTTATTTTTATTTTCTTTTACACATTATGGTGTCTAAATGACAGAAACAGAAACTAGATGGGCTGCAGCATAATCCTTTGTTCAGGTCTGAACTAACCCACCAACGTCAAAGTTTGTCCACTAAATATGCTTTTTTTTTGCCTCTGATAGGCTCAGACTGTTGAAATAATCCTTACAGAGACAGACCTGTAAGATCCTTTTCACACACACCAGACTCCATTAACAAAAACACAAATTTTACATCAGAGTTGCTGGGCTACTGCTGTCTCCATTAGTTTGTTTGTGTTATTGTGTGACGTTTTAAAGAGAGTTTGAATCCAACACGATATTTGTGTAACACACAAGAACACAAACAAAGTAAGTACAACATGAATTCTGTTTTGTTTGTTTTTTTCAAACGACACAAATTAAAGGATAAATCTGGTATTTTAAAACCTGGGTCCTGTTTCTGTCAAGATGACTAGTTGATACTGTGTTGATTAAGTGTTGGAATTGGTCCGTTATATCGCTCTCTGCAAACACACCAGACTCCATTCACAAAAACAGCAATTTAAGCTCACAGGAGATGCGAGTTGCTGGTCTGCTGGTCCCTCCATCAGTTACTTTGTTTGTGTTATAATTTGTTATACAAATATTGTGTTGGATCCAGACTTATCCCGTAAAACTTCAGAGTCACACAATAACACAAACAAATGAAGTGATGGAGGCAGCAGCAGACCAGCAGTTCCTATGTTCTGTGAGCTAAAATCCCTGTTTTTGTGAATGTAGTCTGGTGTGTGTGCAGAGAGCGATATAACGGCTGTTTGTGGTTAAACCAAAAGGATCTTCCAGGTCTCTCTCTGTAGGGATCCTTTCCATGATGCTGTCACACACTTAGAATAACACTCTGATCCTGTCAGTGGATCAAACAAGCTCTTTTAGTGGACCTACTGTGATCAGGTGACCAACAAAACAGACTGGGTCACTGGTCTTCTTGTCACCAGTGGCCAGTCTGTGTAAATGGAAGTGAAAGTGGAGATAAAGTCCACCAGAGGGCGCTTTTTTACAACCTTAAGCAGCTTCTCTTCCTAAGGGTTATTGTAATATTGTCATAAACTCACACAAACGTGTTTTATTTTGTTTCGAGCTGCACTCAGGCTTCACGGTGAATTCATACAAAGCAGAGCCGGATGAATATTCATCTTTTCTGCTTACACAACTGGACTTCATGTCCCGTATCGTTAATATCCTGCTCTCGTCGGTCTTACCCATCATTTCACAGCCCTAATAAGCTGCAGTACGTTCTGAAAATGGCAGCATTAGGAATATAATAAGTAGAGAAAGATTGTGGTCAGTGTGAGTTATTATAACACGACACAACAATATGAGCGTCCTGATGAATGAGCCCGACGTCTCGCTCTTGTGCCGTCAGAGTCGGACGAGAAGTACATCGTTTTGATCTTCGAGAACGGCCTGGCGATGAAGGAGCAGATGATCCTGGAGGACATCCTGGGCGAGATCGGCAGGACCAACAACCTCGCCAACTTCCCCGCCAAGCTGCCCTTCGAGGAGGCCAACATCCGCCTGGTCAACTACAACAAGGCCTCGAAGCAGAAGGAGGACAAGGTGAGCGAGTCACGTGGAAAGAATCGATAATTATCACCTCAAATGTGCAAATAATTAATATTTTAAATATTTAAGAAACCAGACGGTTAATTGGTAGTTTAAACTGTCCGTTAGTGTCAAAACACGAAGCTCCAGACTGATTTTTTTCACCACCGTCAGTTTAAATTGTCCAAAATCATAAATGTTTAATATTTAATATTGTAATATTTGATCAAATATTGTCTCCTACAGTGATTATTTACATAAAGCAGACAATATGGAAGTTTAAAGTTTGATCAAAGCAAATATTCAAGTAAAATTACTAATAAAATGTTTTTTAAATACATTTTTCTTCTTTTTTCTTTGTAATTCTTTCTGCTTGATTATATCCTGTAACCTCAGAATCACAATGATTATTTAATTTACTAAAATGCTGATTTAGATTAAAGAAAAAGGAAGTTAAACAGATGAAAGCACCAACAAATTTCTCTGTCAAACAACAGTTTTTATTCAAGTTTCTCAACAAAAAAAACGACATTTTACATGATTAAACTTGAACACATCACGATGAAGTTAGTCTTTGCCTAGTACTCATTTTTACTGAGCAGACCTTGAATGCATCATAGTGTAAGTCACTGATCCTCACCTGTAGGACGACCTGAGTTAGATTCAGGTCCTTTATCTTCTTCTATGTGTTTAACGGCTGGTGTTAAAATTAGTCAGCGTTCTTCCACTTTGACCAGTTTTGGTTGAAAATGTGCAGAAACGTGAGTTTTAATCTTCTTTCTCCGCTCGTCTGTGTCTGCAGGAGAAGCCGATGCAAACCCCTCCCAAGATCGCCCACCTGTCCCCGGTTGCCAAGGTCACGCCGGTCAGCAAGGTCACTCAGGTCACGCAGGTCGCCCCTGGCACCCCGGTCGCCGTGCCCGTACGCACACGGATGGCCACCCGGCAGCAGACCAGCACCTACTTTGAAGATGAAGACGAGGACATGACCGACCTCCAGCCCACCTTCTCCGGACCAATCATCAAGTGAGTCTCTGTCGCCTGTGAGGCCGATGAGATGTTTACAAACAAAAGAAGTTAATGTTAAATGTGTAAACTTTACAAGCTGTTTGTCTTAAAGACTTAAAGGTTAACTTGTGTGTTTTTAAACTGGGTCCTGGTTTTTATATATTTAGGGATTAAAGTGACTGGTAGGTTCTAAAAGTGTTAGAATTGGTCCAGTAGATCATTTCAGCCAGCAGCCATGAAACACACTCTTTTCAACGCCACCAGACTTCATTCACAAAAGTAGTATTTTTTACTTTGTAGAAAACAAGTGTTGCCTCAATCAGTTTGTTTCTGTTATTGTGACTTTGGTGTTTTTAAAGGTTTAGTTGGGATCAATAGCCACCAGACTCCATTTACAAAAACAGCAATTTTTACGCAGGTGTTGCTGGGCAACCGCCGCCTCCATCAGTCTGTTTGCGTCATTGTGAGACAATTTAAAGAGAGTTTGGATCCAACACAATATTTGCACGACACACAACAACGCAAACAAACTAACCAAAGGAGGAAGCGGTAGAACAGTGGCTTCCTTGTTCTGTGAGGTAAAATTGCTGTTTTTATGAATGGAGTCTGGTGTGTCTCCTCATAATTACATATTTAGAGTCTCAAGTCAAGTTTTTTATCTTTAGGTGATATTTGAAAATGATTTTTGGTTGGTGTTTGTCTTCCAGATTAATGGTGTACCCCCCTCCTCCAGCCAAAGGTGGCATATCAGTCACTAACGAAGACCTCCACTGCCTTAATGATGGAGAATTCCTAAACGACGTTATCATAGACTTTTATTTAAAGTAAGTATTTGGATAATTAGATCACAGACGTGCAGACTAAAAATACTAGTGTTTACTTCCTTTACTGAAAGGAGCCGCTCTGTTGTGTTTCTATATTAGATATTTAGTTCTAGAGAAATTGAAAAAAGACGATGCACAAAGGATCCACGTGTTCAGCTCCTTCTTCTACAAGCGGCTAAACCAGAGAGAGCGGAGGAACCTTCCCGACACAACGAACCTGCCGTGAGTGTCCGACCAGCAGAGGATGTTTTACCAGTAGATTAACACCATTTAAAAGGTTTTGCCGCTAAATGTAACTTTTAATGTTTGGTTCTGATTTTCCAGAATCCACAAAAGGAAGCACAACAGGGTTAAGACGTGGACTCGGCATGTGGATCTGTTCCAGAAGGACTTTATTTTTGTTCCCATTAACGAGTCGTGAGTCCCCAGTTCAACAAATCACACAACATGAATTCTGTTCTGTTTGTTTTTGGTTTTTTTTCAAACGGCATAAATTAAAGGAAAAATCTGGTATTTTAAAACCTGGGTCCTGTTTCTGTCAAGATGACTAGTTGATACTGTGTTGATTAAGTGTTCGCTCTTCTGCAAACACACCAGACTCCATTCACAAAAACAGCTATTTTAGCTCACAGGAGATGCGAGTTGCTGGTCTGCTGGTCCCTCCATCATTTGCTTTGTTTGTGTTATAATTTGTTATACAAATATTGTGTTGGATCCAGACTTATCCCGTAAAACTTCAGAGTCACACAATAACACAAACAAATGAAGTGATGGAGGCAGCAGCAGACCAGCAGCTCCTCTGTTCTGTGAGCTAAAATCCCTGTTTTAGTGAATGTAGTCTGGTGTGTGTGCTGTTTGTGGTTAAACCAAAAGGATCTTCCAGGTCTCTCTCTGTAGGGATCCTTTCCATGATGCTGTCACACACTTAGAATAACACTCTGAGCCTGTCAGTGGATCAAACAAGCTCTTTTAGTGGACCTACTGTGATCAGGTGCAGGCTGATGTGATCTACTGGTCATTTACACACCAAAATATGTAAAAATAGGGCTCAGGTTTTAAAGTACTGGTGTTCTCGTTAAGTACTATAATGACTTTGAACTCTTGTTTTGTCAGAGCTCACTGGTACCTGGCAGTCATTTGCTTCCCGGGCCTCAAAGGTCCGACGTACGAGCAGAACCCGCTCTTCTCCAGCCCGTTTCCGGCCTCCACCGCGGCTGCAGATCCCCCGTCAGAGGAGAACATCCCGGACCACTGCCGTCCTCTGTCTCCAGACAGAGATGGGCTGGACAGCTCCTCTGAGAACCTCTCCCCCGGCGTCCCAGAGGCGTCCGCAGGGGGTCAAACCAACGGTGAACCCGCCAAGGAGAACGCAGCCTTCACAGAGGGGGGACAAGAGCCTTCCATCACCCCCACAGCGTCGGGCAACAGCCAGGCTGAGGCAGAGCAACAATACACCAGTGAGTCAGTGTGTCAGTGTGTAGTGGAGGTCTATAGTGTGTGTGTGTGTGCTAGTTAGTCAGTGTGTCAGTGTGTAGTGGAGGTCTATAGTGTGTGTGTGCTAGTTAGTCAGTGTGTCAGTGTGTAGTGGAGGTCTATAGTGTGTGTGTGTGCTAGTTAGTCAGTGTGTTAGTGTGTAGTGGAGGTCTATAGTGTGTGTGTGCTAGTTAGTCAGTGTGTTAGTGTGTAGTGGAGGTCTATAGTGTGTGTGTGCTAGTTAGTCAGTGTGTCAGTGTGTAGTGGAGGTCTATAGTGTGTGTGTGCTAGTTAGTCAGTGTGTCAGTGTGTAGTGGAGGTCTATAGTGTGTGTGTGTGCTAGTTAGTCAGTGTGTTAGTGTGTAGTGGAGGTCTATAGTGTGTGTGTGCTAGTTAGTCAGTGTGTCAGTGTGTAGTGGAGGTCTATAGTGTGTGTGTGTGCTAGTTAGTCAGTGTGTCAGTGTGTAGTGGAGGTCTATAGTGTGTGTGTGCTAGTTAGTCAGTGTGTCAGTGTGTAGTGGAGGTCTATAGTGTGTGTGTGTGCTAGTTAGTCAGTGTGTCAGTGTGTAGTGGAGGTCTATAGTGTGTGTGTGTGTAGTGGAGGTCTATAGTGTGTCAGTGTGTAGTGGAGGTCTATAGTGTGCTACAGACGCAGCGTTTAGAGAGCAGAGTTGTTCTCTTTGTTTTCAGGTGAGCTGCACAGAATCAGCGTTTGCTACGGTTCGGGAAAAGGAGACGACGACACCTTCACCTTCTCTGATGACCAGAGCTCCGCTCAGGTAATTCACCCCTCCCTCGTCTGTCCGCTCATTAGGAGACGATTTAACCCAAAATACAAGATGAAGAAGTTGTTGTCACGAGCTGTGAATGTGACTGTTTGTTCCTCCAGGACGACGGCAGCGAGGACGGGACTCTGGGCGAAGACGCTCTCAGCTCCGACGCCTCGTCTTTGGCCTCCAGACAAAACCTCTGCAGACAGTAAGATGATGCACCTCTGCCCTCCCACCTGCAGGCGGCGCTGCTGCTCCTTCAGAGGGAGCTGAGGACCGTTTATGTAGTTAAAACAGACATAACAACCATAAACTACGGTTAATTCAGCAGAGAGAAACAGATAATAATTTAAATTATACATTTTAAAAATAAAAAATAAAAAATATTACTTTTTCTAAACTGCCTTAACCTAAATCGATGGTTAATTCAGCAGAAAGAAACAGAAAATAACTTCAATTGTCATAGTCATTTTAAGTGTGGCGTTATAGCAAATAAAAGGGATATTACGTGACTTTTAGAGGATTCAACGACCTTTAATCAGGGCGGCTACAGGTCCTTGAAGAGTATTAAAATGTCTTAAATTCACATTTACTGATAAAAGTATTAAATAGTCTTAAATTGTGTTTGGGAAGGTCTTAAATATTTACTTACTGAATGAATAACATGGTCTAAAATGCAACAGATGTGATATCGGACTGATTAAATATCATAAAGGACTTTTTCTTCTTCACACTAAGAACCGTATTTATTTAAATCAACCAGTCATTTTACCGTATTTACATTTTCCTACATTTGAACTGACTCTTTTCACATTTGATTTTTTATTTTTATTGCAAAATTGGCTTTAAATTTAATTAAACTGAGGCACAAGGAGCACTTAAAAGGTCTGAACTTGACTAGCTGACATGATTATTATGATTATCATTATTAGTGTTGTAAAGGTGTAGGTGTCTGTGCCTTTTTAGCTTTGCAGTGTCTCTGGTGTGTTATTAGCTTTGACCAGTGTTTTGGTGCTTCCTGTTAACTAATAGTTAACTGCTGGTTAACTAATTAACTAACTAATGGTTGACTGTTGCCTCCTGTGTCTCCTTCAGGCCTTGTATCCTCATCATGGACTCCCTGCGAGGTCCGGCCAGGTCGACTGTGGTGAAAACTCTGAGAGAGTGAGTGTTATGGAGGATTTTACAGGTTTTATTCTTTAGATCAATCAATTCAGTTTTATTTACTCAGCAGCATTTCAACACATGAAATTCAAAGTGCTTTACAAGCAACTGACACATCACAGGAGGGTAAAGATGGATTTAACTATTAAAGATGAGTAGAGAATGTTTTTTGACTCTTTATCCTCTCGTTAATCATCTCAGGACCTCTCACATTTTTCATGTAAGTTCAAGGCACAGGAGGGTTGAGGGTCGGGGCTATTAAGGCACTTAAATGATAACCGCTCCAGTATTTTAAACTTTGGCCCTGTTTGTTCATATTTTGGCTTTCAAAGTGTATTAACCAGAAACAGCCGTTATATCGCTGTCTTCACACACACCAGACTCCATTGAGAAAAACAGTAATTTTACCTCACAGAACACAGGAGCTGCTGCCTCGATCAGTTAGTTTATTTGTGTTATTGTGTGACTTTGGTGTGTTAAAGGTTTAGTTCAGACCCAACACAATTTTTGTGTAACACACAGTAACACATACAGACTAAATGATTGAGGCAGCAGTAGACCGGCAACTTCTGTGTTCTGAGAGGTTAAATTCCTGTTTTTGTGAATGTAGTCTGGTGTGTTTGCAGAGAGCGATATAACCATTCTCGGCTCCCTGCTGAGATGATCTACTGGACTGTCAAATCTGAACACATGGACATAATAAACATATTAAGATTCAGTGTCACTTCCTCTTTCTGAGGATATTATCACTTCTGACGTTCATCGTGAAAAAAACAGCCATAAAACCATTTAGAAATCACAGGGGAAAAAATATGCTCCCTATGAATGCAGAACTTGCCTGAGAATTATGACGTTTTTAAGTTTTCTTCAGTGTTGCGGTGATCCAGTGACATCCGTCTGTCCGTCCAGGGGTCCGCTGCAAACAGGAGCTGCTAACGGCTAATTCGGCTCACTTTAGCGGTGCAATTTGCCAAAATGTAGCCAAAAACAATACACTGAATCAATGAATCAACTTATACTTCCTGTTTGAAGCATTATGGGAACTGTAGTTCTAAGACATGGAGCTCTCAAATAGAAGCGAGACGGACAAGAAGAAGAATAAAATCCGTGTTATACGATTTATTTATTTCTATTTGTTTATATTTATTTTGACATTAGTGAGTGTGCGCTTGTTTTAGGTACCTGGAGGTGGAGTGGGAGGTGCGTAAAGGGACTCAGCGGAGTTTCGGGAAGGATGTGATGAAGGGCTCCAGCCCACGTGTGCCTCAGCAGGATAACTTCAGCGACTGTGGAGTTTACATCCTGCAGTATGTGGAGAGCTTCTTCGAGGTGACAGCACGGACTTATAACACTCTAATCAAACAAACGCCCACTTTAAACCTTGATTTTGACTTTTTCTCTGATTTTTATTCACACAGTTTGTTGTTTTTACTACTTCCTCTTCCCTGTTGGTTGCACAGTAATGGTTCCTCTGTGACCTCTGTCAATTTTTATTCAAGTTAAAACAAACTCATGCATGTTTTATGGACTAAATGAGGAAGTGCAACTTTTAACTAGAGCTTTTGTGGAACTGGTGGTTTTTAATACATTTTAAGTGCTTTTGGTGCTGTCGTTGTGGTCAAAACATAAAGGATAACTTCAGGATTTTTAAATCTGACAGCATTATGGAAAGGATCCCTACAGAGAGAGACCTGGAAGATCCTTTTGGTTTAACCACAAACAGCCGTTATATCGCTCTCTGGTAACACACCAGACTCCATTCAGAAAAACAGTGATTTTACCTCACAGAACACAGGAGTTGCTGCCTAGATCACTTAATTTGTTTGTGTTATTGTGTGACTTTGAAGTTTTACGGGATAAGTCTGGATCCAACCCAATATTTGTATAACAAACTATAACACAAACAAACTAACTAATGGAGGGAGCAGCAGACCAGCAACTCGCATCTCCTGTGAGCTAAAATTGCTGTTTTTGTGAATGTAGTCTGGTGTGTGTGCAGAGAGCGATATAACGGCTGTTTGTGGTTAAACCAAAAGGATCTTCCAGGTCTCTCTCTGTAGTTTGGGGGTCTTTTTATAGGCTTTATTGATAATAAGAACACTATAGAATATCACCTTTATAATATTGGCCATTTGGGCTTCCATACCATCCTAACATTATGAAAAAATAAAAGCATCACTTAATCACGGCATGTTTTTATAATTCAGTTTTTATATTCTGTAACTTTTGTTGTTTCGGGGAGGAGCTTTTCCGTTTTTTCTATTTTCTATTACAGAAATTGAAAGATGTGTACGTGTGCTTTTAATTTAAAAATCAATCAATAAATTAACAGGTAAAAGTAGATTTTTAAAAATGAAACTCAGTTTTCTTTCTTTCTTTCTTTCCGCAGAATCCGATTCCCAGCTTCCACCTGCCGGTGAACCTGTCCGACTGGTTTCCTCAGCAGCGGATGAAGACGAAGCGCGAGGAGATCAAGGAGCTGATCCTGAAGATCCAAGAGCAACAGGAAGTGGAAAAGAAGGAGCCGGAGCCGGAGCCGGACGAGGCTCCGCACGGCTCTCCCGAAGAGCCCGAGATCGAAGAGACTTCTGGGTCGACGGGCCGGCCGCCAAACCTACCCATCAGCCCCTGAAACGACCCCACCCTCACCCTCCTCCTCCTCCTCCTCCTCCTCTCCCCCGTCACCCCCAGTGGAGGAGGGGGGCACAACCTGATTGTACGCTGCTGGTTTCACTTTGAACACGTCTGAAACGGTCCTTAACTCCCTCCATTAACCACAGACATCAAACACACCTTTAAATTTGTATTGAATAAACATGAAGTGTAAATATGCTGGAGTTTTTCCGCTGCCTTTGTAATTTACTGTTTTCTGACTCAGTCATGAAGTGGCCCATTAAGTTATGTTTTCATAGATGTTCTCCTCTCCAGGAGGATCTGTGCAGAAGATACTGTTGCGCTCTTGCATCGTTATTTTTTATGCTTTCTAGTTGTGTAGAAGAAGACAAACTATAAATGATGATGATGATGATAATAATAATAAAAACACACACACACATAGAGAAAGTTGCTGTTATTTGTGAGTTAACAATCCACCTGTCTGGAAACTGTTTTTCGGAGAGTTGACTTGCAGCTCATGAGTCACATGACCGTAGTTCAGTGCTTGTTGTGTCTCTTCGATGTGGAGTGGATGAAGTTTCAGCATTAAAAGCAAACCGAGATGCAAGAGCACTTCCTTTGCCGAAGCTTTTTATTTATTCGTGTGCCAACTGGGAGGTTTTTCAACAGAAACAAGACTTGTGTTTTCTCTGTGAATGTGTGTGGTCTTGTATTACCTGCTTGTGGGGACCCAAAGCCGGACAGCGCACTCTGTGTGTTGTGGGGACCATAGTGTGTTATGGGGACCGTTGTGGGGACCATAGTGTGTTATGGGGACCGTTGTGGGGACCATAGTGTGTTATGGGGACCGTTGTGGGGACCATAGTGTGTTGTGGGGACCGTTGTGGGGACCATAGTGTGTTGTGGGGACCATAGTGTGTTTTGGGGACATTTTATCCTTAAACTATCTCCTTTAGTCACAGTATACGTCTTATTAATGGGACGTCCCCACGAGGATCGAGTCACATGGTGTGTTTGTGTTCTCACATGGTGTCTTAGTGGGATCTCGCTCATGTTGTGGGGACCATAGTGTCTTGTGGGGACATTTTGCTGGGCCCCACTAGGAGAACATTTTTAATGTTCTATTCATTATTTACAATACTCAGTGTGTTAATTAGAAGTCCCCACTAGCTTACTGGTCACCGGTGAGTCGTATTAACTTGAACTGGGAATGTGTCTGAAACCTGAGATTAAAAAAAACCTCAATAATTAAATGAAATCGGGATAAACGAAGAATAAAATGTGAATGTGACGGCGATCAGAGCCGATAGTGGAGATTAGATCTGCTGTCTGGTGCTTCAACCAACAAAGTATCTTCATATTCACCTGCTAAAATATTTATCCAACCCTTAATCCCTGCGGTCTTTGTCACCTCTGCTAGCTGCGAAATATCATGTTATCTTGTATTTACCAGATATTCTTCCATATTTTCCAGTTCAGCAGAATGAATCACAAACTGCCAAGAGAATAATTATGAAACACCAGTGGAGCAATGTATTTTTATTTTTTTTACCACTGACAGGCTCAGAGTGTTATTCTAAGTGTGTGACAGCATCATGGAAAGGATCCCTACAGAGAGAGACCTGGAAGATCCTTTTGGTTTAACCACAAACAGCACACACACCAGACTCCATTCAGAAAAACAGGGATTTTACCTCACATAACTCAGGAGCCTGCTGGTCTACTGCTGCCTCAATTGGTTACTTTATTTGTGTCGTGTGTTAAACAAATAATGTGTTTGATCTGAACTGACCCTTTAAAACACCAAATTCACACAAAAACACAAACAAACTTACTGAACGAGGCAGCAGTGGACCAGCAACTCCTGTGTTCTATGAGGTAAAATTACCACTTTTGTCAATGGAGTCTGGTGATTTTGAAGAAGTCAATATACTGGCTGTCTCTGGTTAAACCAAATATAAAATCTACAATTACAAAACCTTTTGCACCAACTAATGACTTCAAACCCCCAAAAATACCAAAGTTACCCTTTAAAAGGATAAACTGTGAATGCAGACGGGTGCTGTTTCTGAAAGGCTGGTTGGTCTCAGGCGGCTTGTTATGAAATGCTGCTCTCAGCTTTCAGTCTGGTGTTGAGTGACTTATTGTTCAGGCAGAGACGACTCACCTGGTGTCCCGTTACCTGCCGCTGAAACATTCATGACTCTTAAATTGTGTTTTGTCGTCCCGCTTACGAGCTCGTTCAGGGAATCCTGACAATATTCAAATATTAAATATAAATTAGCTTCTTTAAGTAACGAACTACGACGTGTTTAATCGATGTCACTGATTTCTGTGAGGCGCAAAACTCGAACTTGACTTGACAAACTTGACAAAGTGATGTCAACTCAAGGTCCACTTACTCCTTTTCAGCGCTTTCGATCACATCTCATTGTCTTCATTGTAATGAATGGACTTTGCTTTGTTGTCACGGAAACGGTTTAAAGGTTTTCTGATTTTTTTTTTTGACGGTTTAAAGATTTTTTTTCCGAGACGCTCTGGACGATGCCGGCGAACTTTGCCTGCTGAGGAAGACAGTGCAGTGTGATTGAAAGCCCCAGAACAGCTGCTAAATGGAGCTTTGGCCACTTTCGATCTCAACGTCGAAGCCGACGTGGACGAGAAGTTCTTAAAGTGCTCAGAAACGTAAAAACACCTCCACCTCCATGACAGCTGGGTAAACAGCACCTGTTGAAGATCATGAGATATGAGTGAAAGCTCCGGAAACAAGCTTCTACACGGATCTTGTTACAGCATGTTTTTGATCTATTTTTTTAGCAGTTAACAACATTTGTCATTATTTGACCCTCTTTTCATAAAATGTCACTAAAAAGTGAATATTAGATTATTAGAAATCATTTTTGACCCTTTTAATTCTGTAATTTAAAAGTTCGTCTGCGTCCTCGCTGCTGCTTCTTCTTCTTCTGGTGACGTCATTTGTTGGAGGACCTTCTTCTTCTTCATGTCCCTAAAATGTCATAATTATTTAAAGAAATGATAATTATAGAAAAATGTTACTAAATTAAGACACAAAACATTGATTCAAAACAATTCTGATGTAGAAATGTGAAGAACATCTTGAGTTATATCCATTAAACCAGTTTACTGTGGTGGCTGGTTAACTAGTTAACTGGTTAACGCCGGTTATGAAACCAAAGCATTAACTAGAGACCATCAATGTTGGTTTGATGTTCAGTGTGAGCGGCTCTGAGCGCAGCAGCAGATTAGAGACACCAGGTAATCCCCGACCTGCCTCCAGGTATTATTGAGGTCACATGACCGGGCCGCTGCAAGTACTACTACTAGTACTATTACTGAGGTCACATGACCGGGCCGCTGCAAGTACTACTACTAGTACTAGTACTATTACTGAGGTCACATGACCGGGCCGCTGCAAGTACTAGTACTAGTACTAGTACTGAGGTCACATGACCGGGCCGCTGCAAGTACTACTACTACTACTAGTACTATTACTGAGGTCACATGACCGGGCCGCTGCAAGTACTACTACTACTACTAGTACTATTACTGAGGTCACATGACCGGGCCGCTGCAAGTACTACTACTACTACTAGTACTATTACTGAGGTCACATGACCGGGCCGCTGCAAGTACTACTACTACTACTAGTACTATTACTGAGGTCACATGACAGAGAATGGTCTCTCCTAGTCTCCTGGTCTCCTGGTCTCCTACTCTCCTGGTCTCCTACTCTCCTGGTTTCTTGGTCTCCTGGTCTACTACTTTCCAGGTCTCCAGGTCTCCTACTCTCCAGGTCTCGTATTCTCCTGGTTTCCAGGTCTCCAGGTCTCCTACTCTCCAGGTCTCGTACTCTCCTGGTTTCCAGGTCTCCAGGTCTCCTACTCTCCTGGTCTCGTACTCTCCTGGTCTCGTACTCTCCTGGTCTCGTACTCTCCTGGTTTCCAGGTCTCCAGGTCTCCTACTCTCCTGGTCTCGTACTCTCCAGGTCTCGTACTCTCCAGGTCTCCTACTCTCCTGGTCTCCTAGTCTCCTGGTCTCCTAGTCTCCAGGTCTCCTACTCTCCTGGTCTCCAGGTCTCCAGGTCTCCTGGTCTGCAGGTGCAGGTCTGCGCCCCCTGCAGGCAGTCTGACGCAGCCGGGGACTATTTATCCAGCTCGTGACGTCACACGGCCAGTTTCCCAGGATTGCTGCGGGAGTCGGAGGCTGCGGGGCGGGGAGAGTGTGGCCCAGGCTGCCGGAGCGGACACCGATCATCTGGAGACACCCGGCCCGGCGGGCTGCGTTAGGGACGTGCGCTTCTCTCTCCGGGACCTTTAATTCTTAAAACACCATTAGCTGCTAAAGAAACAAGCTGCGGGAGTCTGCGGGAGTTCACCGACCGACGAGGTAGGCAACACCCGGCAGCCGTGTGCGTGCACCGGGCAGAATTTATCGCAGTAAGACGGAGATGTTAGCTAGCTGACGGGCTACTTAACCAGGGAGGCTGTGTGCACGCAGCGAAGCTTTCCCAGGAGGAAAACCGTGAGCACGCAGCTGAGAGCCTCCATCGTTTCTGTATCCGCCGCCAGAAAGCTCATGTTTTTATCAACATACGTCGTGCTTGGATTTGTCTAGCTTTGTTGAGGGGAGTCGACGCCAGACTTCCTTCAAAAATTTGCCGATTTAAAGTTTTTTATAATTATCAAGAGGGGCGTGTTCATAATAATACATCATCCTTATATATTTTGAAGTATTAGGAAACACTCTTAAATTCGGCATGTAAAGAATCCACCGTGCCTCCTTTTATTTGAGCAGGACTTCAACTTTTTCAACACTCTCACCGGCGCTGCCATTAGCACCAAAGGGTGTATTCTGGTGGAAGAGCATAACCGGCAAACAATATTCAAAAGTTGGATTATTTAAAAATGGCGATGCTTGGTGGATCACATGCATGCCGAATTAAAGAGAATTGAATCCCGGATCAGAAAAAGTGATGACTCATTGTTCTTAGCATAATTATGTGGCTGGTGAGCAACGGGATTCCGAAATTGCCATGTTTTTTCAATGAGGTTCGGCTCGGCGTGAGAATGTGACTAGACAGCCGGAGCGGGGGCAACATATCGGGACGAGCAATTTAGCACGAGCCTCACTGCACTAGAGGAGAGCTGAAAAAGGAGGACAGAGCCTGGCAGCAGCAGCGAGGAGGGTTCACTGGTGCGTTCATGACATGAGGGGCTGTGTTGTTGTACAGCAGCAGCACCAATATGTCAGATCTCACAATATGAGCACGGCTGCGGCCTGCACACACACACACACACACACACACACACACACACACACACACACACAGAGTCACTGCTGCTGCTGAGCCTGGGAAGAAGAATCAATGGACATGCTTTGCATAAGAAGAAAAGCTGAGGGTGGAGGGTTTGGCCATTGTGATGTTACTGATAAAAGATCATCCTCAGAAGTCTGCATGCAGAGAACAAGCTCGGCCACTGCTGTGGTTTTTTTTTAGTCGCTTTGCACGATTATATAAGAGCTCTCAGTGCTTATTGTGTTTGTCCTGAGCTTGTTTTTTAGGCTGGAGCTGCTCTGAAACCACCATTACCATCATTTCATTCCCCTAAAGTCACACACAGTCTGTCTGAATTGCTCCTAAAGCACATCATGCTGTCTTGTCTCTTGGTTTTCACGGCCGTGCATGCAGCATCACTTCCCACGGTGCTACGGATGTTGTAGTCTTGTCTGCCGGGGTGGAGGCCTCTCCAGCAGCTAACTCCTGATTCCAGCGGGGACTTTGACTCGTCTTTTATGGCTCTGCTGGCACTACTCTGAGATCAGGGATATTCAGCACCTTCCCAGATCAAAGTCCTCTCCTCAATCGCTGCATGCTTACTGGATTATTTAGATGATACAGAGGTTCCCTGGGACGCCGTTACACTGTGGTATTACAGTCTAGAGGACTCGAATCAGACTAAGAAGTCTGCACACGCTCGCTTTCACGCTTGGCGTCCCGAGCAGTGGCTCATGTCCAAGTGTCTTATTCAGGATAAGCTGTTTATGTGCATCTTCATCCACTTAAAACATCCTTGTGGACACGAGAACGCTGCAGATTTGGGAAATTAGACAACTTCCAGTAGATGTTAATGTCCCCCAGGGTGCTCTTATTGTGGTTAAAATGAATGGTCATGCTAGGTGTGTGTGTGTTGGTGTTTATTTCCTCGTGTGGGATCGCTGAGGAGGAAGCAGCTGGAGGTGGGAGAGGGAAACCCTGACAAGGAATTCCTGGAATATCCAGGAAGTGTTTTCTGGATGTGACAGTCGGGAAATGTGGTTGATTCTTTGAGGAAGTTGGAGTATTTCAGGTTTATGTTTTTATGAATGGCACAGATGGACTATAGATATATGACATGGCATTTTCATGGTGATTCAGAAGCTAACTGCTAACATGCTAGCTGACGGCTCAGGATCCTTTCCCGGTTCGGCTGGGTACCTTGGAAACTTTAATGGCACCAATACAAAGTATTGACAAAAATGCCTCGTCATTTGGTACCAAATTCTTAAATCTAAACGTCGTCCATGAGCCAATAAACATGCAGGATGCTTTTACCAAGATCCAATCATGCAGGTGTTTGGCTGTCCTGCACTAGCCGGACGGTGGGTGGTGTTCCTCGTTTGCAGGTTACCACTGGGAACGCCACTGCAAGAACGTGGTGTCCATCCTTAAGGTTGAGCTGCTAATCCTGTTAGCTATGTAAGCTATGTAAGCACTATTAGCTCTGTTAGCTCTGTGGGCTCTATTAGCACTATTAGCTCTGTTATCTGTGTTAGCTCTATAAATCTGTTAGCTCTGTTGGAACTGTTAGCTCTGTTAGCTCTTTTAGTACTACTAGCCCTTTTAGCTCTGTTAGCACTGTTAACTCAGGTAGCTCTGTTATAACTGTTAGCACTATTAGCTCTGTCAACTCAGTTAGAACTGCTAGCTCTGTAAACTTTGTTAGCTCTGTTGGAACTGTTAGCACTATTAGCCCTGTTAGCTCTTTTAGCACCATTAGCTCAGTTGGATCTGTTAGCACTGTTAGCTCTGTTAGCTCAGTTGGAACTGTTAGCTCTGTTAGCTCAGTTGGAACTGTTGGCACTGTTAGCTCAGTTGGAACTGTTGGCACTGTTAGCTCAGTTGGAACTGTTAGCTCTGTTAGCTCAGTTAGAACTGTTGGCACTGTTAGCTCAGTTAGAACTGTTAGCTCTGTTAGCTCAGTTAGAACTGTTGGCACTGTTAGCTCAGTTAGAACTGTTGGCACTGTTAGCTCAGTTGGAACTGTTAGCTCTGTTAGCTCAGTTGGAACTGTTAGCTCTGTTAGCTTTTTCATCATGCTCAGTAGGGGCATGTATATAAAAACACATCACATTAGGAGACACTCTTAAATTCGGCTGATGAAGAATCCACCGAGCCTCCTTTTATTTAAACAGAGCTTCAACATCTTACACACCAAAGAGTGTGTTCCGGTGAAGCAACATGAGGGGAAATAAGTGACAAACGGTGTTTTAAAAGTTGGATTGTTTAAAAATGGCGGCGCTTTGTGGATCACACGCTCGCCGAATTAAAGAGAACTGAACCCCGGATCAGAAAAAGTGATGAGTCATTGTTTGTGGCGTACGTACGTGGCTGATTAGCAACCAGATCCCAGATTGTGACGTTTTTTGAATGTGGTTTGGCTCAGCTCAGGTATTCAGGTGTGGTAGACCTGTGTTTGATCGTAGGTTGACCTTGGCTAACGCTAACCTCACTTTCTCCTCCCTGGTGATGATGGAGCAGGAGGGTTCACGTGTATCTTGTTCCCGATGGAGATGCACTAATGGAGGTGCTAATGGAGCGGTGTTGGGACCTCCCTCCTCGTCAGCCTTTGTAATTAGGGGAATGTGAGCCGAATTAGTCACGCCACGCCGAGCAGTGTCGACTTACATGCCGGCCGCCTCGCTCCGGGGGGTTTGTCTGCTTTCTGAGATCCCTCAAACTTCCTGGAAGGAGTTGTTTTGGTTTACAAGTGCAGCGAGGCTTGTAAACAGGAGTCACTTCAGTCCGTTCACAAGTGAAATCAGCCGCTGTGCCACTTTAACTCCACCTGATGAAGCGTCACTGTCGGTTTATGTTCGTTAGAAGATAGAAAAATGTTCAAATCACATCTGGATGTCACATGTCAACAACATCTGTCTCTTAATACCCATAAACCCTTGCTTCACTTCCTGCAGTTGGGTCGTTCTCACTTTAAATGACGAACCAAACTTTGTTCCAAAGAGTTCAAGTGGCTTTAAAGTTGGCGTTAACTTTAATCAGGTGGTCGAACGGGAAGAAAATTGATGAATGATAGTTTTTATATTGATTTAATCTTTTTTTCTTTCTGGTTAAAGCTTTAAAAATGTCAAGATTAGTTTACTCTTATGACTCATGTTGTCCTAGAAGTGGTTCTAACGATAAAACCTCATTTTATCTCATTAATCTCAGAATATTAATGCTTTAAAAAATATCTTAATACTTTGTTTTCTTGTAAAGTTACAACTTTAATCTCAGAATATATAAACGTTTCTGTCACGTACATTTACGGCTTTAATTTCAGAGTAATCAAGTTTGGTTTATTGTAGATTTATGTGTTTAAATCTCAGAATATTCAAGATTTTTTCTTGTTATATTACAGCTTCAATCTCCGAATATTCAAGTTTCTATCATGCAAATTTTTACAACTTTAATTACAGAGAATAATCAAATTTGCTTTCTCGTAAATTTCTGTGTTTAATCTCAGAATATTTAAGTGTTTTTCTTGTAAATTTCCACTTTCATCTCATAAATTCTGACTTTTTTTCCCTGAATATTACCCAACCTCTGTAATTTTATTTATTTTTTAACAGTCAGTTGTAAAAGTGAGAATATAACAATGAGTTAAATAAAGAGGAGAAGGATGAACCTCAGAATCAGGACGTCCTGTTCGCCTCCACTGAACATCTGGGTCACCTCTGTGCTCTTAACTTCTAGAAAAAACTTTCTAGTCTCAGCCACAGCTTCAGACTTCCTGATTCCTTACTCATGTTTCACCAAAAAGGACGGAGCTTTTTTTCAGGAGCCGCGACTATTTTTAATCTTCAGGTTTTTTCAGAGACGTGCCGTTTGTTTTTAGCAGCAGACGTTCTGTCATCTCGCTTCTGTCGCACAACGCTCTCTCCCTCCCGCGGCGTCACGTCGGCATGCAAACTAACCCAACCCTTCATTATGGTGGTGAGGGCCGTAACCGTAGCAACAGAGGGCCAACGGGATCACGTGCAGGTGACCTTTGAAACCCAGGGCTTCACGGAGAGAGGTCGCAGATGTTGAATTCTGGGTAATAATTTGGATGGAGGGCCGGCTCGGACACGACGGGGGCTGTTGTTGTGTTTTTGTTCGTCTGAATGTGTTTTTACGCTAAAAAGGCAAGCTGAGGCGAGCTGAGGCGCTCCTTCGCCTCCAGCTATCAGCCCACAGAGATTAATGTTGTTGACACGGACAAATAAAAAGTGTATTTGCTGAAACTTTGACTAAACAACAGAGTACTGCTTCCTCTCCTCGCTCCGGTTTGTCACATAGCTCATTAGTTTCTGTGGCTTTACTCCAAGAGGACTTTGACCCGAGTTAATCCGGCTCTCTTTAACACTTCTCTTAAATGTTCAAATGACACAGGAATACTTGTTTTCAGCCGTTGCCAGTGTTTTACAGCTCTGAACCTTGTACTCCTGCCTGCTAGTTTCTCGTAATGTTGCTGATTTGGATAGTTTGGGATGTGTTTTTAATATAATACCGAGTACACACTATAGCTGCAGCTGTTGGTTGTGTTCATAGTTGAATATTTTAGGATTGCTAATCCTGAAAATCTGTTAAATTCAATTGTTTTATTGCCATATGTACAGATAAATACAAGTTTCACCGCAATAGAGTCTTGCTTTGCTCTTTTGTCTTTCAGGATTTAAAAAATGGTTCAATAGCAAAAGAAAGGAGATAAATAAACATATACAGTAGCTATACATGGTATAATGGAGTAATTGGATATGGAAATAATAAATTATTGGTTATAGCCATTATTTTAGTAGTAGTATTCAGTCATTATACATAACATACACTTTTGGTTTAACCACAAACAGCCTTTACATTGCTTTCTTCAAACACACCAGACTCTATTCACAAAAAACATAATTTTAGCACGCAGAATGCAGGAGTAGCAGGTCTAACACTGCCTAGACTGATGAGTCTGCTTGCATTATGTGTTACACAAATACAGTGTTGGCTCCATATTAACCACTTTAAAACACCAAATTCACACAATAACACAAACACAAAAGACAGCAGTGTACTAGCAACTACATTGTAAAATTGCTGTTTTTGTCAATGGAGCCTGGTGGGATTGAACTGAGCTTTACATGTGTTTTACATGTTGATGTTTGATTAGTGGGATCTCTTGGTGGCCATATTGGGGGAGTCTTGGCACCAGTGTGTGTAAAAAGCTATAAATAAGCGATTTAATCAGGATTGGGTCGGTACTGTATTGTGGATTTGCGTCAGGACTTTGAATTCATGTTTCCTCTGAACATTTCTAACATTAGAGCCGTCACATCCACATCACAGCAGTCTTTTCGTTCAGATATCTCTCGGCTATATTTAGCAGCTCGGTGCACCGCCGGCTCTCCACCGGACCTCCACACATGGCTGCTGCGAGATCTGTTATGCAACTGCACGTCCTCCACATTGGACATGTTCAGGAGAAACCAGTTTTCTAGGTTGAGGAGTTTTCTTTGCTGCGTAAACACAGAGGATGTGTGTAGTTCCCCCCCCTCAAGATGCCTTTGGCTAATAAGCTGATGCTGCTCTGGTTCTTTGATGCTCGTCGTCCTCTGACTGTCTGGTGTTTTAAGTGTCTCAGCGGAGCCGAACGCTTCCTCTCTTTCTTTTTCGGGCGTCTGCGTGATGTCCTCGTCTCTGTCAGGCCTGTTGGATAATCTGCTGCGAGGAAGTGACCGCATAGAGGGCAGAATACCAAGATCATGAGAAAACAGGACAGTATCACAGTCGGGGCAGGAAACAAGCTTTTAACTTTAAAAACTCACGAGCCACTTTCAGTATCTCATCCGTTAAAGCGACAAAGGAAACTCCCATGATGTCAGCCACATTTGGGGCTTATCAGAAAGTCAGACTGCTGTTCTTTGTCTCATACGGCTTTACTTAAACTAATATTACTGGTATAGAAACAACAAAATGAAACAAAAACACAGGACCAGGTTATAGACATTATCCCACAGCCTGTAGTCTTTGGGTCCACTGGTCCAAGGTGGGCAGGTGAGGCCTAAACCACTTTATTGTGATCATTTTAAACACAAGAGCTCAGACCAGATATAACCACGTCCTTAAAAAAAGGACTAGAACCAATTGATGTGGTTTAAATGGTTCAACTATTTCCCTTTTATCTTCTCCCAGTAGACTTTGAGTTTGGGTCAACCCCCAAAATGTTGGAAAAATCCCCCGTTTCTCCACATCCTGTCCACCTGAGAGCGGCAGATTTACCTCTTTTAGCTCAGAAACTGGCAGATAATGTAAATGTCTGTTGGACAGAATCACACAGAGCTGAATTATTAGGAGCATCAAGTTAGCGTTGCTGCTTCAGAGCTAAGTCTGCAGAAATATGGGAGCGTTACAGATCCAGGGGTTAAATTGGGATTTGGTTTTTGGAGCATCACTGATGCTGCCTGCCTGGACAGCCGCCATGGGCTAATTTAACATTTAGGTGGAGGTGCTGAGTTTGTTCTTATTGGTTTAAACAGAATAAATAGACGTGGCAAAAGAAATAAAAGAAAACAGCTGTGCAGCATTCAAATGTTGATATTTAAATGTGAATGTCAGCGGGTACAGCCCTATTTGTTGTTGTTGTTGTTGCCAGCGTTGCCGGAGACGTGTACAGCTTTAGGTAATGACGTGGTTCACAGCGAGGTGGTTTTATGGATGTAGAACTGGAAACAGTGTTGGAGGTCTGTTATAAATGTACCCAGATTTACTGCATCGTTGGGCCCATAGAGAATGGCGCACTAGCATCTTGGGTCTGCAGAGGTGGCTAACTTCCTGTTAGCCCTCCGCTAACTTGAATGGGGATAAAATGGTTTAATTGTTCGTCTCTTCTAGACTTTCCAAATGTTATCAGACTGAATGGATCAAATTCTGATGGTGAAACGATTCATTTCACGAGTTTCAACTCAGAAAAAATGATTCCCAGATGTTCCCAAAGTCTGTTTGGGCCCAACAACGTCACATGATGGACGCCATTGTTGTCATTGTACCGTTCGGCCACTATGTAAAACTGGCTTCACAGCCTGGCGCTCTTCCTGGGGGGTTGGGTGGATTCAGGAGGTTTTCAGTGAACGTGGACAGTCAGGCTGCAGGAGGTCACATGATCAATGCTGTCACACATTTACTGAAAGATGGAGGAGGGGAACACACTGAGGAGGCACATTTGTGCTGAAAAGATATTAAAAAGTACACTTTGCACATTATGGGACGGTTTAAAGTGGCCCACTAGCACCAGGACCAGAGCTGGGTTTGTGTTGGTGTAAACGGGGCCTCAGTTATCTCCTCCTGACCGCTGAAGAGTTGAACCTAGTAATGGATGACTTGTTGAAGCTGTAAAGGCAGAGAGGCGCAGAGCTGCTGCTGCTTCGACCTTTGTGTCGGCGCTACCCGTCCGCCTGCAGTCACAAAGATTACACAGTGAAAAGAAGCACGACTTAAAACCTCCTCATTACGTTCAGTATTCAGAGAGGGGATCCTTAATGCGCTGCAGAGGATGAGGATTTAAGACTCTTTGTGTAATGTACAACTTTTTAGCTGCTTATGACAGTTTATTGGTGTCACACTTCGCCTCGGGGATGATGACTCTTGTCAATCTTTAAACTCCATCACAGGGAGTTTGTAAAAGATCAGCACTTCAGAAAATTCCTCTGAGTTGCTGAAATCATCAAAAATGAAGCTCCAACCTGGTCACACAAGAGACGCTGGTGATCTTTGAGGTTGATATCGACTTATTAAAGATGATTTGATGAAAATTGACGGTAAAATGTGAACAGTCAGCTCCTTAGGAAATCAAATTATCATGAATAATAATTGAAAATACAAACTTTTAGTGTTTTTGGATGCAAACACTTGTGCATTTAAATAGTTTTTAATAGCGCGGTGTGTGCGTTTATATCTGTGTGTGTGTGTTGGGAGGATCAGATTAATTTCTGCTTCAGTGAAAGGAATCGCCTGCTAATCTTCTGATCCTTTAACACGCCCTGTTCTGGCCAGTTTGCGCTGTGGGTGGGGCAGCAGCTGATCAAACCCTGATCAAAAAAAATGAATCATGAGTCATGGCTTTTAAAGAAACCACGATCCTGGGACAAAAAGGAGGTTCGTAAACATCCTCATTGTCAGATTGTTTGTCTACTGCCTCACATTTCCTGCTGCAGCTGCTGCTTCACGTTAAAAGCATCGGTAAAGCACTTGGTGGCTTTTATTGTGAAGGGGCCACAGGAAACGGGACGTATTGGTCACTGAGGATCGCGCTGACAGATTGTTTATCAAAAATGCTTCTAAAAAAACAAGACTACTTGCAGCATGAAATCAGATTGAAGCAGCATCTCATTGTGGACTAACTTCTTAATTAAAACAACACTAGTTTGTTTGGCTGCACTGGAAACAAATAGACCCTCCCTCTACTGTTCGATGAGTGTTTGCTGATGTTTTAAGCTGCTCTTACTTCCTCCCCCCAATCGCTATGGTAACCACAGGTTTTATTTTTCCAAATCAACCCCGCGTGAAATCAGGTCGTGGCATCGACGACACTAGTTTGTTTGGCTGCACTGGAAACAAATTCGCCTGCTGTTGTTTTGTTGAACGAGTGTTTGCTACAGTTTTGAATCGCTCTTATCGCAGTTACCGTGGTAACCACAGGTGTATTTATTTATTTGTTTATTTTCAAATGAACTTTGGAGGATCTCAGGTGGAAATTTGACTTTTAGAGATTTTATTTTAATGTCAAAAACTGAATCGGAAAAAGATCGAAGATTCGTTTTTTTTAAGCAGATTTTTCACCACAAACCTGATTTTGTAGGCTGCTGATAGGCCGTAACTCACAAGCAGAAATAACACTGAATGGTTATGAAAGTATTTACTGAAATAAGGACTCTTAAGAAATAATTTCTCTTAAATGACGCTGCGGTGATGTAAGCTTGAGCGGTTCAGGAGAAGATCATCTTACATTTTAAACCACGCTACACATTTAGATGTTAATGTTCTCTGCGCCCACTTTGCCATTTCTGGAAATGTCACGATGCAGTTGTGTGGGAGACGGAGGAAGAGAGCGTGAGGCCTGTTAACAGAAGACAGAATCAATATGAAAGCTGGTGTTTGGATAACAAACATGTCGGACATCAGCTGGACAAAGTTCAGGTTCTTCAGCCCCCATCGGAGGAAGGAGACGTCTTTTTCTGCATAATTAGAGAGTGAATGATAAAATGAAGCTGATGTTTATTATCCACCAGTGAGGCACATAATATAAGACAAGCTGAACAACTCAGTTATGTACTGAAGTGTCATTAGACTCAATGATTTTACTGCTTCATTGCAGATGAGACCAATATATGAACACGTTTGTATTATTAACTGATAATGTTTTATCATACTAGTATTTTATTTATATATTTGTGTATTTTGTACTTGTGAATTTCCCTTTTAGCTAATAACGTTTACGTTAATCGGAATTTGGTAAATATATCAAGAAAAATAAGAAAAAAATGGTTTTATTAACTATATTTGACAGTTTTGTTGCGTGTTGATATTATTATTCTGTATAATCTTATAATAATCAACTCTATGTGTAACATTTCATATTTAGTTTTGTTAAAGGTTCACTGTTTATTCACTGTTGATCATTTTGATTTAATAAGTTAGTTGTAATATTGATTGCCAGGTAACGACCCAATGCACCAAAAATTAGATCAAATATGAATATTGGCCTTTTTATCATCAAAATCAACAACAAAATCAATTTTCTCACGATTTTAAGCTTTAAAAAAGTCACAGGACGCAGAAACACCAACAGATTCAGGTTTTTATGATATAAGACAGAGAAAAGCAGCAAATCCACACGTCTGAGAGGGAATTTATGAAGTTTCTACATCAAAGATAAGAATTACTAATGAATCGATCAGTTAATGTGCTGCACTTAAATCTCGACAAATCTAATTTAACAGTTAAATGTTAGGCCGCCGCTCTGTTCTTGTCAAACTGCCCTCTGGGTTCCTGTCCCTGAACTCATCACAGGCTCTCTGCTCGTCATGTGACCCGGCTGAGCGGTGGTGACAGTGAGGCCTCAGTGAGCGACGACACCGATCCAACAATCGGCCGTCTGTCCGGCCGGCGGCGGAGGAGTGGGGTCGGCGTGCATAACTGCGGGCCGATTCACACGGCGCTTCCTCTGTCCTCCGTGCTCTCAGAGGAACAGCTGCTGCAGCTCGAGCACCCGAACGCAGCACGGTTTGTTTTCGTCGCGGCCCTCTATGTTCTCATCCAGGCCGCGTGCTCTGCTTTAAAGGGATTAAAGGGACAGTCCGCCCTGACACACTTCGACGCTGCTGCGAAGGGATGTGGCTTCTCTTCCTGTTTGTTTGCTGATGATTTGACTCGTTTACAACATGACGACGTTTCAGAAACACACGGAGGAGGAAACTTTGTTGTTTTTTTACATCCCAAAGACGACACGTACGTCGTCCTCTGTGGCTCTGAGGACGTTTGTAGAGTCTGAGAAAATAACAGGACGTCTTCGAGTTAGATAGAAATACTTTATTGATCCCCGGAGGGAAATTCTGGTGTTACAGTGGCAGCGTAGAAAGTTAAAGGGACCATGAGTACAAACACATAAGCAAAAAAATACCAGATCAACAATAAGAATTAGCAAGAAAAGATTTGCAAGGTAAATAAATAAGTAAAAGAAAGGTACAAAATGTAATATACACTTTGAAAAGTACCAAATGAACACTGCAGTGTAAAATAAATTGTAAATTTATATAAATAAAATGTACTGGAAGTGTAAAGTGACAAACCGTAGTGCAAGTTTAACTTTGCTGTTGAGACTCGATCTCCTCGACTCTGTTTTTAAATATATTTTATTGAATACAGTAAAAACACACAACACAAAAGACCATATAACCTCACAAAGAATTACAGAGAAGGAAGAAAAAAGTAAATAATAAAGAGACTAAATGAGATTAGTATTGACAGGATCCCGTCAGTAATTCAGCTTATTATAACACACCACACAGATGTAGCACGAGATTTCCCCTAATCGATCACTTAAATGGGATTGAAATGCCCTGATAAGTCTGTGACACTGATTTCACACCAACATCTTCTGTATTATTGCCTGTTTTTCATTCTGTCTTTACACGTTTTGTCGTTATCTGTTCCATGCAGTCGATTTGTTGTCTTATAACACTTATAATGCTCATAATCAGTTACTTCTATGTGACGCCAGACGATATGAATTAACACATAAGAAGTATTAAAGATCTGTCTGGAAAAGTCTGTTCCACACAGGGAAAGTCAGGGAATTTAATAAATTATTGGTACAAGCTGAAAATTAGGGAATTTTGTGCATCTTATTTAAAGAAAATAACATTTTATTCACCAAAATGTGTCATAACATCAGGATGTTTGTGGATTTTTACGGTAGCTGATTGGTTTTCGTCCCATTTCTCCTCCGTGACTCCTCCTGTCAAAAGTCAGCAGAAAAGTTTAAATTACAGGAGTTTTGGTGACAAACTGGTCATGTTAGAGGACAAGTAGGTGACAGAGACGCTGAAGAGCCTGAGGTCGCTGATCTGATGTGGGTTTAAGATGAAAATGATGGTTTGGTCACGTTTCATTTATAGGTCATGGACATTCAGCCCTTCAGACATGGACAGTCATGGAAAAGTCAGCGAATGTACCATTTGACTTGGAGTGGGAGCCCTGATTAGATTCCTGCAGTGATTTAAAGCCCAGTCCCAGGTGAGACAGGTGGAACCAGGACGTTCTGACGTGCAGATGATCAGATGTTCACGTTGACCTTGGTGTTTACAGCTGTTGGTTTGTTTCTGACAAACTGGTGTGAACAAATGAACCAGACCAGAAGTGAGACTACAACTATTTTGTTCCCGTCGACTGAACCAAACGAGCCCCGAGGCCGCCGCTTCACCCCCCCGCCCCACTTTATTTACAGCTCTGATGTTCAGTAATGGATGTAAAACAGGCTCTGGTTGGCCTTTTTTAAAGTGTCGCTGTGAGGTGAAGTCAGGAGCAAAGAAAACAGAAATAATCCCCTTCCTTCGCTTTGACTCGGCTCTAAATAACCGGCAGCGAACTCGGCCTGCCGGGGATCAAACGCACTCTGAGAGGATGAATCGGACATTGTTCCCGTCGTGGGAACATTTACATGAACTTGATGCTCGTCGTACTCGCGTTCACGCCTGCTTGGCTTCAGCTGCTGCCTTTCTCTGTGCACCTTCACATACAGACCGCCACAATAAAAGCCCCTCATACCAGACCTCAGTGATTTATACTTAACCTCCGAGGAACCCACTTACCTGCTGTTATACAGGTGTGCTTGACAACATGTAGAAGCTTTGAGATGATTTGCATAGCTGATGTAGCTCGGGTCGTCTTTTAGCTCCTCAGTGTCTGTGTGGTAGTAAGATAAGATAAATCTGCTGTTACAGCAGCTCACAGCACACAGTTAAAGAAATAGAAAATTAAATAAACATAATATATACAGAAGAAAGCCATGATGTACACAGAATACAATAATTACAAAGAAACAGCAACAGGGTGGGATGGGATGGAAACATGATGTGGATTATTGCACAGTTATATAATAATATTAATAATAATAAAGTGCATAAGGTGGTGGTTCTGCTTGTGATTGGTAGTGAAGTGAAAACCAGCAGTAAAAGTTTGCATATGGAGTTTAGAGGAGGGGTTGGACAGCGGACTTTGCCCCTGATATGGAAAACAGATCAAATAAAAGTGATATATATAAATTTCAACATGAAACACACAGATAATATTGACAACTTAAGTAAGTGAATGCATTTTAAGGCTTCTGTTGGTTAGTTTTGTTACCAGGGAATCTGCTGATCGTTGTCTAGATTAGTAGATGAATGCTTCAGACTTAGACTTTTACTTTATTAACCCCCCCCATAGGGGGAAATGTACATGATACAGCAGCAACAGAGGCAAAACAACAGTAGAAAAGAAGCACTAGTAAATAAATATAGGTCATCACAGCGATATCTGACTCTTGAGTGGAAACATTTGGACGATGAGAAGTTTATATATTTGGAAAAGCTTTTAAAAAGAGGCTTAAGTCTACTGATCAATACCTTTTGTCCATTCCCACAACATCACACCCTTTTCTGAGAGCGGCTCAGGTTTCACAGCAAAGCACCAACAGCCAGCAGCCATTTAAAGTAGAATCAGGTTGAATATGTAAACGCTGGGACGCAGAGAGAAACACTGCACCTGTTTGTTACGGCAGGTGTGTGTCACCGTTCTTCTCTGTGAAAGTGGCCTCATGCTCACAAAGCTGAAGGAGTGTTTGCACATCAGGTAAATCCTGGTTTACTTCTGAAAGCTGGAGTCAAACTCAGCTGCTTTAATTAAATTCATTGTGCTCGGTCGACTGTTTTCTTTCACGGAAGGAAAAAGAACTTATTCATCCAGTTTATTTCTCCTGATTTAATGTGTTCACTCCCCTTTTCCTCCAATGCTGAGTCTTAAAACCAATTTGGTGATGCTCTCATTAGCATAATGCCTCCGTTGGCTGCGTTGGCAGATATTCACCTCTCAGCTCTGTTTGCATCTTTAATTTCTCACCTGACTGAGGATGCTAATGGGAATAATGTTCCAGAGGACGCCGACGGCTCCGTGTTTGTTAGCTGTGAAGCTTTCTGCTGGCAGGATTTTCATATTTAGGCCAGCGGCTGCAAATAGATTCACATTTCAGGTTAAAGCTTTTGGTTAAAAACAAAAAAAAAACCCCACATTAACGTGATGGTGAGTGCTGCGGTCGAGGCTCAGCTCTGCCATTAGCCGTCGGTGCTCCGTGGTTCCACTGCACAGCTGCAGGGTCGGGAGTTTGTCGGCGAAACCAGAAAATTACAGGGTGAAAAACTTCTAAATTTAGCCGCAGCGTCAGTCTGGTGATAAACGCAGCGCTGAAACAGGAAGATTTCTTCAAGCTGAACGGCTCCTTTTTTAGAAATTCTCATTATTGTTTGTGTTAGAATGATGTTTCAAGTGAGAATATTAAAATACAAACATGTTCTGATTAAGATGCACAAACAGCACAAAAGAAGCAGCTCAAGACTTTTATAGTTTATTTATTATAGTTTATTTATAGTTTTATTGTTTGATAGTTTCAAGAATGATCTTAAATACTTTCCCCTTTTTTAACATCACTGTTTTTATGTATTTTATTGTTTTATTGCTCTTATTTATTGGTACATTCATCTTATTATCTTTTGTTTTTAAGACCTGTGTTACTGATGATGTTGTTTTAATTTATTTTTATGAAGCACTGCGTGTATGAAAAGTGCTGCGTAAATAGAAGATCAGGAGTGATCTAATTTCCCAGGGTGCATGAAGGCAGCGTCGTTCAGCCGAACATCATTAACTGGAATAATAATAATAATGATGATAATAATAATGATAATAATAATGATAATAATGATAATAATAATGATAATAATGATAATAACAGCCATAGCTCTTTTTTTATTCCGTCCAGTTTTATTTCCGTCATCTGTACTTCCTGTAATGTTTAGCCTGATTCAGGATGTAGGTGATTGTATTGATCGGAGGAGGATGTTTTTAGTCACACACATGTTCCTGCTTGTGCATTAGGTAATTAGACACATTTTAAGGCTGCTTCTAATGACTATTTCTGCTACTGATTAATCTGACGATTGTTTTTGGATTCATTGATTAATAGTTTGGTCCATGAAACATTAGTAAACGGTGGAAAATGTCCTTCACAGTATCCCAGATCATCAGGTGAGCTCACCGAATCGTCCCAAACCCCAAAAGATCAAATTAATTAGAATGAAAAACCAAGAAAAGCAGCAAATTTTTATATTTGAAAACTTGAAACGAGCAAATTTTGGGAATTTTTGCTTGAAAAAGGACTTAACTGATAAGTTGGTCAACTATTTCTGTCACTAAACCAATCGATAATCAATAATCTTTGCTGCTCTAAGACATTTACTCAGGGATTGAGTACTTGAATACAGTTTTTTGCAGGTTATGACAACATTTATCGCATCTGTTCAGCTTTAAATTATGATAAGTTGCTTTAAATTAAATACTTATATTACAGAAATGATTTCACCTCAACAGATGCAACACTGAAAATGCTGCCTACACGTTAATGCATCAGTAATAATAATAATAATAATAATAATAATGATATTTATTTATGTGACTATAAAATCAGGACTTTTGCTTTGAATTGAACATTTTTAATTCATAAATTCTTGTTTTTACACGAGTGAACACCGACGTATTAAATGATGAACTCATCTAGTTTAACATAATATTGCTTCACATATTATAAAATAATATTTAACAGAAACATTTAACAGTTTAACATCCTGGTCCAAGAGTCCATGACTCTGATGACTCTGTGGCTCAGGTGATATTTTCAGGTAATCGCTGTAATCCACAGTGAGAGTACGTTCGCTCGTCCTCTAATGACTCCTGTTCATATCGCAACGAAACACAGTCTGGTGCTTTATTCACTCTATAGACATTTTACTGCCCTGACAATGAGTTACCAGCAACCTTTGATCTACTTTTACTGTGCTCATCCTACCTGCAGGCCTTTTTCTACGACTTCATCAGGTGAGGATCTCTTCAACTTAAACCATAGCCACAGTCTTTCCTTTACTTTAACTGTTCTGCTTTAAAGGATAACTGGGGTACTTTTAGACCAGGGCCCTGTTATAGATGTTAATGTCTGAGTGACTGGTAGGTAGTAAAAGTGTTGGAACTGGTCCAGTAGATCACCTCAGCCAGCAGACACCAAACGGGCTGCAATGGCTGCAACGTGATCCTTTGGGACAACTGCACCTGATCACAGTAGGTCCACTAAAAGAGCTTGTTTGATCCACTGACAGGCTCAGAGTGTTATTCTAAGTGTGTGACAGCATCATGGAAAGGATCCCTACAGAGAGAGACCTGGAAGATCCTTTTGGTTTAACCACAAACAGCACACACACCAGACTACATTCACTAAAACAGGGATTTTAGAGAACGGGACACAGGAGCTGCTGCTCTGCTGCTGCCTCCATCAGTGAGCAACAATCTAACTGATGATGTTATTGTGTGATTTTGGTGTTTTAAAGAGTCATTTTGGATCCAAACTCACTTGTTAGAATATCAAAGTCACACCAACTAGACTAGCAACTGGTAAGTAAAATCCCTGTTTTAGTGAATGTAGTCTGGTGTGTGTGCTGTTTGTGGTTAAACCAAAAGGATCTTCCAGGTCTCTCTCTGTAGGGATCCTTTCCATGATGCTGTCACACACTTAGAATAACAGAGAGAGGAGATATATCAGACTGTGATACACTCACTGTTGGGTTTTGCCAGTAACCAAAACATAGAATATCATGTTCTAACCCTTTAATCTCAAACAAATGTCTGTAAAGCTCAGTTAGCACCGTGTAGGTCAACGGGGCGACATGTTCCTTCATTTTGATCAACACAACATTTTCTGTAGGGAAATTATAATAATAATAACGACATAAAATAGGTCTTATCTTTTAGAAATAACAGCCCAGTGGAGCAGGAAGTGGGTTCAGTGTGATGAACACAGTGTTTGTTGTCCTTGTGTTTGGACCTTTGAGCTGCAGGGCAGAGTCTCTGACCTCTGTGCTGCGTGACCACACTGTTTCTGCTGCTATCTTACAGCTGAGATGCACATTCAGACTCTTAAAAACCGCGATGAGCACCTGAACCACAGAAGGAATCGATCCTCTGCTCACAGGAGTGACGGCGCCCTGATAAAAGAGTGGATTGTGCTCAGACGTGTAGAGTTTCACGTCTCTAATTGAGTCTGATGATCGTTGAGAGAGAGGCCGAACTGTACGCTGATTATTTCCACTTCCCGTTGGAAGCTCTGTGGTGTTATTGTGTTTTCGGCTTCACCTCGGCGTGCGGATGGTGATCCGGTGACCCCTGCACGCTCACGTGAAATCACAGCCGAGGGTCCTGGTTGGAGTTTTGGTGGGTTTTTTTAGATTTAGCAGCATTTCAGGGATTCGTGATGATTAAACGATAAAGAGGAAGAGCTCTGAGCTCTGAGCTGGAACACTGTGTGCATGTTAACACGCTCTGCTGGGGGCTCGTTGGTCCGGTCTCCTGGTCTGTGGTCTGTGGTCCCTCCAGCTGCCTGCGTTCAGGGAGACCTCAGAGGTGGGAGGTCAGGAAGTACAGTGACGTGGATCAGGTCTCTGTTAAAGATGTGGATCAGGTCTCTTTTAAAGATGTGGATCGGGTCTCCGTGTAAAGATCTCGATCAGGTCTCTTTTAAAGATGTGGATCAGGTCTCCGTGTAAAGATCTCGATCAGGTCTCTTTTAAAGATGTGGATCAGGTCTCCGTGTAAAGATCTCGATCAGGTCTCTTTTAAAGATGTGGATCAGGTCTCTGTATAGACATGGATCAGGTCTGTTTTAAAGATGTGGATCAGGTCTCTATGTAAAGATGTGGATCAGGTCTCCTTTAAAGATGTGGATCAGGTCTCTGTATAGACATGGATCAGGTCTCTGTGTAAAGAGGCGTGGATCAGGTCTCTTTTATAGATGTGGATCAGGTCTCTGTGTACAGACGTGGATCAGGTCTCTGTGTAAAGACCTGGATCAGGTCTCTGTGTAAAGAGGCGTGAATCAGGTCTCATTTAAAGACGTGGATCAGGTCTCTGTGTACAGACGTGGATCGGGTCTCTGTGTAAAGAGGCGTGGATCAGGTCTCATTTAAAGACCTGGATCAGGTCTCTGTGTACAGACGTGGATCAGGTCTCTGTGTACAGACGTGGACCAGGTCTCTGTGTACAGACCTGGACCAGGTCTCTGTGTACAGACCTGGACCAGGTCTCTCCGCTGAAGAAGACTGAGACCATAACCTGAGTATTAATAAATTTTCTCATTGACTTCCATCCAGTCAGACTCCAGTGGCGTCGCCCCCTGCTGGACGTCCTCCTCCTCCTCCGTCAGGCGGATAATCAATTAATTGTTAATCACGTGAAATGGTGAAAAATGCTCATCATAATTTCCCAGAATGCAATTCAACGTCTTTGAAATGCCTCTTTATGGTCAGACCAACATTTGAAAACCCAAAGACGGGAAGAAATCTGCACCCAGAGAACGAATTAATGAGTCATGATCGATTATCAAAATGGTTTCTGATTAATTTGATGTCTCTTCGTACTTTTAGCCGTTTAAACAACGTGAACAAACGAACCCTGAAGTCCAAACAAAGTGTTTTAGCTTCGCTGCGTCTCTCCTGGCCCGAGGCTGTGGCCGTCAGAGGTCGTCCCCGTGGGAACAGGCTCCGGCTCTGTTACAGCATCGCCACGGTAACACCATCAGCTGATGGTTTGACTCAATAACTCTGTAATTGGTTTGTTGGCGGCCACAAAGCCCCAGAGAGATGTGTGGCCGACCACACGGCTACTACTGACAAGTGTGATGTAATACCGCCTTAAATAAAGCACCTTAAAGCTGATGGGAACATTTAAAGTAGAAAAATACTCATTAGACTTTAAGATCTCGTAGTTTTTAGCTGTAGTTCTTTTAATTTATTGACATATTGGACTTTATCAGGGTTAAAAAGTAAGAGATGACACAGTTAGAAAACAAGCAAATATCAAAGAATTAAGATGTTTTTAATCGGAAATCCAGCCGAGCGATTCGCCTCCAGACCGAAAGACGTCACTGCGGAAAATATAATGTTTTACTTGTTTTTATATTTTATTGTTCATCTACAAATCAGTAGATGGGCTCCTTTTCTGGTGTTAAACTGTTAAACTGTGTCCTGTGTGTTAGGCGTCCTCTGCACTGCCTGTCTTTAAAAAAAAAGCTTTATTCTTCTTATTGTCCTGTTGTTTTTATTATTATTTTATCTGTTAAACTCTTAAAACTTATTATGTTTCTTCTTTGTTCTTTTGGTTTTTTTTTTTTACTTTGCTGATTGTGCAGCACTTCTGTTGTGCTTTATCGATAAAGTTGGATTGAATAAACTATGAAAATCCAGTCCAGTCCTGAAGGGGCAGAAAGTCAGTGGGAATAAAGCGGTCACATACTGCTACTGAGCTACTGAGGGCACAGGTGAGAGTGGAGGACGGGCAGGTGAAACAACAGGACTGAATATCAAACTATTGGAGTCAAAAACTCCATTATTTTGCAGTATTTCTGCCGTCCAGTCATACATATCAGAGTTTAGTATCTCAGAAACATCTTTTCAGAAGATTAAAGATTAAAGATAAAACTGTTCCTGCAGCTCAGAGGACACAGTTAAAGAAAGAGAATATTAAATAAACAGAATATATACAGAAAAAAGTAATACAATAATTATAAAGAAACAACAACAGGGTGGGATGGAAACATATGGATTATAGATTATGGATTAACTGGCTCATGCTAGCTTTAACAGTAACTGACTGTATTTGTCACTGTTGCCGCCTGAAATGTGTAGAAATCTGTCACGTGTGTGTTTTATATTTTGTAAAGGGACACTGACAAGTCTTAGGAGTGCATGTCTTCACTGAGCCAAAGCAGATCACACCAACTTTACACTGCAGTGTTTCTCATTTACACTGAAAAAGTCTGAAAGGTCGTGCACGTTCACTGATCAGTCAAACACATAATGTAGATGATGAGACTGGAACGGCACCAAAAACGAGTAAGGAAATAAATGACAGAGGCCTCCTCCTCTCCTTTAGTGCTGGAAACATTCAGCTTTCATGTCAAATGAAGGAAAAACCCTGACAGACTGGAGAAAACATCGTGTGTGTGTGTGTGTGTCATGTTTTCCAGAGCCCTCAGAGCGGTGCGATGGAGGATGGGAAGCCGGTGTGGGCGCCCCACCCAACGGACGGGTTCCAGCTGGGAACTATAGTGGACATCGGAGCCGACAGCCTCACCATCGAGCCTCTCAAACAGCGGGGGAAGGTGAGCGGGCGCCAAACGCACCGACACTAAAGTCCTGCTGAAGGATTCCTGCAAAGCTGCTGTCGTCTTTTCTGGAAAAGTTAAAAGTTAAATGAAGAAATGTGGCTCATGAATTGTGGAGCCACTGGTCCCACATGTAGCTTCTTCCTACTTTTCTAGTGTTGCAGGATTTTGTTTTGTCCTTTTGAACAAATGTTTCACCTTCATTCTCGACCGCCAGCATTTTTTTTTGTGCCTGTTTTGGTGCAAAAAGTCGAGCTGCGACCGTCGCTGAGTCACAGAGACATGAAGCACAGTCTCATATCATTCACTCCCCCGAGGACATCATCATCCCTTATGTCCTCTGTGAAGAAGAGAAACATGCTCCAGGACTCGGCTGAGAATCAGCAGGTGTTTTACGTCCTCCTCGGAACAGGAAGTGCTAACGGCTAATTCAGTTTGATGGAGCTGACGTCAAATAATCAAATATAAGCTAAGAAACTGAACAGCTTCCATCAACTATTACAGGATCGTTCACTTCTGGTGCCTTTAATGTTTTTCTTGAGATTACATTAGTTATGAATTGGCACTATATAGATAAAGATTGATTGATTGGTTGGTGTTTATCTCTCTGGTGCTGTTCGAGGTTTCTTCCTGTTAAAGGGGAGTTTTTCTTTATTAATGTGTGAATTCTTGAATCCTTATTGTTAAACGCTTGAATCGCTGGATCCAGACCTGCTCTGTATGGAAAGTGTCTTGAGATAATATAAAGAAATAAACATTGATTGGTTGATTGATGATATTGGCTCTCGAATAGGCCTGCAGCTGCTGCGTGTCTTGTTTTAGCTGAGCTGTCACAGCGGTGCGATTATTTTTATTGGTGTTAGATACAAGTTCATCGTTATAATCTGGAATATTTTCACTTAAATAAAACCCTGTTTAGTGAGCCGACAGAGTGACTGAACCGTTACTACGGCTGAACAGAGAAAATATTGACGACCACAAAGAAACAAATTCGACGTTTAAATCAAATGAAGACAAAGTGAGAAAACCGTGTCGCTACAAGTGAAAAGTGTGGAGTCAGAAACCGTCTAGGCTACATTAGCGTAGCATAACACACCTGAGTCTCTGACCGAGCTGTTAGCGGCTGTGTTGCATTGTGGGAAATGTAGGCACCGGCTTTTCAGGTGTGAATGTAATTTAAAAACAGATGATATCTCCGGGTTTGCTGCAACAGTTCTTTTTGTTTTGTCCATCAGGAGTACTGGCTGCTCTTAAAGTAGAAATGTAAGGTTGCTGCGTCAGAAGTGATAAACTCAGTCCTGTTCAGACAGATTCACTGTGGTCCATCCTGGATCTCTCTCAGCTTTAATTTCCTGCCCAACCCTCTTCCGATCAGCATCGACCTGCAGCAGCGTGTTAATGATTGAACGTGTCCCCTCGCCTCACGTGGGAGAGGCCACAGCTCTGGAGGCGATAAAGCTTCGCTCACTCAATGATTCACCTCCGGATCCTGCAGGTCTTAATGTGCTCGAGCACAGAATGAATCAGCGGCATCTCCAGTCAAGTGGCTCTTCACAGAGACGCTAACAGGCTTTCCTTGACGTCCCCCCCCCCCCCACCCCCGAGTTTTCTGTTAATTCACTTTCCTGCTGGACGAGGTGCCGCATCGGTCCTCGGCAAAGCTTTTAATGTGCCCGTCGCCGCGGTAACTCCTAAAGCTTCGCGTCCGTCTGGCTAATCTTTTTTTCCCAGAAGGCCTCTGTGACTGAGTGCACCTTTTTTTGAAAGAGCCTCCGCGCTAATTCTGTGTGCCGTCGGCCCATAAAACACAAGACTGTCAGAGTTTAATGGGAACACGGACGTCGTGTTTGTGTCCATCACATTTAAAGTTTTCCCAAGTTCTCTAATTCTCTTTATCCACCTTAAAAGCTCTCTATTTACACTTACTGTCGACGTGTAACGCTACAGGTTTACAGCACCAGTGCACAGGTTTTATAGCCCTCTACATGATCACCCTCTCAGACTATTTACTCCACCTGTTTAACAGTTACTGCGACTCTGATCTTTGCACTTCATACAAATGACAGTAATCCTCTGATTTCAGTGTCAATCAATCATCCTCTGGTGGCTGTGAAGAAGTTTGTGGCTTGCTAAACCAGACGTGAAACGTGTTACGGCGTCATTAAGCAGTAAGGACAGGTTACAAAGGTGGTGATCAATGAGCGTATTGGAGCAACAGACGGGCTTTAATATTGATTTTTGACATTATTTATCACCGAGAGTGGAAAACCATCCATTTAAGCTGCTTGGGTTTGATTCCCAACAGGTAAAATGGACTTAACGTGCGCACAAGATGATATAAATATAAGCTTGTGGGACAGCAAAATATCAAAATGTCCAAACACACCAGACTGCATTGAGAAAAACAGTAATTTTAGCTCTCAGAACACAGGAGCTGCTAGTTTAGTTGCTGTGACTTTGGTGTTAAAGGAAATAGACTAACAATAAAAGGAAGCTCTGTCTTAAAGGGTGACTTTGGTGCTTTTAAACCTGAGCTCTATTTGTAAGGTCAAGGTTTTGAAATCCTGAAATCTGCAGCTGGAAATTATTATGTCACTTTCTTCAAAGCCACCAGACTCCATTGAAAAAAACAGTGATTTTAGTAAGTATCAGTCATAACCACCAAATATAATGTCATGAATAAAATTCTCCAAAGACAAATCTCCTCCTGCTCCTGCTGGCTAGTGAACTGCTCAAACTTTTTTCTGGAAAAATGAAAACATAGGCTCTTATTTTGTGGGGAATCGTACCTGTGGACGGACATTTAGAGTAACAGAAAAGAAACAGACTTCTTGCTGATGGTCCTGATTGTATTATGTACATCATTTGGAGGCATCAGTGTTATATTGAGACTTAACCAATGCTGGAGAGCAAACCTGCACCACATTGTGGCCCTGGGGTTGCAAAGTCTCAGAGAACCAGGGTTACAGGTGGTTAATTAGCCTGTCTTACCTTAAATATCTGTTCATATTACATTTCCCCCTAGAAGACGACTGAAATCTGCAAACTACAGGCTACTTAAGATGCCCAGTGTAATAATAACTGAACTGACAGCCTCATCTCCGTCTTTAAACCTTTGTGAAACTGAGCTAAACACCTCTGAGATCCAGAGACGCTGCGGGACATGACAGCCATCCATTGTGACTGATAGTATGACAGGCTGTCGCGCTCTCCGTCTCTCTCTCTCTCTCTCTCTCTCTCTCTCTCTCTCTCGACATCCATCACAGGAGGTCTGCCAGCAAGTGAACACGTCGTCAGACACTGGCACCAACTGGCTGCAGCAGGACAGACTGGACATTGTTCACACTGTTACAGGCCTCCGCTGCAGCCCGGAAACTCCCTGTGAGAACAGATCTGACGGGTGCCAGCTTCCATGTTTCCAAAGCAGCGATCGCAGCGCACAAACATTGTTTTCCTTCCTTTTAACTGTGACAGTGGTAGTCAAGCGAAGGGCGTTATTACTGAGACGCTGCACACCAGGCTGTCTGCTGCCCTCGACAAACTCCACCTATAAAACCCCTTCAAGTTAAAGGGGGAGGCGGTTCGGTCGGACCACTTCCTGGGAGACGAAACCCAAAGCCAAAAGGAATCTGATCATGTGACCACCAGTCACACACACCAGCATCAATGTAAAGGGGCCATGTTTAGCCACGTGGATCTGAGGTGCAAATCTGAGGATCCTAACGTGTGAAAACCTGCATGTGACTTCAGTTTGAATGCAATGTTGCCATGACAACCCGAGAGAGCTGTCGGTGTGAAAAAAAACCCAACTTGAGTCAATACTAGACTGAAGGACGACTGGAAGCATCGATGGAGAGGAGGTCAAACAACCAAGCTGCACTTTAAGAATCATTAACGTGTAGCTGAGATTCTTATCAGTTAAAACTGACTGCGGTGGAGACTCCGCAGCATGATGCGTGCTCCAGACACGCCGCTAAACAGGGGGATACAATGGCTGCAAAGTAATTTGTAAATTAGTTATTCTAAGTGTGTGACAGCATCATGGAAAGGATCCCTACAGAGAGAGACCTGGAAGATCCTTTTGGTTTAACCACAAACAGCACACACACCAGACTACATTAAAAAAAAAACAATAATTTTGCCTCGCTGAACACAGGAGTTGCTGCTTTACTGCTGCCTCAATCAAAACATCAAAATCACACAAAGTTCTGTGTTCTGTGAGGTAAAATAACTGTTTTTGTCAGTGGAGTCTGGTGCTTCATGGGGATCGATATGATGTGTTTCAGGTTACACCAGCCAGTCCCATGTTCTGTGAAGTAAACTTAGTGTTTTAGTGAATGTAGTCTGGTGTGTGTGCTGTTTGTGGTTAAACCAAAAGGATCTTCCAGGTCTCTCTCTGTAGGGATAGGCCGAGTGTGGGGCAGTTAGCCTAGCTTAGCATAAAGACTGGGAGCAGAGGGAACCAGCTAGCCTTCAGCTACCAACACCTGTAAAGCTCACTGATCAGTGGATTATCTTGCTTGTTCAATCTGCAGAGAGCCAGAAACGTTACTGCAGCCTGTTTGTGGTTTTAGGGGCAGTTAGGGAGCTATTAGTGGACCATTGTCTTTGAGACCTACTGGCAAATTGTCTGAGTTGTCGCTTGTGACTCAGAGTTTCATCTGAGTTCTTCTTCGTTCTGAAAACCCAGTGGCTACCTTTTTAAAGAGGAAAACTAAAAGTGCTCTGACTGCTTTGGAAAATGATCAGAAATTCTGTTTATATGCACAATTCAGGGTTGTTGGCACGAGTTAGCTAACCGTCGTCACTACATCGGCACCTTGATAGTAAACCCACTGTGATGCATGTAAAGGTTTTCACTTTGGCCAACAAATCTGTACTACAGTCCTGAAAATACCATTAAATAAGGGTTATAATCTAGTGCAATCCTGCTTTAAGTCGTGTATCTGCTCCACTGTTGCGGTGATGAAAGGGTGAAGAGTGTTTGGCTTTTTTTTTTTCCTCACATTATTGGCCTTGCGCCACCTCCACCTCCACCTCCTCGTCTTTCTTCCCTGCTTTCTCCTCACGCGGTGCAGCGTCGTGGAATCCGTCCAGTTTGGGCTGGGAATGTGGAACATGCCACCGCTGGAAAGAATGGCTCGACTGTACAGTACGTCACCTTGGCACCGCTGAAGGCCCGCGGTGCCGCTTTAATGGGTCAGATTAAACTTCCCGGCCCCGCAGAGAGCTGGCAGTGATCGGCCTGTGCATCACAGAAATACAATACCCAGCACCCCCCTCTCCCAAACACTGAGGTCACATGTGTCGTCATAAACCCTCCGGCGTTAGTAGTTCAGGTTTAGCTTAAAGAATGTGAAGTGTGTGAGCAGCTACTGTATCAACGCTGCAGGAGTAAAAGTAAACCTCAACGGTGAAGCAGAGCACCTTTTGTACCCATGAGGGTCAGTTTACTTAAAGGTTAAGTCCAGTGTTTCTTCAACCCCGGCCCCACTTTTACATGTTTTAGGTCGAATTGACTTGAAGGTGGTGAAAGTGTTGGAACTGGTCCAGTAGATCACCTCAGCCAGCAGCTGCAATGGCTGCAACGTGATCTTTTGTAGCAAGGTCCACTAAAAGTGCTTGTTTTATCCACTGACGGGCTCAGATTGTTATTCTAAGTGTTCTGACAAACACACCAGACTCCATTCATAAAAACAGTAATTTTACCTTGGGACCTACATGGGACTTGGTGGTCTACTGCTGCCTCGATGAAAACACTAAAGTCACACAAAGTCCTGTGTTCTGTGAGGTAAAATAACTGTTTTTCTCAGTGGAGTCTGGTGCTTCATGGAGAGCAATGTAGCGTCTGTTTCTGGTTAAACCAGCCACTGCTGTGTTCTGCCAGGTAAAATCACTGTTTTTTGAATGTAGTCTGGTGTGTGTGCAGAGAGCGATATAACGGCTGTTTGTGGTTAAACCAAAAGGATCTTCCAGGTCTCTCTCTGTAGGGATCCTTTCCATAATGCTGTCACACACTTAGAATAACACTCTGAGCCTGTCAGTGGATCAAACAAGCTCTTTTCGTGGACCTACTTTGGGTCCACTTCATTATTCCCTTTTGAATTGTAGAGCTGCTAAAGTACAGTTGTTTAGAAAGTGTTTACTTTACATCACTGGATTAAAATAGATTCAAAACCTACATGTAAGTTCTGTCAGATTCTTAAATCTGGAATCTGTTATGGAATCTGTTTTGTTCTGTGCGTTTATCAGACAGTTAATAATGCAGAGTGGCGGCTCCCTGCTGTGGAGGCGCTGACTGATCTCAGCCTCTCGGTGGCCGTACAGTCGCCGCAGCGTCTCCCCCCTCGCTCTGATCCTGTTACCTCCTGCCTCCAAATTATTCATCAGGCCTCCGGCTGGAGCAGCTGCTGCGTTTGTCCCTCTGGATAAATGGATCATTTTTTAAAGTTTCAGCCATGAAAAGGAGGCAGAAATAATCTGAGAACAGAAAGAAACATGTTCTCCAAACGTGGAAGGAAATGAAGTTAAAAATCTTTCTAACTAGCAATTTAAAGTTTTAAGTGTTCAGGTTTCCTTGTTGGCGTTGCTTTATTTAATCTAATGTTTGTGTTTATGCTGTTAATAAAAGTGTATGTTCATAAATAAACCAAAAGATTCACTCTTTCACTATAAGAAGACTAATCAACAAATGACAGTCATGGTTAATTCATGGACTTTGTTCCTTAGAAGACAAAATATCTGACTTGTTTTTTCATGTCTGCTGATGTCGTACTATTAATCTTTGCCTTTGCTGAATTTAAAAAAAAATCTTTTTTTCTTTTTTGCAGACATTTTTGGCTCAGATCAACCAAGTCTTCCCTGCAGAGGATGACGTCAACAAGCATGTGGAGGATAACTGTGAGTTGAAGAACTAGTTTTTAACCCAAATATTGCATCATTACAGTTAAACTGTTTACTGTCCTGTGGGAGACAAATGTAAAGTTGGACTGAACAAAGTTTTTAAATCATCTGGAACCATCAGTGGGTAAAAACAAAAAAGGCTGAATTTCTATTTTTAACAAATCTTTCAGTCTTGTTTTTTAAAACAGTGTGTTCTCTTTAACCACACCAGACTCCATTCACAAAAGCAGTGATTTTACATGGTAGTTGCCGGCTGACTACTGTCTTGATGAATTACTTGGTGTGTATGTTAGTGTCTGACTCTGGTGTTTTAAAGCGTCAGTTCAGATGCAGCACACAAATAACACAAGTAAAGTAACAGATACAGGAAGTAGTAGACTGGCAACTCCTGCGCTGTGAGAGGTAAAATCACCAATTTTTTGAATGTAGTCTGGTGTGTGTGCTGTTTGTGGTTAAACCAAAAGGATCTTCCAGGTCTCTCTCTGTAGGGATCCTTTCCATGATGCTGTCACACACTTAGAATAACACTCTGAGCCTGTCAGTGGATCAAACAATCAAGCATTATTATGACTCTTTGTCCCTTTTGTGTCTCTCAGGTTCTTTGATGTACTTGAATGAAGCCACTCTGCTCAACAACGTCCGTGTGAGATACAGCAAAGACCGAATTTATGTGAGTATTAAAGGCTAATTCCAATAGTTTGTAAGTCTAAATGACCCTCAGGTGGCAGCCATGATACATGCAACAATGGCTGCATCGTAAAAGTGCTTTGGTTTAACCACAAACAGCCGTTATATCGCTGTCTTCTAAGCAACCAGACTCCAGTGACAAAAAGGGCAATTTTACATTGCAGAACACAGGAGATGCTGGTCTGCTGCTGCCTCAGTTGGTTGGTTTGTTTGTGTTATTTTGTGTAAAACCAATATTATGCTGGTTCTGAACTAACCCTCTAAAACACCAAAAGTCACACAAGAACACAAATAAACTAACTGTTCAAGACAGTGGTAGACCAGCAACTACGGTGTAAAATTGCTGGTTTTCTCAATGGAGTCTGGTGGCTTTGAGGAGAACAATATCACAGCTGTTTTTGGTTAAACCAAAAGGATCTTATAGGTCTAAAAAAGAATAAAACACAGGGTCCAGGTTCACAAATACCAGAGTTTTCCTTTAAAGTACTTTTAGGTGGAAGTGATGTTAATGCTGCCTTCAGTTCAGGGTCAAAGTCTGATGGGAAGACCAGTAACTCCTGTGTTCTGTGAGCTAAAATTACTGTTTTTGTCAATGGGGTCTGGTGCGTATCGCCTTTGTTTTGGATCTTACTGCTCTCTCAAGTTGATTAAATAAAGATAAATAAAGATTCATGCAGTGAGAGGTTAAAAAAAAGAGCATTTTATGGTCTTAAATGAAGAACTGGGCCGAGACAAGAGGAAGAATATCTCTCATACTGGTGTGAAACTGAGCTCTTTCTCCTGTTTTAACCTGCCTGGAGCACCTATGGGTGGAGCGCACACACACACACACACACACACACACACACACACACACACACACACACACACACACACTAAACGGCACACCCACCTTCACTGATAGACACATGTCTCACTCTTGTACGTCTGTACTCAAAGTAATAATACCAATAAAAAACACAATAAATGATTTAAACTAAATGTTCTGACTTTGAAATTTGTCGTCTCAAACACAGACACTCACAGGAACACACATGTGATCACTCAGGTGACCTCAGGTGTGCTTCCTCGTGGACTCTTAGGTGATTCAGACGTGGTGCACGCTGACATCTAGTGGCTGAAGGAGGAACTTTTTTAGTACAGTACAGTGTTTTAGCTCCTCACACAGCACATGTACATGTTATTAAATATTATTGTGTGTTTATATTTATGTTTTGTTTAGATAAATAATATAAGGTGTACTGTAAGACTCGATATGGGTTTGAGCGTTTTGTGGTGCTGAATTGTGGGTAAATTGTTACACAGGTAGTCAGTGGTAGTGTCTATAATAATTATAACACTATAATAATAAATTTCTGGATATTAAAAGTGTTGGAACTCGTCCAGTAGACCTGGAAGATCCTTTTGGTTTAACCACAAACAGCCGTTACATCGCTCTCTGCACACACACCAGACTCCATTCACAAAAACAGGGATTTTACCTCATAGAACGCTCTGAGCTGCTGGTCTGCTGCTGCGTCGATCACTTAGTTTGTGTTGACTTCACTGGTTTAAAGTTTGGTTTGGATCCAACATAATGTTTGTATGACACACAATAACACAAACAAGCTGACTGATAGAGACCAGCCACTCCTGTACTCTGGGAGGTAAAAAGTACTGTTTTCTCAATGGAGTCTGGTGTCTCGTAAGATCTGTTATGTTTACTCTCTTCAAGGACACCAGACTCCATTGAAAAAGCTGTAATCTTTTTACCTAGCAGAACACATGATTTGCTGGTCTACTGCCGCCTCGATCAGCCGGTGTGTTTGTCATTTAAATCATTGCATTTGATCCAAATTCAGCCTTTAAGCCAGTAAAGTCACACAGTAACTAAAACAAACTAACTGATGAGTAGACCAGCAACTAGCTGATCTCCAAACTGAATTTCTTTCTTCTTCTTCTCCTCATGCAGACGTTTGTAGCCAACATCCTGATCGCAGTGAACCCGTACTATGACATTCCAAAGCTTTACTCGCCGGAGACCATCAAGCAGTACCGGGGCCGGTCTCTGGGCACGCTGCCGCCGCACGTCTACGCCATCGGTGAGAGAACACGAAGCACACTGACGACTACGAGTGTTTTCTGCTGTTTGTTGGTTGTAGTTTTGTCTTTTTTGTCATTCCTCTTTGACAGATTTGGGGCAACTGTTAGAATTTAAGACTTTTTAAGACCTCAAAAGATTAGTCTGGTGTTTTTAAATTTTGGACACTGTTGATTTTTATATATTTTGGCATCTAAATGACTGGTAGATCAGATCCAGTAGATCACCTCAGCCATGCAATGGCTGCAACGTGATCCTTTGGGACAACTGCACCTGATCACAGTAGGTCCACTAAAAGAGCTTGTTTGATCCACTGACAGGCTCAGAGTGTTATTCTAAGTGTGTGACAGCATCATGGAAAGGATCCCTACAGAGAGAGACCTGGAAGATCCTTTTGGTTTAACCACAAACAGCCGTTATATCGCTCTCTGCAGACACACCAGACTACATTCAAAAAAACAGTAATTTTATCTCATAGAACCCTCTGAGTTGCTGGTCTGCTGCTGCCTTGATAAGTTAGTTTGTTTATGCTATTATGATCTATGTTGTTTAAAAAGTTGCCTGTAAAACACTAAAGTCATGCAGTAACACAAACTAACTAACTGATCAAGGCAGCAGTAGACGAGCAACTCAGAGTGTTCTGTGAGGTAGAATCACTATTTTTGTCAATGGAGTCTGGTGTGGATTGAACTCTATCTGTGCAACACACAGTAACACAAACTAACCGACAAAATATATAAAAAGAGTTTAAAAACTCTGCAGTAATCCTGTAACTTAATCTTTTTACACAAACCACAGATATAAAGTAAGACGACAAAAATAAAAAAGCAGAGTTAATTTAACAATATTAACTTGACTTTTTAACTGTTTTGTTGAATAAATCTTTCAAATCTAACAGTGATTAGAAAAATCCTATAGTATAATTTAATTAAGTAGTTTCTGTTATGGTCAAAATGAAAAACAAGCCAAGATATAATTGTCCATAAAATATACTTTTATTATCTCTGCTGTGAAATCTAAATTTAGAGCAATTTGTTTTGTACAAATTTTAATATTTATTACAAAAGTCGGCCTTAAATCATCTGCATCAGAAGTCCCTTGAAAAGACCAAATAATTAATTGATCCTGTCGTCTTTTCTGCCTCAGTTCATTGATTATCTCCTGCTGCAGTTCTCCAATCTGTCCACCAGGTGGCAGCAGTCAGCGCTCACATTTCCCACAGTCCCCCGAACACCACGCGGGCAGGAGTTTAAGATCCGCTCAATCAGCAGGTGTGTGAGGACGGTCCCATCTAACTGCTGCGTCTGTCTGTCTGTCTGTCTGTCTGTCTGTCTGTCTGTCTGTCTGTCTGTCTGTCTGTCTGTCTGTCTGTCTGTCTGTCTGTCCTTCCAGCCGATAAGGCGTACAGGGACATGAAGGTCCTGAAGATGAGCCAGTCCATCATCGTCTCGGGGGAGTCCGGCGCCGGGAAGACCGAGAACACCAAGTTTGTGCTCAGGTGAGGTTTTCTGTCATTTAATAGTTTGATTATTTGTATCTGGTAAACTGTGAGACACCTAGATATGTGTTTATTTGAATTTAATTAGGTTTTTTTTCTTTAATTTGTGTTAATGATGTGTTTGTTTTAGCTTTAGTGGAACTTTGTAAAGTGTTTGTAGAATAAATTGAGATCACAATGAGATGAGATTCTAACTTAATTTATTTTAATCAACATTTAATTATTGAATGATAAAATGAAAAACATCAAAAAAGTTACACAAGAACCAGAAAACTGGTGTTAAAGTCCAATAAAAAAACAAATGAGTTTGAATTAAAACTGGTTAATTTACTTCATTTACTTTATTTCACATAAACTCACTTAACTGTTTAACTTTTTCACTTGATTCACTTCCTTTTACTTTATTGTCCCTTCAGCAGAAACTCATTGAGCAGTAATTAGAGATTTAAACACTTCAGTTCGTAGACGTGAAATATATCAAATATAATATAAATATAAATAACTATATAAATATTGTTTGCTAATAATAATAATAATTATAATTAATAATGTAGTAGTAATAATTTAAAGAGGTTGTTTCGGCCCTCGTTAAGCTAAATGGGGCTGATTAATGTGTGTCCCTCAGGTACCTGACCACCTCGTACGGAACAGGGCAGGACATCGACGAGAGGATCGTGGAGGGTGAGACTCTTCGTGTCCGTTAACATCGCTGTTTTTCCTGCGTGGGTTTCTGTTTGTGACTCCGGTTCTTCTCTGTAATCCTGCAGCCAACCCTCTGCTGGAGGCTTTCGGAAACGCCAAAACTGTCCGGAACAACAACAGCAGCCGCTTTGGGAAGTTTGTGGAGATCCACTTCAACGAGAAGGTACAGAGCACTTTAAACGCTCCTGATCATGAATGATTATTTATTCTGATTATATACAGAGCTTAACAAATGTATCAGACCTCCACCCAGTGGAAGGTGTTTCCCTCCCCTGCCCTAAATTAACAGTATTACTGATTACCAGATTATTTCTTTAGTTCCTGTGATGGTTAACCTCCAGTATGTGCAGCTCTTTAATCACAATGATGGATCTGAAATGATGGAAAAGGAATCTGGAGTAGAGGAACTGATGGACTGGACGAGTCAGAGTCCAGACTTGAATCCTATCGAACAGATCTGGGATCTATTGGATTAAAAAATAGATCACACACTAATTTAATCCAAAGCAAGTCTGAGGGAACAGCTGGGAACTATTTGGAGCTCAATAACAAAAGAGACGGTGGAAAAGTCCATGAAAACAATCAGGGAGGTCAAACTAGATATTAAGATTTCTGGTTAAAACATGTGAATAAGGACTATTTAGTTGTTCCAGTTTGTTATTTGCCTAATAAATAATAATACAATGTTTAATTTGAAACAAGTTTTTGACAGATTTCTAAAATATTTGCTGGTCTGAGACATTTGTTAAGCTCTGGATGTGTTTTTCTCTTTAGTGTCTGTTTCTGCAGACCTGCACATGAACATAAATCTATTTAAGCTTCTTCCACCTGTTAAAATGTGTTTCCTGCTCAGAACGCCGTCGTGGGCGGCTTCGTGTCTCACTACCTGCTGGAGAAGTCGAGGATCTGCAGACAGAGTCCCGAGGAGAGGAACTACCACATCTTCTACCGACTGTGCGCCGGAGCCCCCGAGGACATCCGGCAGAAGTTCCACCTGAGCTCCCCGGACACGTTCAGGGTACGAACGCCTTTAACGCTCGGTCCACAGACTGGGAAGAGGTGGACGTAGCTTAGTGAGAAGAGCCTTAGAGGGGGCGACTCCACTGACATCTGATTGGATGGAAGTCTATGAGCTCAGTTTCTGCTCTCAGTCTCTAGTTTACTGTCTTCTTCAGCACAGCAGGACGTTCATTTAGTAGATCATGGTCCATTTAGATCAGGGGTGTCTTTTTTCACTGAGGGCCACATACAGAAAACATCCAAAGGGCTGGGCCACTCACTAGAAGGGAGCTAGATTACTAACTTTAATCCACTAGAGGTGATGTATATCTCCTCACCTCTAGTGGATTAAAGTTGGAAAATCAATCAAATGTAGGTAAATCCTGCTTGATAACTGAATATGATTCAAGTAGAAAAACAGCCTTTCCATTAGTGGGCTTTCATTTATTAGTTGTGGTACAAGCTGCTCTTTGCCTTGTAGGCTCTTGTTCAGGTGATCAGGTGATCACTGAGATCCCCCCCAGCATCAGCATCAGCATCAGCATCAGAGAGGGAAGCTTGAAATAGTCTGTTACAGCCCTGGTGCTCTAATCAACAGCCTTACCTCCACTTTCTTGCTCCTCGGCGGACACCGTAGATTCCTCTGCGCTCACCTGTCCCAGCTGGAGCTCCATCCGTCGTACCTCCACACAGCTCGTCCCATTTAACTCCCATCATGCCAACTGCACCTGGCCCAGCTTCAAACACATCCTCACCTGTCCTGGTGCTCTTTAGCCTGCTAACATCAAGCAGCTCCTCCGTAGTGTAAAAGTGATCTTCATTAGTTATTAGCTGTGCTCTCATCATGTCTCAAACTTTCTACACTCACTTGCTCTCTTACGTTTCCTTAATTCGGCCATCTTGGGTCACCTGTAGCACATTTCTTCTTCTATTACTCATTTTATAGAGAAGCTGCCTCGTTCAAGACAGTTACTCCACCTAGTGGTGAGACTAAGAAGTACAACACAGTCCAGCACAGGTTCCACGTGTGGGCCGCATTCCAATACAGTTTTAGAATTTCCTGCAGGCCAATGAAAATTGGACCACGGGCCGCAGTTTGGAAACCCCTGATTTAGAGGAAGATACACCAGGAAGAGGTGGGAGGGGCTTTAGGGCTGGGCGACCTGCTCACTGACCAATCAGAGGAGGGTCCTGTCTGAACCTGACCAATCAGACGCAGAGGTCACTTCTGGTTCCAAAACCAAGATGGCGAAGGCCAAAATGCCAAAATCGAGGCTTCACAACACTTTTTCTCTTTGCTTTTCTTGAAGCAGAGACGACATCACGCTGAATTAAAATATCAATTCAGGCGTAAAAAAAGGAAGGAATCATAAAAAAAAACATTTATCCATAAGAGCCCACAGGTGACACAGGTGTCTGTCTGTGTCTGTGCTGGACGCCAGAGGGCAGTGCTCAGCCGTCTGTGGCTCCAGGGCTTCGGTTTATTAGCGGTCGATTAGAGAGAGAGAGAGAGACAGAGAGAGAGACAGAGAGAGAGAGGGAGGGGGAGAGAGAGAGAGAGACAGAGAGAGAGAGAGAGACAGAGAGAGAGAGGGAGGGAGAGAGAGACGGAGAGAGAGACAGAGGGAGAGAGAGAGAGAGAGACGGAGAGAGAGAGGGAGGGAGAGAGGGAGGGAGAGAGAGACGGAGAGAGAGACAGAGAGAGAGACAGAGAGAGAGACAGAGGGAGAGACAGAGAGAGAGAGGGAGGGAGAGAGAGACGGAGGGAGAGAGACAGAGGGAGAGAGAGAGAGAGAGACAGAGAGAGAGAGGGAGAGAGAGAGAGACAGAGAGAGAGACAGAGAGAGAGACAGAGGGAGAGACAGAGAGAGAGACAGAGAGAGAGACGGAGAGAGAGAGACAGAGGGAGAGGGAGAGAGAGAGAGAGAGACAGAGGGAGAGACAGAGAGAGAGAGGGAGGGAGAGAGAGACGGAGGGAGAGAGACAGAGGGAGAGGGAGAGAGAGAGAGAGAGACAGAGAGAGAGACAGAGGGAGAGACAGAGAGAGAGACAGAGAGAGAGACGGAGAGAGAGAGACAGAGGGAGAGGGAGAGAGAGAGAGAGAGACAGAGGGAGAGGGAGAGAGAGAGAGAGACAGAGAGAGAGAGGGAGGGAGAGAGAGAGAGACAGAGAGAGAGGGAGGGAGAGAGAGACAGAGAGAGAGAGAGAGGGAGAGGGGGAGAGAGAGAGCAGACGAAGAGCAAATGGGTGAGTTTTGTCTCCCGTCAGACATAAACTGTTCCCCTCCAGCTGCAGACAGACCTCCACAGTAATGGCTGCTGTAATGTGCTCATAATGGCTGTTACATTTCTGCTGCTGCTCAGATGAGAGAAGTATTGATCTCTGCCCTCTGAAGTTTAATCTGCTCAAATACTCTGAGACAACAACACGGTTTCAGCTTAAAAGTTTGTTTTTTTACCATTAAACTGTGTTTGTGGATGAAGTCACAGTGATGTGTGTTTAAATATCAATGCACAACTGAAAATATGAATATAAGACAAAAACAAAAACAATCACTGTGATAAACACTCAAAACCAGAAACATACATAAGAACCTTTTTTTAGTCTTTAGAGAAGAGAAATAAATAAATCTCTTTTAGGGCAGCATTAATACAAACATCAGAATACAATGTCCTGGTAACATAAACCACATCACGTTCAGGCTCTAACACCATCAGGCGCTGACGTTTAAAATCAATAACAATGACCAAGAGTTTTATTTTCCCTTTAAAGGTGACTTAAACTCTCCTGATCAGCGACGACAGTTTCACCTCCCTCTTGTGCTTGTGCGCTCTCTGCACACACACACACACCAGACTCCATTCACAAAAACAGTGATTTTAGCTCACAGGACTCTTGAGTGCAGCTGGTCTACTGCTGCCTCTGCTGGTTAGTTGGTTTGTCGTGTTATGTGTCACACAAATACCAAACTAACCCTTAAAAACACCAAAGTCACACGATGACACAAACTAACTTATTGAGGCAACAGTAGACCAGCAACTCCCATGTAAAATCAGTGTTTTAGTGAATGGAGTCTGGTGATCTAGTGGAAAGAAAAGTATTTGGATGTGTGCTGGGGTAAACAGCCTTACTTATTTTCCATGTCTGCGTCGAGGGGAGCATGCAGGTGCCTTGGGGGCGACACCGAGGTGCTTTGTAAGAGTTCGATTGAACAAGCGTTTGCAGAGGTGGAAAACAAGAGGAATTAAATGGAAAATGTGTCCCGTCTGCAATCTGCTGAAGAGATGGAGAGCTGAATGAGTCTGAAGGCTTCCCTGTGGCTTCTCCTGTAATGGAACTTTTTGTTTATGTCCATCTGCTCGACCAAGAGGACCCCCCCTTCTCCAAACAAGATAAGCCCCGGTTCAGAGCTCTCGTTTTCCTCCCATCACAGTACACCTGGGAAGTTTGTGTTGGAGTCATCATTACCTTGTTTCTGTGCGAAGTAGCAGGGGGAGGCCAGCTGGTGCAAAGCCATTAAAATCAGTTCAGCATCACGTACCGAGGGGATGGGATTGCTTTTTGTGCAAATGCAAATTTAATCATTGGGATGAATCCCGAACAATGGAGACCACCGGAAAAGCAGAGCGATTCTTCCACACATACGTGCTGGAATCAGAAAGTTGACTTTTTAAAAAAGAGCTTTAAATGTGTCAGACCCTCTTCTTCTTCTACGGCGGATTGCAAATCCTTCATCTGATGGTATTTATGTTCTCAAACAAACAATCGGCCGCATTTAATCCCCTGAACTCTGTAATTTTAATGGTCCATTTGTGCTGGTGTTTCATTTCTTGGAGGATCTTCAGATGCTTCATGGCTCCTAAAATCTGTCCAACAGTTGATCTCGATTTCATCTTACAAAGACTTTGAACACTTTTATTTCTGTGTGAGTGAAGTTTTGCAGGTTTGGAGTTGGTCGCTGCTCTGTTCCCAGACCTTTCGGCTCATGTTGTTCTCTCTCTGTGTTGCAGTACCTGAACAGAGGATGCACTCGGTTCTTTGCCTCCAAAGATACGGACAAACACATCCTGCAGAATCGCAAGAGCCCCGAGGTAAAGTCCACTTTGTTTGGTGTCTCTGAAGCACGTTACACAGCTGAAGGGGTAAAATAAAGCCCAGAGAAGAAAGAGAAGATGTCTGCATACAAACTGGGTCCAGCAGAGAATTACCTTTAAATATACAATATGCTGTTTTGCAGGATTGTAGATCTTTAAAATCCTGAAGTGGTGCAAAAGAACGGGATTAAAAAGTACAATATTTATAGTATGGAGGTGTTGAGGTGTAAAGCAGTGTGATATTAAAGTACAGACGCTGTTAAATCAAGTTCATGAACTTTAAAGTGTTTTTCTTTTGCTCCACTGAGGGTGTTTACTGTATTACTGTTACAGCTGCAGTGTGTGTTCGTGCTCCCGGTGTTTCAGTCTTCGTTACCAGCTCATGCAAACTCGAAGCGAAAGCCCCCGTCGCCCTGCGGGGTCGTAACAAAGCAAACCGACTCCATTAGTGCCTCCTTAAACTGACTCAGCAGATCCAGTTTAGCTTTCGCTGCCTCCAGCTCCTGTTTTCTGCTCAGTTCTTTCTCTGCAGGACAGTTTGCACCTTTGATTCTTCTCTGCAGAACACATTTATCAGCCGTGGGTCTGATTATTGGTGTGTGTGTGTGTGTCCACATTTGTTAAGTGACACCAGAGTTGATTATTTAAAGAGTAACTGGACTAAGAAATAAACATAAAGCTGCATTCTCTCTGATGTCCAGCAGGGGGCGACTCCACTGGCTCCAAACAGGAGTCTGATCCCTAGTTTACAGTCTTCTTCAGGGGCTACCTGCTCACTAGCCAATCAGAGGAGGTCTTTGTGTAATGATCATGACCTCTGGCTCCAAAAAAACAAGATGGCGACGCCCGTAAAGCCAAATTTGAGGCTTCAGTACGGCCACTTAACATCCATTTACATACGGTCTGTGATTGTCATGGACAATAATGAAATGAAAATACAGTATTACATACGTAGTACAGTATTTTATAAGCAGTCAGAGCCCTAGTTTGTAATATTAAAGCTGCATTACTACATTTTTATCCATTAGGGGGCAAAAAGAACCTCAGAACCATCTACAGTCTAAAATCCCTGTTTTAGTGAATGTAGTCTGGTGTGTGTGCTGTTTGTGGTTAAACCAAAAGGATCTTCCAGGTCTCTCTCTGTAGGGATCCTTTCCATGATGCTGTCACACACTTAGAATAACACTCTGAGCCTGTCAGTGGATCAAACAAGCACTTTTAGTTGGACGTAGAAGTTGCTCCAAAAGGATTATGTTCATCTCTGTCAGCTGAGGCGATCTACTGGACCAGTTCCAACATTTTTTTTTTTTTGCTACCTACCAGTGAAAATATGTAAAAAATAGGGCCCAGGTTTAAAAACACTGGAGTTCTCCTTTAAGAAAGTCACATTTTGTCTCACTTTTAGGGACGTAAGGTGAAAGAATCGCAGATTTATTGTCAAACCGGAGCTCATGACGTTGGTTTGCAGTTGGTGATAAACGTCCTTTATTTGCTTGTTTGTTTTCTCCACAACTTTGTTCTCACCTTGACGTGATTTGCAGCAACATGCCGGCAAACAAGGTGAAAGCCAGACAATAAAGACAGCGTTTGGATATATATATATATATATATATATATATATATATATGTGTGTGTGTAATTGTGAGCAGCAGAGGACACTCCCAGATGTCTCACTGGTGTTTGTGATCACTTTCAGAGAAACTTCCGATGCTTATATTGTGAAACGGCCAGCATTTTAATTAGCAGCCTGGCCGAGAGCCTCTGCACAGTACAAAGACATTAATAAGAAAACCTCATCATGTGAAATGAGCTCCTTTCCTTTGCCTTCAGCCTTTGATTAATTATGCACAAGTATCCCATTACAGTGGCTGTATATGGCATTCCCCGCAGTGCAGCGTTATTAATTATTATAGCCATTAAGAGGAATGTGGACAAGAGCCGGCCGCTGTGCCGCCGCTGCTCTGGATGGCGGATAAATGGAAGAATCCTCTAATGAGGCTCATAAATCCAATCATATAGATACATGATTAAGTTCAGCACTTCCTCAGAAACAGAGGATTCAGTTTTTTTTTTACGTCTCAAGTCCGAGTCGAACCTTTAATAATGCATCAAAAGTTGGCTTTCATGTTTTCAGCTGTAACTGTTCGACGTGTTTCCACATAAACTGCAGCATTTCTCCTTTCTGTCACAGCAGCAGGAACAGAAGTGAACATTTATCTTTATTTTTCTTTATTAGAGTAAAAAGATGCAGTGATATAGACAAAAAAAACAATCCATCTTTATTTATGTCATACCAAGTGTTGCCTCCACACGCTCTCCACAAAGAGCAGCTCAGACCAAACCCTTTAATTAAGAGACCCAAAGATTCAGGAATTTAAAATGATGGATTCAAGATGAGCAAACATGAAACAGCAAACACATTTAGATACACCAGGAAGAGGGGGCGGGGCTACCTGCTCACTAGCCAATCAGAGGAGGTCTTAATGAACGTGACTTCTGGCTCCAAAAAACCAAGATGGCGACGCCCATAAAGCCGGTCAAAACGGCAGTCCGCGAACCAAAGGGTGACGTGACGGTGGCCACGTCCGCTTAAATACAGCCTGTGATTGTCATGGACAATAATGAAATGCTAATATCAAATTTATTTTTTGAAAATACAGTATTTCATAAGCAGCCAGAGCCCTAGTTTGCAATATTAAAGATGCATTACAACATTTTTATCCATTAAGGGGCAAAAAGAACCTCAGAACCATCTACAGTCTAAAATCCCTGTTTTTTTGAATGGAGTCTGGTGTGTGTGCAGAGAGCGATATAACGGCTGTTTGTGGTTAAAACCAAAAGGATCTTTTACGATGGACATCACGATGGCTACGTCCACTTCTTATATACAGTCTATGCTTTGTGTTCGAGGAGGACCTTAAAGTCTAAATGCTTTGGGAGTCCAGTAAAAAGTGTCGGAGGCGCAAGTCAGATTTTCTGCAGTTTTTTCAATTTAAAAATGGTTGAAAAATTATGTTTTCGGCACTTTGCTAATGTGGGATTTAGATCTTCTTCTAAGAAAACACCCAGATTTATAACCTCAGATTTAACCCAGTGAGTTAATCTCCCCAGATTATAAAATCTGTTCTCTCCCCTCAGAACGTCTATAACGTATATTCATGATTTAGATGCTTGAACAGACTCTGAGAAACGTGAGAAAGCAGCTTCTCACTGGGTTTAAACACGGCGTAACGGCTATGAAATTAAACGGTGAACTCACCCTTCAAACCAGAACGCAGAAATATGCTTTTAATTGAGGCCGTAACTATAAAGTTTAAGGAGCAGATGATGGTTCAGCAGGCTGAAATGGGAGATCAGTATGTTTGCCTCTTCACAGGGCAGTTATCTTTGAGTGCACTGATGTGGTGTAGATATAAACTGTGTAGCTGCCTGGTAGTATAAAACACATTTTCTTTTCCCTCCTTTCTCTTTTACAAACTTAAAGGAAAACTCTGGTGTTTTAATTTGCCCAATTAAAGTCTGTTCAAAGTGACCAGACTCCATTGAGAAAAATAGTAATTTTTAACATGGAGTTGCTGGTCTGCTGCTGCCTCAATCAGTTACTTTGTTTGTGTTATTATATGATTTGGGGTGTTTAAATGGTTAGTTTGGATCCTACACTATATTTGTGTGACGAAATAACATAAGTAAACTAACTGACTGAGGCACTGGCAGATTCCCAGCAGCTCCCAGGTAAAAGAGGTAAAATCCCTGTTTTTATGAATGTAGTCTGGTGTGTGTGCAGAGAGCGATATAACAGCTGTTTGTGGTTAAACCAAAAGGATCTTCCAGGTCTCTCTCTGTAGGGATCCTTTCCATGATGCTGTCACACACTTAGAATAACACTCTGAGCCTGTCAGTGGATCAAACAAGATCTTTTAGTGGACCTACTGTGATCAGGTGCAGTTGTCCCAAAGGATCACGTTGCAGCCTGATCTACTGGACCAGTTCCAACACTTTTACTACCTACCGGTCATTCAGACACCAGGATGATAAAAAAACAAAGCAATGCCCAGGTGAAAAATGAATTAACTAAATGAAATGCACTACAGGATGTTTGGTAAATGTGGTTGAGGGCAGGTGTAGTCACAGGTACTGTTTGCTGTAATCATTGATAAATGATGTGCTGTATGTCTCCTCACTGCTTCATCTCATGTCACTCAGGATGACCAGGTGATTTGGTGTTCCTCTGGTGTCTGGGGGTCAATGCATGCTGATTTTTCTTTTTTTGTGTCTCTCTTTCACCTCTGGAGTTCTTCGTCTGGTTTCCTACTTTCCTCTGCTGTGTAGAACAAGTAGAGCGTTTCAATCGAACTGAAATCTCTCACGATGGCTTTTGTGTGTCTCAGAATGTCACAGGATGGCGGTGCTTATATATATATATATATTTATATCTGTGTGTGTGTGTGAACGCTTTATCAAACCGTTTGCGTCCACTTCCTGTTTTGTATTTGAGTTTGAAAAGCACGGCAGAAAAGAAAATACTGATTTAAATTCTAAAATATCTCCTCATGTATCAATGCCGTAATGTTTATTAGCCTAAAATCCAGTTTATTGACCTGCAGCCTCATCACACCAGTGCTTTTACAACACCACAGTAGGATTTCATTATGGACGACTGTTATTTTTTTTTTAAGTCTGTGAGCTCAAACAAATGCACAAACAAGATTTTGGTGTCATTTGTGCCAAACATCCTTTAAATTTGTCCTTGTAAGAACAGAAATGTTTACAGATTTTGATCTGCAGCTTTAGTCTTCATCAACACACACACACTGTGATGGACAATAATGAAAAGCACTGTAGTCTGAACAGTGAAGCCGATGCTGAAGAGCTTTACCTGCAGCCTACCTGCTCACTAACCAATCAGAGGAGGGTCGGGACTAAACCTAACCAATCAGAGGAGGGTCGGGACTAAACCTAGCCAATCAGAGGAGGGTCGGGACTAAACCTAACCGATCAGAGGAGGGTCGGGACTAAACCTAGCCGATCAGAGGAGGGTCGGGACTAAACCTAACCAATCAGAGGAGGGTCAGGACTAAACCTAACCGATCAGAGGAGGGTCGGGACTAAACCTAACCAATCAGAGGAGGGTCAGGACTAAACCTAACCAATCAGTGGAGGGTCGAGACTAAACCTAACCAATCAGAGGAGGTCTTTGTGGAACTAAAAGTTACTTCTGGCTCTAAAAAACCAAGATGGCGGCGCCAGTAAAACCAAACTTGAGGCTTCAAAGTGGCGGTCCACATCACGTCCACTTCTTCTAACCAGTCTGTGATTCTGATGAACAATAATTGAATGCAAATGTTACCTTTTCCTCATTTAAAACGTCCTAACTTTGCAAAATGAAAGCTGCATGAGAACATTTTTGGCCAACAGGGGTCAAAACACCGCAGAAGAAGAAGCTCTCAAAGTGATGGAAAGCTTGAAACAGCTGCTGGAGCTGTCACAGTTTTTCTTGGCTCAACTTTCTGTCAAATATTATTCAAATCTTTCAATAAGTCATCCCGCTGACAGACGGACAAACACAAACATGACCTCCTGAGGTAATGATGCAGAAAAGTGTGCAACAGAAACAAAACAGAGAAACAAAACAGAGACTCAACAATCCAACCAAAACCTGCCTGGTGCTCATTGTTCTCTTTGTAATTCACCTTTTCTGAGCATCACTCCAGGATCTGCTCTGTTAGGATCACGAGGCACTGCTGGCAGTCCCCAATTATCCCATAAATCTTTGCTCTTTGTCGACTCTCGGTGCCTAAATTATAAAAACACTCATGTTGCTTGTCAGACGGCAGATCTTCATGTGTCAGACTGTATTTTCGGGGCTCTTACCTGGTGTTTTTATGACCCGTCTGAAAAAACCTAAAGAGTTGTCCAGCTTCTCCTGATGCTTCCTCAGATAATATCTTCACCCATCCCAAAAGGGTGCGAGCTTTGGTTTGCAGCCAATGTTACCTTCCTGCTGTTGATTTACTTTATTCGACTTCATGAGCCTCAGTGGAAAAAAAAAAAAGCCAAATGAAAATCCAATGAGAGCCTGATTAAATAGTGGAAGCAGCTAAAGAGAGGAATTAATTTTCTACACAGAGTGGTCGGCATCTAGTTTAGCCTGCAGATATCATCAGACTGTGACATTCTTGATTGAGTTATCCAGGTGTGTGTGTGTGTGTGTGTGTGTGTGTGTGTGTTTCCTACTTCACTGTCTTTGCCTTCTCTCTGCTGCAGATTGAGGTTTTCGCTCTTTAGACTTTCTTCTGTACGGTGCTTTCAATAAGAAGGTTACTGCAGAGGAACAATTACAGTGGAGCCACAGATTAGTTCACTGGGCAACTTGTAAATCAAGTGAAGTCATTCACATGGATGATTGGAAGCTGAGGGTCAGTGTGGTTTTTAAATGTTTGTTTTAACAGAGCCACACTTTTGCTGTAAAGGAGAACTGCAGTACTTCTAATCCTGGGCCTTATTTGTACGTATTTCTGGTGTCTAAATGACTGGTAGGTACAAACACAGGCTCAGAGTGTTATTCAAAGTGTGTGACAGCATCATGGAAAGGATCCCTACAGAGAGAGACCTGGAAGATCCTTTTGGTTTAACCACAAACAGCACACACACCAGACTACATTCACTAAAACAGGAATTTTACATTGCAGAGCAGAAGAGTTTCTTATCTACAACTACTTCTATCAGTTTGTTTGTTTGTGTTATTTTGTCACTCTGGTGGGTTATACTTAAAATTATTACTTTAAAAGTATGTTTTAAAGAGTATAACCCTTTAAAACACCACACAAACAAACCAAACACAAACTGAATTCTGTGAGCTAAAATCCCTGTTTTAGTGAATGTAGTCTGGTGTGTGTGCTGTTTGTGGTTAAACCAAAAGGATCTTCCAGGTCTCTCTCTGTAGGGATCCTTTCCATGATGCTGTCACACACTTAGAATAACACTCTGAGCCTGTCAGTGGATCAAACAAGCTCTTTTAGTGGACCTACTGTGATCAGGTGCTGGATTACTTTGCAGCCCATCTCAGCTGAGGTGGATTACTGGACCAGTTCCAACCCTTTTTGTACCTACCAGTCATTTAGACACAAGGATATGTAAAAAGAAATAGGGCTCAGGTTTAAAAATATCATAACTACTATACAGTAACACAAAGAAGAACTGGTAGAGACGATAAAGTGTTTGTAAAGGAAGTCATGATGTCTCAGTAACCGTCTGGTTTTATCTCAGCACATGAAGTCGGGCCCTCTGAAGGACCCGCTGCTGGACGACCACGGCGACTTCAACAGGATGTCCGTGGCCATGAAGAAGATCGGCCTGGACGACACGGAGAAGCTGGACCTGTTCAGGGTGGTGGCCGGCGTGCTGCACCTCGGCAACATCGACTTCGAGGAGGCTGGAAGCACATCAGGTGAGCTGCAGTGGCACACCTGGGAAACACCGGCCCTCCTGAGAGGGTTTGGTGTCAAGTATTTGGTAAATAAGATATAAGATATAAGAAAGGAGCACGTTTCTTTGGATTCTTTGTGCAAATGACTGAAAATATTTGGACACAATTAGCATTATAATAGCAGAAGAGGAGTTTTCATTCAAATAGTTGAGATCTTGCTGTGTGACTAATTTTGTTAAAATGCAACAACAATATCTCGACATAAGATTTGTTAAGTTTCGATTCTGTAATAATAATAATGATAATAAACTTAATTTACAGAGTGCTGCTTTTAACAGTGTTACAAAGTGCTTCACTAAACAAACTGGAGTCAGACAGGGAGGTTAGAATATGAATAGAAAACACATTCAGTCAATAAAATCTTAAAAACTACAGAAACAAATCTAATTTAATTAATTCAAACACATCTTACAACTAATATCGAGCATTTAGCTTTAAACATTTGGCAAACTGGCACATTTGACAGTTAAAATTTAAATCAATGTTGTGTTTACATGTTGTATATTCTTCAATGATTGTGTTTCCACAAAGTAGATCTGAAACAACATGTGTTGATATTCCAGCACAGAGAGAGTGTGAGGTGTGGATGTGAAGCTCAGTGTTGCTCTGCGGCCTCCAGAGGGCTCATTTGGAATTTACAGTAAAGTGCGGAATGTGACATCATACTGTGTCTGACGGAATACTGTGTGTGACCTCACTGATGACCTCACTGGTGACACGTCCAGTGTGGGGACAGAAGTTTGTAGATAGGACCCACGGTGAGCTTCCAGCGTCAGATCTCCTCCCACAGAGGAGAAAGCTGGACGGCTCTAAGGTTCTGAGCCGAGCCGGTCTGAGCTTCTGCTCCGGGCTGATCAGATCAGCTGCTCCTGCAGAGAGGCCCAGTGTGCTGCCTGATCCTCAGCACTGGTTTCTGGGCACTCCAGCACCAGCAGGTGGACTCTAGTCAGGCAGAGCCCAGGCTCAGACTGCTCCCTACCAGCTGGAGGGCAGTTGCTTGGGCAGAGACCAAGTCTCTTTCTGCTCTGTGGGCGGAGGTCTGGGGTGGTGGTGGGGGTTAGGTTGGGTTAGGTTAGGTTAGGGTTAGGTTAGGTTAGGTTAGGTTAGGTTAGGTTAGGTTAGGGTTAGGTTAGGTTAGGGGGGGGGGTTAGGTTAGGTTAGGTTAGGGCAGTGCTTCTCAATTATTTTCACAATTATCAACATTTTCTTTATATCGCCAACCAAAAAACATTTGGTCTTCACAGTAAAAGAAGCCACAGGTCTCACTGGAGAACAATCTCATGAACCTCCTGGTGAATCTTCCTGGTTTTTACCTGTTGTTGAACCTGGACTACTTCCTCCCCGGCGTAGTGAGATGTGGAGGGCAGCGGGTCGGCGGCCACACAGCTCCTCGTTACAAACTCCGCCCGCTCGGCTCCTCGGAGGCTGCCGCCGTTTTTGATCTCCGCCCTCAAGACTCTGAGCTTTGATTGATCGTGTCTCTCCTCCGTCTTCGTGGCCAACGATTGATGGTTTCGTGTCGTGTGGCGTCAGGACGTCCCTTCACACCACGTAACCCTTTGTTTTATCATTTGTAATTAAAACCCAGAGGAGTCCTAGTCATGACAGCCGGCTGATGTCTTACATCTCTCGAGCTGTTTTCACTTTCACTGAATGGATTTTCATTCATTACATAATTAGAAGAAGTCGTCTCAGACGCTCCTCCTCGTCTCACGCCTCGTTCTTCGCAGCGATTCAGACTCGAACCCTCCAGGGAGGCTCCGTCTCCACGAGAATCAACCGATCCTTTGAACTTCACTGAAGTTCCTCAGCTCTCTCGGTTCCTCCCCGTCGTTTTCTCCCCCCCGTGGGGGAGAGGAGGAGGCTCAGCGGGGCGCCCATTAAATAGACTGGTTCTCGCAGCAGGCGGCCATAATGCAGCATGTTTTACAGCGAGTGAGAAGAGCGTTCAGTCAGAGGAGGTAATCATCCAGCTTCTGAGGCAGGCTTGGCTTCCACTCAGCTGTTTGGATAGAGAGTCTCTGGAGGGGGCGATTTTAGGGAGCTCTTAAAGAATATCTATTTGTATTTGTCGAGGCCACAAGAGCTTTTCTTAGTTCTGAAGTCAAACAAAGATGAGTCTGTTACAGAGCGGTAGGAGGATATCACAGCTCTGATGCTCCACATGTCGGCAGTGGGAGCCTGGAAATGTTCGTTAGCCCAAAGTTTCATGTGAGAGAAGTGCAGCATCGATCCCCACAGTCAGAAACGACCAGAAGCTTGACTTGCATATGTTGGGAAATTAGCATAATTAGCATTAAATTAGCATAAACACCTGTATGGTCGGCGTTTCAGTGACGTCTTGGTCGATTTGGACAATACTGGAGTGGTTTCTGCCGTTTCAACCAGAAGTGGGATTGTTCTGATGAATTTAGAGTCTTTTTAGAGGAACGCCTCATCGATGGGGTCTGACAGATAACTTGTATATCTGAAATCATTGGAATAACTTAAATAACTTGACCTTTTTCTATGAATTGTAGGATATTTATGAACACGATTATACAAAGGTGGAGGTAACAAAGACAAATCTCGTACCAGTATGAGTCTAATTGTTGCTCTTAAAGCCTGAAGATGTGATTTATTTTGGTTTTCCACACGATCAACAGAATCCTGCTGTTGGTGTAAATCTGTTTAGTGTCAAAGAAGCCAGATTCTAAATGTTTTTCTTTATCTTGTATATTTCCCTCCCTGTCGTCACGTCATATTTATTGGGATGGATAATGAGCCTTTATCTAGACTGGGCTCTGGTCGTTTTTCCTAGCATGTAATCATCCGTGCTTTTAATTTGGTAGTCAAAGTGCTGACAAGGTGTGTGTGTGTGTGTGTGTGTGTGTGTGTGTGTGTGTGTGTGTGTGTGTGTGTGTGTGTGTGTGTGTGTGTGTGTGTGTGTGTGTGTGTGTGTGTGTGTGTGTGTGTGTGTGTGTGTGTGTGTGTGTGTGTGTGTGTGTGTGTGTGTGTGTGTGTGTGTGTGTGTGTGTGTGTGTGTGTAACTCTGACTAACATTTCTGTTTAATATTGTTTCATTACTTGTTATTACTTTCATCCTTCTATTCTTTTATTGCTTTTAATGTATTTTTTTTAATGTATATTTGCATTTTAAACAGTTTTTATTGTTTGTTTTTATTGTTTTAATTGTTCTTTAGTCTCCCTCTCTTCTCTCTACTGTATCTCTGCACCTTTTCTCTTTAACTTCTCTTTAAATCACCCTGCTGTTGTTGCTCTGATATCACTCCCTGTGTGTCCTGCTTTGCTTTGTCAGTTAAAGATTCAAGCAGGTTATAAACTCTGTTTTTAAAGGTCCCATTCACGTAGAGGTTCTTCTTCGTCTGTTAACAAAGATATCCCTCGTGCGTTTCTCCTTTTCGGGATCATACAAGTGTTCAAACTGCATTGAAGTCAAATGAAAACCAAGTAAGACGAAGCAGAAAACATCCAAACTCTCAGGATGTGGATCCTCAGGAAGCTTTAGGTCTGACCAGGACTTAGACGGCACCCACGGAGGTCAGAGCGCCGGCCTCCCGATGGGTGTGGTGGGGTTTGTATAGGAACAGAAACTGTGCAGCGCTGCCCGCCCCCCCCACGTCTCGTCCCGACTGCGTCATCTGGCTCAGCAGAATATTTTTTGACAACTCAGTTCTTTTAGCCAACTTTATGAACAGATTAATTAGCAGTTTCATCTCTGCGTGCGATCAGTGCATTGCAGCGTTCTAAAACTCCCACTATCCACTCATCAGAAAGCTCTCAGAGCTGCTGGCTGGCTCAGTGTCACTCATCCTGGACCTTTGGCGCCGTGAGGACGGTGCTGACAGGCAGAACTCAAACTCTCCGCAGGACTGTTTACTTCAAAGTAAAGAGAGAAATCTCTGAGGAGAGGCAGCAAATAATGAACCTTAATTAACTAGGAATTAGGTTTGAGTGCCTGGCTGTGCTCCAGTGTGTGCTGTCCCTCCACAGGGTCCAACGCTTCCATCTAAGATCAGCTCACTTAGCTTTCAGGAGCTATCGATCGTTGGCATTGATCAGAGAAGTGACTCCAGTGCTGTGAAGTGTTGTCATCAGCCAGCACAGAGCCTCAGCGTCCTCGTCCTCGTCCACGTCCTCGTCCTCGTCCTCGTCCACGTCCACGTCCACGTCCACGTCCACGTCCTCGTCCTCGACGTCCTGCACAAAGGTTTACTGTAGTCAAACAAGCTTTCCGGGGGTTTCGTCCAATCAGATGGCGACTCCATTATAAACCTTTCAGAGCCAATTAAGGACACTTGATCCCCAGCGTGCTCCCACCGACATTAGTTAACCATTTACCGGTTGGGTTTAGGACCCTTTTTTGGTGACAGCAGCTGGTAGAGGGGGTCGTCCACTAACGGGAAGGTCGGTGGTTGGAGACACTGAACCCTAAAGCTTCAGTGCTTCTTTATATCGGTGTGTGAACGTGATGTTGAAGCGCTTTGAGTGGTGAAATGACTAGAAAGCAGCCACACATGTACCATTTACAGCTGATCCTTGTTATTAGTGACATAAAATGATGAATGTTTGGGGAGTAGCTGACCGGCCTACTGGACATTGATTGTTTCTGTTGGTTCCAATCACAATCATCTGTTTTGAACACTTGTCGTTTGCACCGTGGTCGATCTGCTTCGCCGACTGACCGTCGCTTTGGTCTTTTCATGGGTTTCGTTGTCAATTAGAAAACCTGCAGAATAACACCAGCTTCCTACGTTTAATCAATATGGAAGGTACTCACCGGGGAACCTTGTTAACAAGCCGGCGATTGCACGTTTAATTAGCTTTTACATGCTGATCGAATCTGTGATGTCAACTCTTAATCCCCACTTCATGGTGACGACACGACGAACCTCCATAAAGATAAAAACTCCACATCTCTTTCACTTGGCTGCTTGAATAGAGTTCGCTCTGTCAGCCCACCCGGCTCCCTCTGAGCTTTGTTCCTTCCCTCTGAGGACCTGCACAGTTCACAGCTCGTGGGTGTTACCCTCACCAGCTCCATACATAATGAGCTCTGTGTATTGCCCTCACTTTTAAGAGGGCCACACGTAGGCCCGGCTCGTCGGTTTCTCATCACGGAGGTGCACGCTGTTGCAGAAATGCGGGGGACTGGAAAGATTACTTCATTCATATTTCACACCCACTTTATCCTTTGGCGCGCCGCGAGAGCTTCGATCAGAGAGAGTCGACCTGCTCGGGTCGCTCTGCGTACCTGAGAGCAGCCGAGTCGACTTCTGTGTTTGTGATATGTTGAAGGAAACCGTGCCGCACACACAACCTCCACCTGGAAGTGAAAGCCGGAGACCTTGTTGCTGAGAGATCACACTGAGAACTGAAGCAGACATTTAAAGACTTTTTTTAAAAAAAAACTCTCAATGAATCTCCTCGTCGTCGCACATTTAACACTTCATGGTCAAATCACGGTCGTGTTCAAGTCTGTCCTCTTTCTGGAAATGTCTTTTGAGAGGTGGGGGGGTTGTTTTGGGGGGAGTTTTTCCTGATTTGGATCAAAGGTCTCAGGATGAATTAGCTTTTTGTGATGTTTGCCGACAGAAGTGACTCAAAGCCACGGACGGCTCGGGACAGCGGAAACACTCGTACACACTGATTTAGAACAAATGAGGAGCTTTTATTCATAAATATTTTCTTATTTTCCTAAATGTTGGAGGGTAAGCATGAATTTATTGCCTTATTATGGTGTGTGGTGAAGCTCTAAAGTAGCAAATAAATCACTACTGACATCAAGAAAACACCACGTTGGAAATATTTCTCATCACGTTCAGGAGCTGAAAACAGTGCAGTGATTTACTTGATGTAAACGATGCTGCAGGCTGTGACATGAATTTGTAGATTTCAACTTAACTTGCGGACAAATTGGAGCTAAATAAAAAGTTAACTTCTCTGCTGTAGGTGCACTGAGGCAAAGCTAATTAAACCCATTTCTTGTTTTGTTTTTTTTTTTACTCGGTTTTTATTAAATTTTCATAAACATCAAAACAATATGTGCACTTTGTGAAAATGTTATCATATAAACTCAAATATTTAACAGGCCACAGATATTTGTCATCATGTGCCCCTCTGCAAAATATGAGCAGACCTAATAAAATGAAAATTAAAAACAATAACTGAATAAAATAGAATTAAAGTCTGGTAGCAACGTGAGGGGAGATGGTATGTGGTCTATGTTTTTATAGAACTATATAACTATCTGTGGGAAATATGAACAGAATGTCTTTATTGTCAATATACAGGTGCAATGAAACTAAAATGCAATCTTTAAAAGTGCAAGTAATAAATAAGCAGAAAAAATAAAACGTCTAGGGCACAAACAACGATCACACTCTGCAGGTACAGCATGATCCATTTGAATATTGCAAAGTGAATATTTATTGAAAACAAACCTCACTGCACCAGTAGAGCCACAACTGGACTCCAGCGTTTAGTGGACTCAGGTTTTTGTTTTAGTTTTTCCCTTTGAGGCTCCTGTAAGTAGTTTGTGAAGAAGATGTTTCTCCATCCAGCTCCTCAGGCGTCACTCCCAATAATTAAACCCATCTTAAGACACTGTGCTTGTCTGAGTGTTCAGGTTGAGCTGAATAAACCTCCACCTGTTCACGTCGAAGTAATGCAGTCAGAATATGTGGATGTTTGATTTTACCACCCAGCCCTGCGGTGAAGGCAGCAGCTGCCGGTGTTACCCCACCGGGGCCGATGTTTACCCTGCTCCTCGTCTTCCAGGTGGCTGCGCCATCAAGAACCAGTCGAGTCAGACGCTGGAGCACTGTGCCGAGCTGCTGGGCCTGGAGGAGGAGGACCTGAGAGTCAGCCTCACCACCAGGGTCATGCTCACGACAGCAGGGGGCGCCAAAGGAACAGTCATCAAGTAAGAGGCACTGACACACACACACACACACACACACAGTTTGAGAAAGTTAAATTATGTCATTTAACAAATTTGGAAGTATACGGTCATCATCCCAGCTACAAATGGTGTTGCATTTGTATTTATCTATATATTTTTTCAATATATTTGACTCTGAGTGACTTCATTGATAACCTACAGGTATTAATTCAGTTGATTTGTTTGTAGTTTGATGTCGTCCAGTCGGGAAATACTTCAAATTTCATCTGTTGCTCGGACTAAATAGGCAATCTGAAGAGGTTATTTTATGTGCTAACCTGTTAACTGATGAGGAGAATGATCATATGTTGTCATGAGAGACCACACGCCTCTTAAAGTGACGTTAGTCGAGCTGGTTTCCGCTGATAAACCTCTGAGACTGTTTGATGAGAAACCTTAAACCTGCAGGTGACACAGCGACCTTGTTGCTTATTCACACTTCCAGCAGTTATGGAGCAACATCGTCATTCACGTGGGGTTACGTTTGTGTCACCTGGTGAATGTGGATCCAATATTCACTCTCTTTTAGCTCCGATTTTGGTCTCCACCACCTCCAGAGGGGAAATATGTGACCTGCTGCTCTGTTACTGTGTCTGTTAGCTGTTTGCTGCCGAGCAGGTCGGGCAAAGTGAGCTGAAGTTATCTATGAAGCTCTGTGAAGATGATTTATTATTAGTAGAAAATATCAGTCATAGCGTCGTAAACCTGTCGAGAAAAAATGGAAAATCCAACACCAGTAATTCCATGACAAGTGGGTATTATTAATACTGTGAGGAAGACCGTGTGATACGATTGAAAGCTACAGAACATGCTGCTAAATGGACCAAGATTTGAAAAACGGTGGTTAAACTTGGTTAAAAACATCTCACGACCCCTCAGGTTTGTGTCGCTGTCCCCTGGCAGGGCCCCCGACCCTCAGGTTGGACACCACTGCACACAGAGGCATAAACACACTGACTTATTAGCACTTGAAAGCTTAGCAGGTCTGAACCACAGGGGGGCATATAGGCCTGAGTAAGCACACACACACACACACACACACACACACACACACACACACACACACACACACACACACTGGCAGAGCAGATGGTTGATGTATTGCTCATCTTGTTTTCGCTGTCCGGAGAGACGAGCAAACACTTACTCACTTCAGCTGACATCAGAATAAACAGTAAAGTGAAACGAGGCTCAGAGGAGGCTCAGCCTGACTGGGGCTCAAACCGCCGTCCGTCCGTCCGTCCGTCCGTCCGTCCGTCCGTCCGTCCGTCCGTCCGTCCGTCCGTCCGTCCTCCTCCTGTCGTCCAGGAAGATAAACACACGAATCAAATCTGAATGTTTTTGCCAATGGTTGTTATGAATGAAGCGTTCGGCCATCTGGACGTGGAGTGAAGCGTCCGGACGCTGAAATTTTGAATTTGATTCACAGAGGTCGTCGTAAAATGAAATGTTTCTGGTGCTCGTGCTTCACCTCGGCCACTTAGCCCTCTCCTACGTTTCCCAGAAGGCTTTGTGGCTGTCGCGTTCCATCAAATGTGTGTGTGCTGAATGTCAGTCAGTCACATCTGCATTACATCCACTGAGGCTGTTTTTGTTTTTAATATTCAGATTTATTTACACTGAAAATACACCAGACAACAACATAGACTCACCCGTACCTGTTTATACCCTAATTCAGGTAGGAGAGGAGAGAAGATTATAAACTTAACTTAAACACTACTAACCTCACTAGTATTTACTACCTCACTACACTAGGAGCTGCTTAATATATCACATATAAAGACAGTGCAGCTTATAAAACCTCCTCGGTGCCTCTGGAAACGAGGGAATTCCTGTTTACAGGCTCTTTTTTTTCTGAAAGTGACCTTTTACGGTTTGCTGCAGCTTCAAAGGGATCACAAATGATGCTGCTGATAGAAAACATCCTCCTCTAATATTATTAATGGCCTCGATTAAAGACAGGCGGAGGTGAATAAAAGCACAACTTTGGCAGGTAAGAGGAAGAGTGTGCGGCAGTGGTCAGTAAGTCGTTTGTCATTTGGGGCCTGGGCCCAATTTGTACAGTTTTTGGTGCCTGAATGACTGAAAAAGTGTTGGAACTGGTCCAGTAGATCACCTCAGCCAGCAGCCACCAAACGGGCTACAATGGCTGCAACGTGATCCTTTGGGACAACTGCAGATCCTTTTGGTTTAACCACAAACAGCCGTTATATCGCTCTCTGCACACACACCAGACTCCATTCACTAAAACAGGGATTTTAGCTCACAGAACACAGGAGCTGCTGGTCTGCTGCTGCCTATATCAGTTAGTGTGTTTGTGTCATTGTGTGTTACACAGATATTGTGTTGGATCCAAACTAATCCTTTAAAACACCAAAGTCACACAATAACACAAACAAAAAAATTCATTTAAGCAACAGTAGACACAACAACTCCCATGTAAAATCCCTGCTTTAGTGAATGTAGTCTGGTGTGTGTGCTGTTTGTGGTTAAACCAAAAGGATCTTCCAGGTCTCTCTCTGTAGGGATCCTTTCCATGATGCTGTCACACACTTAGAATAACACTCTGAGCCTGTCAGTGGATCAAACAAGCTCTTTTAGTGGACCTACTGTGATCAGGTGCAGTTGTCCCAAAGGATCACGTTGCAGCCATTGCAGCCCGTTTGGTGGCTGCTGGCTGAGGTGATCTACTGGATCAATTTGATGTTTAAAAACTCTTTTAAACAATATAAAAAATATGGCATAGTTTTTCCTTTAACACAGGGTTTGTACAGGTGCTGGAGATCTTAAGGTTTGTGCTTGTAACAGCTTGAAATTCTAATTGCATCGATATAATTAATCATGATCGGACTGAATAGTTTGCTTCTTAGGTAAAACTAGAACACAAGCTGGTGTCTGTCTCACAGGGCTACACAGCTGGTGATCGTACGTTGAAGTTTTCTCTGGTAACTGATAACGCCACATGCTAAAATGTGAAAAGCCTAATTTACACGTTCTGTGTTTAATTGAATGAGGCAATTGGCATGTCGGAGCACATATGGCGCTCTCCCCCTGCTGCAGCCAAACACTTAAAACTCTCAAAGTTCACACAGTTGATAGCGTGTTTGTTGAAAGGTGTTTGTGTTTGCTGAGGATTTAATTTTCTAGGCTTTGATTCAGTTTATGAAGAAACTCGGTGTCCTTTACTTCACCGCACATCATGATTTGAATTTTTTACATGAAGGCACCAAATTAGTGGAAATGCGAGTGATTTACTTGATTAATTGGTTAATTTAAATTGTCAGTAGATTGCAGGCTGCAGCAGTTTCACACCTGTTGTTTCCAGTCCAACCTGCCACAGAGGGGCAAGAAGTGAGTGTTTGTCAGACCATCCGAAAAACACCTGCCTGCACACGTTCATGGTGGTGGAACTGGGTGAAATATGTCCGGTAACTTTTGTAACTTTTGGAAACAGACAACCCATTAATCACTCACACTTCGAGCAATGATTTGTCAGGTGCTGTTTTTCTTCTGTTACACAACAACTTCCATCTTTTTTTTTTTTTCCCCAAAACAACCGAGTGCAACACCGTGAACGTCTCACGGGAGAGGCTAAACCGAAAGCATGTGCTGTTGTCCCCATTTGCAACAAATACCTGCAAAACTAGAGCTAATTAGCAAATGTTAGCATGTTAACATTAGAAAGAAATGGATGTAGCCACCGTTATGTCACCCGTTGGTTTGTGGACCACCGTTTTGAAGCCTTGAGTTTGGCTTTATGGGCGTCGCCATCTTGTTTTATGGAGCCAGAAGTTATCACCTCTAATTGGCTAGTGAGCAGGTAGCCCCGCCCCCCTCTTCCTGCTGTGTCTTCCTCTAAATGGACCATCATTGACTAAATGAACATCCTGCTGTGCTGAAGAAGACTGTGAACTAGAGACTGAGAGCAGAAACTGTTCCCTGAGCTGATAAATCATTTCCTCATTGACTTCCATCCAATCAGACTTCTGTTTGGAGCCAGTGGAGTCGCCCCCTGCTGGACATTAGAGAGCATCAGCTTCACTGATCAGACCCAGAAGCTACGTCCACTTCTTTTATACAGTCGATGAGTTAAACCTGCTGGGTTGGCGTTATGAGCATGTTAGCATGCTGCCGTTAGCATTTAGCTCAAAGCATGGCTGCAGACTAGTCTTTTTGAAATCTAAACCATTAATTTCAGTTTTTCCACCGCTGACTGGCTGTAACTGAAGAGTCAGGACTAAAAGTTTGCCAGCGACGACTTTATTGTGAAGGGATTAGCTCTGAACTCTGAGGTGGACACCGGCCTGACTCGGTGACGGATGAAGACTTGAACGAACTGGAGGGCGAGAAATGAAGCGTCTGTAACCACACAGGCAGCCTGGATCATCCACAGCTCCACCGGGCGGCTGCAGCCTGACAAGATAGATGCGAGCCTGTGAAGCGTTACAGAGGAGGAGGAGGAGGAGGAGGAGGAGGAGGAGGAGGAGGAGGAGCTGGGCTGAGTGTTATACCATTTTTACGGCTCAGTGCGAAAAGCCAAGGGAGAGCGTGGGGTATTAGAAGGTAGCTCGGGCTCAGAGCTGAAGCCAGTAGAAACCTAAACAACCCCCCCCTCCCTCCCCATCAGACCATGCTGCTCTTTCATGGAGAGTTCAATGCAGGTAATAACTTAATCCTCAGAGTGATGAAGAAGATGAGATGATGATGATGACAGTGATACGACGCTCGTATCCAGACCGGTTAACGGTTAACAGGGTTTAGGGAAAGACAGAGACTATAAATACACATTTAACACATGCTGGTGAAATAATAATAATCATAATCTGTGGAGCAGTTAGTCACACAAATACATGATGGGAAACAAAACCAGCAATTTTAAGACCTCATCTGGGATCTGCTGGACGATTTTCTCACATTTTATTGCTTAAAGGATCAACAAATTAATTTATATGGAAAAAAATAATCATTGGTTGTTGCCCTAAACATTTCTGTTCCTTCATTGTCGTCCAGACTGTGTTCACCTACTTCATTTTCATTCTTCTGTTTTTTATCCCATTTCTTTCTGCACTGTATTTAAATGGTGGCTTTTTTTTACTACGATGGTGTAAAATAATAATTCTGAATATTCTGAGATTATAAAGTGAGAAAATTGTGACAAAACTCTTCTCTCAGGTTAAAAAGTCAGGAAACTAGTTGCATGTGTCCTCTGTGTTTTAGTTCCTCACGTACAAACACGTCACCTCGTCCAGATCAGGATGTTGTTTTCCTCTGAAGGCCTCAGTTCAGTTCACCACACCGACATGATGATATGCTTCTTTTTTTTTTTAGTATTTCCTTATTGCTCAATCTGATTGCAAAGAAGAAGTGATCCAGAACACACGGCGCCTGTGCTGCGATGAAACCTTACAAAGTGAAACCACGTGGTTACTTGACAAAAACACTCATTTCTGACTTTATAATCCATTTTTTTCTTCTGAATTTTACACCTTTAGTCTGGAAAGTGCTGCTTTTTCTCTGAATATTACTTCCCCCCCCTCCCACTAGTAACTCTTCCTAACACACTGTTCACTGTTCAGTCAGTCACATAAATACCTTCTCTTTACCTCCTTCGAGATCACGACAGAAGCATCAACATATATTCGACGTGAAGGTGTTTCCAAGGCAACGGCAGAGACAAACGGTCAGATATAGAAACACAGACAGACAGACAGACGGAGTGACAGTCCCCTCAGGCCAAGTCCCGGTCTGCATTTAGTCTGAACCCAGCAGCGCTAAAGCCTGTGATTGTTTAGCTGGCAGCCCGGCCTCGGCACACGCCATCTGAATGCCAAAGCCACTCGCCTCGATTTCAAACCTCCCACGCTAATGTTTATTCCTCCTCTTTTCATCTGTGGAGAGAAGAGCCGGGCCAGATGAGTCAAAAGCTGCTCCACGTCTTCGTCTGTCCCGCCTGTCGCTCCGCATAAACCGACAGACCTCGGTGACACTTTATCCCGCTGCTTACCGCGTTTATCCGGTTTCCTCTCCCAGATTAAAACGTTTACTACCACAGTAATTTGGTGTAATTGCCGAAAACAAATCAAAACCTTCACTTGGAGGACAGTCAGCCTGTTGCAGCCTCTCCGCTCTAAACAGAACGCCAAAATAAGTCCTGAGTGCAGTTTATTGCCTCCTCCTGTTAGATTACTGGTAGATTAACCTTTCGTGAGTCAGTGCCAACACAAAAAAGAGTCAAACTGTTGGAGAAGTGGCTGCAGGAACATTTCTAGAGGTGCTTTTTCAGCATCAGACCCAAAGAGGTGGCTGTTCTGTGGACTCACAAAGGGTCAGAGGGATTCGGACGTGTCTCAGGATTTATATCCAAGTGAATCCCTCCACATAAATGTTTTGATGTGTGCAGCAGCTGGAGAATACCAGTCACACCAATTTATTCTGTTAGAGCAGCACACACACACACACACACACACACTAGCAGACTTTCTTTCTACCGTTTGAGCACAAAACATGTCCAACCTTTGCCTTGAGTTACAGCAGCTGCACCACTCATGCATCTTTTGTTTGTCATTAATTAAAGCCCCCCCTGTGCTGCTGTAACGGAGGTGGAGCCCCCATGGGAAGCATTAGTTTGCTCCTGTAGAAGACATATAACCCATTAAATGTCTTATGGCCTCTTTTAACTGCACCGCTGCTCCCTGAACATGACAAACAACTGAGTTAAAACCAGGAAGCGGCTGCTGGTATCTCTGTTTGCTGCTCACGTGACACTGGGAGGCAAATAAGGCCGAGCTAAATGACAACATGTTAACTGGCAGAACGACACAGAACGACATTAACAGTGAACAATATGCAGCAGTGGTTTCTGCATAAACAGTTCAGTTTCCAAAGAAAACATTAAAATTGTGTGGCAACTTGGTGATATACAGCAACGTAATTATATATAAAAAGTTATAAAAATACCAGTAAATAGAAATAATTTATTGATTACAATAAACTTCACACATGCAAATTAGAAATAAGGATTAATAAAGTGCGTTATTAACTCTGTTACACTACAACAGATAACCTGGAACTATTTAAGATCATTTTATTCACTCTTCAAATGTTCCCATTATCAGTAATCTAGTCAAAGTTGTCTTTAAGGTTTTGGTTGCCAGGTTTTGTCTGAGGTTTCTTCCTGTTAAAGGGGAGTTTTTCCTTGTCCTTGTCGCCTGATGTTTCCTCGAGGGGATTCCTGAAGCCTTATTTTTGAATTCTCTCTTGATTAAAGGTAATGGCGCCTTACAAATAAAGGTTGATTGATTAATTGACATATTCATTCAATATAAAATTGACTTTATGGCATCAAATATTACATGCAGATCTTTGTGAATGTTCATCAAAATGAACAACACAAGTAAAAATGCACACAAACATAGTTTTCATTGTACATTCATGTAAAATAAATCCACATTATGAAAACATAAGGTTCACAAATGTATTTCTAACGTACACACAAATATTTCTTGTTTCAAATAACTGTAGCAGAAACTCACAAATACATGTGACAGAAAAGTATTTGCAGTTTTAGTCAAAAACATATTTGATGTTCTACACAAACTGCTTGTCACGCGTGAACGTCTCTGAATGTGTTTGTTGAGTCCGGACGGTTCTTCCAGAGCAAACAGAGCAAACGAAGCTATCGTTATCGAGTTTTTGCTGGCGGCAGATGGTGAAAGGAATGAAAAGCTGATGGGAAAAATCACTTCCAACATGTTTACTCTCTCCGTTTAAGCCAAAAAGAAAAACCTTTTAGACTGAAGAAGCAAAAGATCCTCTTTGCACAAGGAGGCAGCAGACTTTGTGGTGGCGGCAGATGGTGGCAGCGATGGAAAAAATGGTTTCCAGCATGTTCGTCGTCGCCTTCAGGGAGGAGGAGGACAGACAGGAAGCAATGAAACCATGAGATTTATGGGAAATGCAGTCTTAATTTTTAGACAAAACAGTGGTGTTTTGTGCTTTAATCAAGTATTTTAAGTGGAAGTCACAGAATACAGAACTGATAGTGTTGTTAGACAAAGTCAGCAATTTTAAGACGTCGCTTTGGGATTTTGGGAAATTCTACAGGCCAGTTTTGACAATTTTCTCATATTTTAGATAAATTAAATCATTAATAACAATAATCATTAGTCGTAGCTGTAAACATTTGTGTTTTCCATCGTCTTTAACTGAATTTTAAGCACTTTGGCCGCCGTCCAGACTTCATTTTCATTTGTCTTTTTGTGTTGTAGGGCCATGTTAGGTTAAGAATAATAACAATAACCACAATAATCATAGTAATTATATTATGGTAACATTTTAGATTAAATGGGTAAATTTATGTGAAAAACTCTTCTATATAAAATGTATATATATGAGGAAAAGAACTTGAATATTCATTGCAAACATAAAGTCATAATTGCAAGACAAACCTCTAATTTTCAGACACAATAGTTGTGCTATTAGTGCTGTTGATACTTCTATTCATATCATTGCTCTCATGATCACCTGTCAATGAAAACAGCTAGAAAGGACCGTGGTGTGTTTTTCATTGGCGTTTCTGTGGTTAAAGTTTACGCAGACGACTTTCTTTTGTCCGTGTCACCATCTATGAAGCTACCATCATATTTCAAACTGAATAAGAATATAAAACACATTATTTCCTGAGTGAGTTTCTCCCACATTAGAGCCTCCAGACCACCAGTATTCACAGCAGCAGATGTTAAATCGTTCTTGAACTGGAAAAAGGTTGAATTTCTGTTGCAAGAAGCAGCACAGACGAACCCATACAGTTACTTATTTATATGAAAATTTCACGGATTATCGCTTTGATTTCACAGTTGGTAAAAGTGAATAAAATGAGACCTGGTGGGTGAATTGAAGAGAGGCGGCGCGTTGGACTCCCGCCAACTGGCTGCATCACCTAAGCTGGTTATTTATTTGTCTGGGTTATGTAAGAGTGCAGACAGCTCTGTGTGTGGGGCCGAGAGAGAGGGGGGGAAATAAAGGGAGAGAGAGCGAGCGTGGGAGGGAGGGAGGGAGATGGGATTTAGAGAGAGCGAGAATTAAATCTGATTTTTGTCTTTTTGTTTCCTTTATTTATACATTATTATCTGCTCTGTGTATTTTGGGTAACAGAAATCAATTATGGGCTATGACAGCACAGTAAATTGAAACTGGGAGTGAGTGTGTTTACTTGAAAGTAAATGTGTGATTGTGTAAGTCTGTTTCTTTGTGTGCATCGATAGACACTCACGGAGGGGGAATGAGGTGAGGAAAACTAGCAGATGAAGGAAAAAAAGAGTTAACTGACACCGAGTGTGTAACAGAGGAAGAGATGTATAAAAGCTGGAGGAGATACCGAGGAATTTTGTAACGCTAATAAAAAGCAGGTTAATTCGTAATTATCCCTCCAAGGTTTGCGTTTATGTCCGCAGCTAATCTCATTTACCACTCTGCTGATAAGCCTAATGTTTTTTGGGTACGTTTATGCCTGCCTGCTGCACGGTCCTCTTGTGGTTGTGATGATTTGCAGTTTCTGGAAAGCCTGTTTCATCGGATGTTTCATCTCGTCATTCACTGGTGACTTCTCACTCCTCCGGTCGGCGCCCCAGTTCATCAACACCTGCTTCAGTCTGACATCACAGAGCTGAAGACGTTTGGTTAAAAACAAGCCTCGTCTCTTCGGGACACGTTTTGGCCTCTGTCGTGTCTCAGAAATTGACATCCACAGAAAAGTTTATTCTGGTTTTACCAGATAAAACATGAATAAATCCCTGTTTCTGTTCTTCACTGTGAGAGCCAGTGTTGTGTCGATGTTGGTTCCCCTGTCAGATGGTTTTTCTGGGAAAATTACTGTTCGATAGTCACTGTGAACTTTGAGCCAAATCAGCGGGCGTGGCTCATTCCTTGCTACATGGTTGTTGTTTTTTTCGACCAATTTTTCCACTTTATGACTGAAACACGCATTACAGTAGTCCCTCGCTATAACGCGGTTCACCTTTCGTGGCCTCGCTGTTTCGCGGATTTTTTTTAGTGCAATTTTGCATGCTTTTTTTTTTACAGAGTATGAACGCGCATTGTGTTCTGCGTCCTGATTGGCTAAGGGACTGTAGACCAATGTCAATCAATCTCCTCCGTGCCGTGTCTCTGTACAGTACAGAATGCGTTCGGCTTGCCAAATTTACAGAAATGTTTAATCGCTAGCAGTGTGACTTTTAAGTGCTGCCTGTTTGCAAGACAAACAAATAAGTCAAACAAGAGATAAATGTGAGAAAATGTTAATGCCTGTCTGAGAAAAGTGTATAAACTGTATGTTGAGGGGTTTTACAGACTTAAAATATATAGAATAATTGTTAAAAATAAAGCTGACTACTTCGCGGATTTCGCCTATTGCGGGTTATTTTTAGAACGTAACCCCCGGAATAAACGAGGGACCACTGTACTTCTCGCCAAATTACACGTTTGAAGTAAGTGTTTGGATTAACGCAGACAAAGCGTCACTTGTACCTCAGGCTGCTTCTAGCTGTCGTCCAGTCATTGGTTCATCGACTGGATGAAATGGGAAATGACATGAGGCGAAAATATCACAGTGAAAATCAAGCGTGTGGAGGTCGAGGTGGTGGATGGGCTTGTAGCTTTGTATTCAGGGTAGAACTGCAACTAACAATTATTTCTATTATCGATTAATCTGCCAATTATTTTTACTTGATTAAATGATTATTTGTTTAGTCCATCACCTGTTTCCAAGGTGACGTCTCCAAATGTCTTGTTTTGTTTGATCAACAGTCCTAAAGCCAAATGTATTAAATTTATAATCATGTAAAACAGAGAAAAGAGCAATTTATGGAGCTGGGACCAGATTGTTTTTTGCATTTCTGCTCATAGTAATAAATCAGACGATTATTGAGTTTTCAAAACAGTTGCCACTTCATTTTCTGTCAATCAAATGTTTGACTATTGGACGAATCATTTCAGCTCTATTTAAGGAAACTAGACTTTGTGCCCTGTCACTGTCCAACACCTAATTTCTGAATCTGAACGGTCATCGCTAACCTTAACCACTGTCTATTTTAGTTGTTGTGATTGTGCAGACATTGTAGAGAAGGATAATTGTTTAAACGTTGGCTTTAAATGTGATGCCAGGTTGTGTTTGGCGATACGGCTGGTGAAACCCCTCGTGCTCATGGTAGTTGGAGGGAACTGAAACGTTATCGTGGTCAGAAACCTTTCCCATCATAAAAGGCTTCAAACTGATGCTGATCTTAATACATTGATGACAAAATACTTTATTCATGCGCATAAAAACGCGCTCATTATTCAGAGGGTTTTTTAAATTAATGCAAAGTGTCTCGTTCCTCATTCGAACTGTCCCGCCAGGTTATTTTGACTCAGGCTAAAAGAATATAATCGCACGATGAGGCACTTCAGAATAACTCAAACAAATAACTAACTAAATGCATAATGACGCTGTAGAGGCTCTGCAACTTGAGTAGCCTAATTACAAAACAACAGACCGACTCACCGCCAGCGCTGTCGGGAGCCGTTGATGCTTTTAAGGACGAATGAGACTCTTTACTCGAGCTAACAAGATCATCTATTTTCCTCTGCGGCAACCAAACACAGGTTATTAACAGCGGACTTACTTGAACCTGCTGTATGTTGCTGGGTCATGGCAGCGTCTTTGACCAAACCAGAGCTAAAAGTGTGAATATTGAACTTAAATTCATCGGGTGGAAACAAGCACAACTTCAAATAGATGATACTGTCGCACCATAACTGCTGGATTCGTAAATAAGTAAATGATTGCTAACTAAACTAGCTATTTCACCTTGAAAGGTACTTCTTTAGTTTAGATTCTGAACTGTTTTGGCTGACAGAAGATTCTGTGTTGCTGATTGTCTCATCAAATGAGAAAACACTTGTATTTCTACATGTTTGTCATTCTGAGGGTCTAATGCTTTACTGTGATTGGAGGACCCGTTGGGTAGGATGGAGAGTTGGAAGTGAAGATGACGAAAGTGTTTGTGTGTAGAGTAGAGTTGGGGAGCGATGGAGTGAGGATGGGGGGGGAGGAAAATTAAGTTCAGACGACAAAAGGTGAAGGGAGTGAAAGAGACACAGAGGGCGATGGACAGAGCATCAGATGGAGTGAAGGATGGGAGATGAGAAGATGGGAGGGGAGCGAGGTCCTAAAGGCAGACAGGCAGGGCAGTGCGGTACTTAAACTCAGAACGGGGAACGTTTAACGTGAGTGTAATTTCAACACGGTGAGGGAGGGAACGAGTGGGAGGGCAAAGAGAAAATGGGAGATGCCAATCAGGGCGGGTGAGGTCAGCAGTTAACAGCTTGCGAGAGTCGAGGGGGAGATTAGTCCATCAGCCTGGCAGCCAGACGTGCCGTTAAACAAACCTGCAGAAACTTCTGTGGCCTCCTCACATCCATCTGAGTTTCATCCAATACTTCTCTGACTTCATTCGTTTGGGTCGTTCTCTACCTCAAAGCAGCTTCTTGTACTATTTCTAAATGTCAATCTGTCATTGTCGAAGGAATCGTTGCCGAAAATCCAAGTGGTTGCAAGATAAATCTGAGGGATTGTGCTATAATTAACAGAAGTAGAAATAAACAGTCTTTGGTCGAAGGGGTCACAGCCTGAACTGTAGATTCAAGATGTTTATTTGTCATGTGCACAGTAAGAACACGATTGTGACACTGAGCAATGAAATTCTTACTTTGTTCGTTTCCCTCCACATAGACACAAGAATAAAAAATAGAAAAACAATTATAAATATAAAAAAAGAGGGAAATGTACAGAAGAATAATTTAAAAGGATAGTGCAAATATAGTGTGCAAAAAGTATTCAAGTATTTATGGTTGCGGAGGTAGTGTGGTTCACAGCTTATGTAGCATGTAGCATGTAGCATGTAAAGTTTTAGGCAAAGACTGTTAAAGAAGTGGACGTAGCCTCCGTGACGTCACCCACATCACAGGCCGCCGGTTTGAAGCCGAGAATTTGGCTTTACAGGCGTCGCCATCTTGGTTTTTTGGAACCAGACGTGATGTTCGTTCCACAAAGACTTTACTAAATGCTGTGCTGAAGAAGACTGTAAACTAGAGACCGAGAGACTGAGCTGATAAACCAGGAGAGAAGTCGCCTCGTTCTCTCACAGACTTCCTAGAAAGCAGGTTTAAGGCTCTTCAGGATCGGCTTCACTTTTCAGACCTGGAAGCGACGTCCACGAGAACGTTTCTCTCTCCGTCTGTTTTGTGCCGTAAAACAACTCAAATTTCTCACAATGTAAATATCAGCGATAATGATTAATCTGTGGTAATACTGGATTTGCCAATATGAGTTTCGGATCAGTGTGATGAAGTGCCTGCTACTTCCAGATGAGCTTTACAGAGAAATTTAAAATGCAATTAAATGATTAAAACAAAAATAAACGGGGAGATAACTGGATAGTAACTATATAGTGGAAGCTGCTTGAAGTGTCCAGCTCAGATTGATCACTTTAAGTGGATGGATGCTTATTTAAGCCAATTTTTTGACCTGATTTCTTTCTTTCTTAGGTTCACAAGTTGTTTCCACTGACACCAAAAGACCAGTTATTGCAGGGTTTACCAAAACAGTTTTATTTTTTACAGTTTCGGAAAGAAAGGAAGCACTTCTTATCACACAGCTCCCGCTCAGCTGTACGCCTTCGAAAAGTGCAGATTTCTGCTAACTCACCACAACACAAGGTCACTTTCAGATATTTTCCACTCTGAAAAGCATTTTTTGGGCAGTTTTTTCTTTGGCACTCAGTTTCTGAGTGTCAAAAATGTCCGCTTACTGTGGAGAGATGTGTTTTCAGTCTCTTCGCAGTGTGGAGGGACTATCAAATTCCAACTCCAACAAAAAGCTGCAGACGTCTACAAATGAGAAGCGACTCGTAACTACAGAACGCAGCAAAGCAAGAACAGCGTCAGAGTATTTTAACACCAACGTCAAGTGTCTCCCAATTATATTTCCCAGCACGCCTCTCGAGGCTGAAAAGTCCATTTTGAAAACCATTTTTTTTCCCGAGCAGCGACTGTGAGGACGGAGTCGGGGAGCAGATGCAGAGCAGCCGGCGTTTTCAGAGCACAATTTCTACACAAAGCGACATCAGTAATTACACTGAGAGAGAGAGGAATAACATTCGCGGTGCAGAGGCTCCGAGGGAATACATATTAGGCTACTTGTACGATTAGTGTTCTGACATTATGCTGCCCTGGCATTTAGACCTCCTGGTTTTTAAATGAGAGCTCCTCACCTCAGTATTCAAACCTCCGGCTGCGGCGCTGCAGCTCGGAGGAGTCGGCATCATGAATTAAACATGGCAGGTAGCGGAGAGAGGGCAGGGGTGAAGGTGAGGAGCTGTGGGAGTGTTGATAGGCGATAAGTCACGTTTTAAAGCTCCCTCTGTGGCGGAAACTTCGTCTGAAAAGTGCTGAAACACTTTTGCAGAAGTGCTCAGAAGTTCATGTGATATTTACATTTCCACTCTTGCCATTTAAAGAATCTTAAATATGAGCAATTAAAATGTGAACAGAATGTATAAATTATGTCTTAAAACCAGGTTTGATGTTAACAAAACTCAAGTTGTAGTTGCTTAGATTTTCCAGAGCTTTCAGCCACGTCGTCGTGGTCTTCATAAGCACATGTGGTTGGAGTTTTTCTACTATTTCTAAGGTGAAAAATGAACTTTCTCATATTGTAAAATGTGTGTAAGAGGCACAATATCAGAGTGATAAATCCACGGGGGAAGAGAAACCGTCCGTCCTAAGGGTGATGACGGCCGTTAGCTTGCCAACCCCTCAAGTCAAAAAGTCCATCATTTGTAGTTTTCTTGTTTGTAGCTTCATCCTCTGCTCCGTAAAACTCTCCCAGACAGACTGTCAGATTATGGAAGTAACCCTGTTCTTCGCTAAGATTGTTTTATTAGTCGGAATCATCCCCAGGTTTTGTCTTCATTGGCCAAGTTTTGTTTAGTATTTTTGGCCAAAAACTTTATTGTGTATATTAAGGGGTGTTGACTTTGGACCCTGTCTGTGTGTGTTAAGATTCAAGATTCAAGATGCCCTTTATTTATCCCCCAAAGGGGAAATTCACATATACACACAGCTCCATTCAGAAAAAAATTACAGTGAAAGAAAAAGGAAATTTAAAAAAATTAAGTTAACATAAGATAAAAATAAATACCAATATACAAAAATGTAAAAATACAAAAATAAGAGAATGTACAAGAATAAAATATAGTGCAAATCTTACAGAACACAGGTGAATAGGGGATGACTACTGCTGATAGTTATTCACAGCGACTGGGAAAAAACAAAAGCACTGAAATATTCCTGTTTTGGTTCACATTGTTCCATTGGGCCCTAAATTGAGCCTTGAACCTGGTGGCAAATAGGATTGTACGGTGAAAGCGACGCCATTATTCTATAGCCATTACACTGTGCAACCAATGTTTCAGTCATGATAACAGTTGAAGAAAAAAAAAACAATGTAGACGTAACGTTCAGGTTCAACAAACCAGATCACGGAGAACAGAGAGTCGAGGCAAACGTGGCAACATCAATGTGAGTAAACTCGACGGTTGCCTTGTTTTTATTCACACGTTTGGTAAGATTGAGCTGTTAAAGTCTTCGCTGACACGAGCACAGCTGTGAAAGCCTTGTTTACATCTGAACTGGACTACAACTGGGGAGAAGGTTGGTATGAATTTACCGCACACAGGGAATGTTAATGGGGATGCACACAGAGTGCAGACGTAGAAGTAAATTACCGATTGCAGCTTTAGGGGGGGGCTGCCCTTGGCACGGTAGGTCGTCCTATCGCTGCATAATGTGTTTGGAAAAAATATAACCGAGGCACCTGCAGGGACCAGGCGTCAGTATCCCCCCTGATGTCACATGTGGCTTAAAGATGTATGTGCAGAGGAGATAATTTGTCGCAGAGAGAGAGAGAGAGGGAGAGAGAGGGAGGCAGGGAGGCAGGGAGGGAGGGAGGTGGATTTTGGAAGTCGTTATTTGGAGCTTTGGGAGCTTCTGAGTGCCACTGCAGTCGTGCAGAAGCAAAGTCCAGAGGTGTAGAGCCTGTGCAGAAAGTTGAACCTCGCAGCAGATTAATGCGGAACATTTTATCTGGCCCCTGCGATCGGGTCACTCCCTTTGTCTGCCGCCACTGAAGCGCACACACTCAGAAGCAATTACAAACCGTCCACAGAGCTCGCTGCCGGTTACGGTTTCTGTGTTTATGGCCGCCACCTCACACTTAATCTCTCTTTCTTCTGGCCGTCAATAACACAATTATCTGCTTGGAGAGCCAGCCGAGCTCTGTTCATTCACACTGAGCGTTAGTCTTCGGGTTAATAAGTAGAATCAATTTATCTCCGGAGGCTGATTAATGTTTACACTTTTATTTTAGGCAATTAGTCCGATGTGTTTAGCAGCAGAAACATAAACTCTAAGGTTTCCAACAGCAGGAGGTGTGAGGTCGACTTTTTGTGATCTTGAGACTTGAGACAAATTGTGTCTGAAGCAACAAGTAGTTTTTTTAAAAAATGTATTATTTCCTCAGTTGTGCTGCTGAATACCGTCTCAGTTTGTTCAGTCTATAAAATGTCAGAGTATTCAAATTGGTTTTGTCAAGCTGTCCGAAAACTGAAGATACTCAGTTAACTGGAACATAAAAAGGCAGAAAAGCAGTAAATCCTCACGTTTGAGACACAGGAACCAGCGATTCTTGGCTTTTTCACTGAATAAACGACAAAGGTCTTGTCACAATGATGCATTTGAGAAGGATTACATTGTTAAAAACATGTTTATTGGAGGTATTGTTGTGACTTCTCTGATGCTTGATGATGGGAGGAAAAACGTCCGCTGACAACGACTTGTTGCATAAAAATAGGTTTATTACAAAAAGATGAGTTGTCTAACAGGAGCCATGGCTGCCTGCAAAGACGTAACCCAACATACACTCCTCACTAAAAGTTAGGGATGTTCAGCTTTCAGGTGAAGTCTCAGGATGAATCTAAAATACATTCTAACCTTTCCAGGTGAACTTAATGTGACCTTCTCTAAACCTTTGAATGCACATGTCCAACTGTTCAGTGTCTCAGTACTTTCTGCACCAGCTGCTGTTCTCTAACAAGAAGCTTAACAGCAACATTCACAACAGGTTTGATCCATGAATCCACCAATACATTTCCTGCTTCAGTTAGAATTGGTATTTAAACAGTCCTCCTCATCCTGCTGTTCACATTCTGACATCATGAGACCAAGACGACACCTAACAGTTGATCAGCAGCACCTCAACACTGGAGGCTTCAAACAGGAAGTCCTCAGACGGAGGTGTTCACTGAGCTTAGAGGGTCACAGAGTGTCATCAGGAGGTTGGAACAGTGATACAGAGACTGGAAGAGTCACAGAAAGGAGAGGAGTGGACGTCCTTTGGCCACGTCCCAATTTATTGAGACACTGAACATGTTTTGTTGTGGTTTACCTACCACTGTTGGTAGATTTTCTTCAAATAAATTGTTTAAGATGAATAAAATCACCAGTGCATGCTTCTACTTAAAGGCCCTACTTTCATGATATAATATCACTGTAGCATTCACTGTTTACATTTTCCATATATTTCACCTGAAAGTCGAATATCCCTAACTTTCTGTGAGTAGTGTACTTGTCTCGTACAGACAGAGTATCCCCTAGCCAAATTAACATCTTCCCCGAGCTTCTCTGAATGTCATCTTTTATACCTTTAGAAACGCTTACCTCACCATATGGTTTCCGTCAGTAGCAAGGCCCAAAGAGGTCTTGCCCTAACATGGAGGGATGTATAGAAATTGCCCCTCTTGGGAAGTCACCACATCCTTATATGTTCCTTTTCCTGTTGGGAAGTCTTCCTGCAGCACCCTGACCTTGTCTGTTAACACATACCATGCATCCTCTCTGACTCTCTTACCTGAAGACACAAACACACACATATAACATAGCAGATGCACATAACATATCAGATACCACAGCATCAAGTCCCAAGTCATGAAGAAAACATTATTTTGGTCTCAAGTCCTTCGCTTTGTTTAATCCCTCGGACCAGTCTAGCCGTCGATCTAGCTTCTGTTTCCTCTCTCACTGACACTGAGAGAACGAGGTCGTGGGATCGTGGATGCAGACTGGAGTAGAGTAGTATTCGCTTCGAAAGGAGCCTGTTGAGGTGGTCGGGGCATCTGGTTTGGAGGTTTGCTGGGTGTGTCCAGCTGGGAGGAGACCGTGTGGAGCTCACTGGAGGGTTTCTAAACCTCACCTGGCCTGGGAACGCTCTGGGATCCCTTAGGAGGAGCTGGAAAGCTACTGGATAGACGGACATCTGGAATACCCTGTTCAGCCTGCTGCCACTGCGGCCTGATCCCACATCAGCAAAAGAATAAATAAATAAATTAAATAAAGTCCCAGATCAATATGTGAGCCAACCTGTTGTGGTTTAATATGATTTAATATTTAATATGCTGTAATTACATTGACTTGTTGAGGACACTTCAGCTGCTTTCAGCATCGCAACTGCATGGACGATTCTTTAAGATCAGTGTGCATGACAAAATAATATAAGATCAATGGTCCACTTACTAGTTTTTTTTGCAGTTCTCGACTGTTACTGGCCTCTCAGACTCTTTCAGTCCTTCGTCTTCAAGTGACTCTTCAGCTCCCACAAGTGCTCTAACTTTAATTGATCCTTCAGCTTAAACTTACAACTTTACAAGATCAGTTTTCAGTGTGAATGAGCACACTCCCTTCAGATGTTTATACGTTTTCTAACAGGGAAGGAATCATTCTGCATCACCAATGAACCATGGGAAATGTAGTTACAGTGTAGTGAAGGATAAACACTTTAAGGGATTACACACAGTTCAGTAGATATACAGAATATACACACTGAAAAAGGTGCATTTCGCGCTCCAAACCCACCAGAAACTCTCTATCATCTCTTCTGTAGATCGTCAAGACGCCGTACGTCGTTTTGACCCTTTGCTTTTATCCCTGTGTGTTTTTGCCAGAGTGCCACTCAAAGTGGAGCAGGCTAATAACGCCCGGGACGCCCTGGCGAAGGCCGTGTACAGCCGTCTGTTCGACCACGTGGTGACCAGGGTCAACCAGTGCTTCCCCTTCGACTCCTCCGCCAACTTCATCGGCGTCCTGGACATCGCCGGCTTTGGTTAGTATTCGATTACATTAACAATTAGATTATAGATTAAGGAAAAGTCAGAGATGTCCCGAGTGGGTCCAAAATATCAGGATGAGCGCCGTTTTTATAGGATTAGTATCGGCTAAAATAAAGAACATCAGTCTGCAGCATTTTCTACAAAACATTCAGGTAGCGTCTTTGTTAACAGGACAAAAGTTTGTTTCAGCTTCACCTTCGTGTCAAATCCATTTTTAAATCATTGTTTAGGTAAATAAAAGTGTTGGATTGGACAGATGCCCAGTGTTAAAGGTCACAAATAAAAACATGTCACTGTAGAATTTGCTTAGAATCCAAAAACTTCAACAAAACACCTTCAGAATTTGGATATTTTCAAGGTTTCACAGCTTTTCAGCTCAAATATGTTTGTTAAAAAAGAGAAAAGTGATAATCTACAAGCTCATTTTCATTGCTTTAGAAAACTGCCGAGGAAACATGAAATTTTAGTTTCTCTTTTAGTCACAACGTTCTGTTTGATTTGTGTCGTACGCTGGCTTTTTCTATTTCATCTCCTAAGGAGGTTTTGCAAAACAGAACACAAAGTAAGTATAATAATTAGCTCTTCTAAAGTCTCCGAGAAGAGAGAAAGGGAAATTACAGTGGAACACACTGCGCTAATCGGCATTGCTTCAAGCAGTTTGTATGTACAACAGATGTTTAAGAGTTTGTCTCAGAGCCGTTATTGCGAAGCCACGCTGACGACTGACAGTTTTACAGTTCATTCTGTTCACTGAGATCAGGAGAGTGTGTGTGAAGTGTGATGGTGATGCTGCATCTTTAACCACCTGCTGCTGCTGCTGCTGCGTCTGGTCCACAGAGTACTTTGAACACAACAGCTTCGAGCAGTTCTGCATCAACTACTGTAACGAGAAACTGCAGCAGTTCTTCAACGAGCGCATCCTGAAAGAGGTGAGGGCCGTGATTCACTGTGTTTCCATTAGTGGGAGGGAGGGTGAACAAAATCAACCACCTCAGACATCTTGGGACGACTCACGACTTTGATTTATACTTAGATATAAGTTTTCTTATTGTAAGCACTTGTTTTCTAAGAGTGGGCGTGTGGGTGTCTCACTTTTGAATTGAAGTATTGACTCTCCAAAGCTCAGTCACCTCAAAACATTAAGTCTAAACCTAAATCATCTTTTAAATGAGACTCCAAAACTCGATTATTCCCTTTGGACAATGTGCTTTTTGCTGATAGTTACCATAAAGTATGTCTCCAAGAAGAAAAGAAAACTAGATATTTGCAATCCTGTAAATATGTGTCTCTTAAAAATACTTTTTTAAAGTTTGAAAGTGTTATGTTGCTTTCCTCATAACACTGGCTGGTTGTGTCTTATTTCTGGATATACAGACATCTTCAGCAGCCAAACAACCAGCAACAAACTGATGTACATTTTCTGATTTGGCCAATAATGATGCTCCATATATGTCATTTCTTATAACCCTGGGTCTTCATCTAACAAGCTGGAAGGCACTTAAATCACCGCCAACGCTGAGCAGCCATCGGCCTCCATGATGGTTTTTACGGCCTCTTTGTTTTTGCCGTTTTTGGCTAAATAAACCGTGAAAGTCACTGGATGTGTAGTTCGGTTTGCCGGAAACAGTTTTGGGTCAATACGAAAACATAATCAGCCGATCTGTCTGCAGAACTGAAGCCGTATCTGTCTGAACTTTGTTGGGAGACCTCTTAAAATTGCAGCTTCATTAAAACTTCCTCAGCAAAGGGCAAATTTTAGATTGCGCTCTACTTTCATTTTGATCATTTTGTAAGAACTTCTTTTCCAAAATGACAGACATCCCATTTGACCTTTAAACCCCTCATTTACATACGGAAAAACACTGTTAGCAACATCCAGAATGAAAGCCGTAACCTTAAGAGGCTCATTTTGCATGAAAGTGTGATAGCAGAAAGTCTGGTCTAAGTGCCGTTTGTTAGAGAGCTAGAATGCCCCAGAAGCACAGAGTCGTCCCCCGTCCTCATTAGGCGAATGCCTTATACGCCGAGAATATCGTTATGGATTCTCATTAGAAATATCTCGTTTACATTCCAGGAGCAAGAGCTGTACCAGAGGGAGGGGCTCGGAGTCAACGAGGTGCACTATGTCGACAATCAGGACTGCATAGGTATGAAGACGCCGCTCATCATTCCACTCTCACGACTTTGCATTCGCAGCAGCTCCGGCTGTGCCGCTGAGTTCAGGGTATTCCTCTGCAGAGGTGTTGAATATTTCTTTTTCCCTTTTGTCTTACTGGTATTTGATATTTCTAGAACATACTGTACAAAACAAGAGCGGCTGGAAGGGAAAAAAAAAAAAGTATATTCATCTCTAAGGAAACAGATTCCTGTTTAAAGAATGTGTTTTAGACATTTCAGGTGGTGCTGCGGGCATCAACAGGCCAAACTACCCTGCAGACATGTTGATGGCGCCGGATCACAACAGTGAATTAAACAGCGTTTTGCATTTAATGAAAATACATCTAGTCTGAAGTAAGACATTACCAAAGGATGTTTCTCCTCAGTTTGAGTCTGAATTCAGCACCACATCATGAAACCTGTTACTCTTTGAGTGTTTGAGGACTTGACTGGAGATTTTCCTCGTCTGACTTGGTAACGTGTAGGTATTGACCTGCAGCTTGGACTCTCCTGTCTTGACATTGGGCTTGTAGGTCATAACGTAGGACTTGAGACTAGATGTGAGACTTGGAAGCTGTTCTGTCTTCATTTGGGACTTGACTTGGGGCTTTCCTGTCTTGATGTGGGACTTTTTGGTCCCATTTTAGACATGACTCAACTTTTCTGTGTTGACTCAGGACTTGTTGGTCTTGACTTGGACTTTTCTGTCTGGACATCAGACTTGTAGGTGGTCACTCTGAACTAGAAATGTGTTTTGTTTGCCTTCACTCCAGACTAGATGTGGTCTTTAGGTCTTGACTTAGGAATTTTGTATCTTGACTTGACTTATGACTTTCCTGTCTTTACTTTGGGACTTGTTTGCACTGACTTGAGACTCAATGAGTCCAATGTCTTGGACTTGTTTGGGGTCTTGTCATTTCTTATCATAATAGGGAGTTCTTAGTTTAGAGTTAAAACTTAACTTGCAGCTTCCCTGTCTTATCTTGGGATTCTTAATTTGCTGTCTTGACTCGAGACCTTATTGTCTTGACTTGGGACTTGTTGGTGCAGACTTGTTGTTGTCAGATGTTGGACTTGTAGGTCATAACTTGAGACTTGAGATGTGTTTTGTTCGCCTCATCTCGAGACTAGATGGGGGACTTTCAGGTCTTAACTTAAGACTGAATTTGCGACTTTACTACTTTTACTTGGTTATGTTGACTTGTGACTTGTGGAAATTCCCAGTGTTGCACTTCTTGAAACTCTTGAAGCTTTCCTGCCTTTAATTGGGAGTTTTAGGTCTTAACTTAAAGTGAACTTTCCTGTCTTGACTCAAGACTTTATTTTCTTGACTCTGGACTTAATGGTGCAGACTTGAATGTTGATGTTGGACTTGAAGGTCCTAAATTTTGAGCTGTTCTGTTGTTTTTGGGACTTTGGGACTTGACTTCGACCGTGATTCCCAACTTTTTGGTCTTGATGTGGGACTTGAATCTTGAGACTTACTTCTGATCGGCTCTGTGTTGTTGCTGTGTACCACCTCATCTCCAATCAATCGTTGAGGATTTGGACAGTTGTTGCTGCTGCTGGTTGCACTTTACAGTGTAAATATCTCTAATTTCCTTGTTCAGGGATTGTGCACTTACACTCTTCTTGAGCTAAACAGGAGGAGACAGTTGTGTGTTGAGATCCTCTAGCTGCAGCATGCTGCTCATTATTGGCCTTAATGTGCTGCTGGCTCTGAGCCCTCAGTTTTGCGAGAGCTGCCTCTCAACAGTTTGACCCCGGAGCCTCTGCGCCGTTTCATGAACAGACGAAGTAAAGCGGCAAAGTGATGAAGCCCCAGAGCCTGTGAACTGCTGTCCAGACTGAAATGTGTCCTCATTACTTCATAAACAGAGAGGGAGATGGATGTGAGGTTATTAGAGGCGAGGGGGGTTAATTATGCTTTTTGCTGATGTCTCGCTCTTTGAAATAGCGTCAATATGAGATGCTTAACTACAGCAAAGTCAGCTCGGGGGAGGCAGCGGTCGGCCGGCGCAGACTGGTGACAGTGAGCTCTGCTCGTCGGCCCCAAACTGTAGATGACTAAAATATATTTGTTTGTTTTGTTCTTTTAAATCTTTATTTAGTCAGGCAAGAGATTAAGATCTCTTTTACAAGAGAAACCTGAGAACAAGCAACATTCACAAAAAAACCACACAACAGACGTGTGCACAATATAAATTCAAACAGTAACAAGAATAAAGAGTGGCTACCCCAAGCAGTTACAAGAATCAATAAAGACTTCAGTTTAATAAGGTTTTAAATTCTCTAATGGTGATGAGCACAAACACCAGAGAAAACAGAAAAATACACCCAGTGTAGCAGAAAATTAGATCTGCACAGGCAGAAGATACACGACTGCACGCACGGCGAAGTAGAAACTAATAGAAAATCTCATAAAAACAAAGTCCTGTTAAATCCAGAAGGGTCGTTTATACACTGCACAGCATTTCTCATAGCTTCATTCATTCATTCATTCATTCATTCATTCATTCGGTCAATTTGGTTCTTATATTTCCAGATATTCACTCATCCATCCGTCATAAATCAATATTGTTTATAATTATTATTATTGTATAATCCAATGAATGAAAATGATACAATAAAATGTTCATTCATTCCTAATCTGTGCTGTTACTGTAGATGAGTTGTTATACCAACAGTTCATTCATTCATTTGCTGTTTCCATCAGTTTATTTATATTTTCAGCTTATAGAATATTGTTTTCATTAATTCAATTTACAGAGTAATGTTAAATAAAGTGGTTTATCCATTCATTAGCCAATCAGTAGTTTGTCAATTAATTTATTCTTTAATCTTATTGAATAATAAATATTATCAGTTTTGATTCATTCTTTCATTTAGCCGACTTCTGACTTTCAGTTCATGAATTCATTCATTCATTTAATTGTCTCTCAGCTTATTGAATATTGTCCTTTAAAGATGATATGAAAGATCAGTTTTAATTGATTAATCCGTGCACTCGCTCATCCATCGTGTTTCCAGCTCAGAAAACTTCATTCATAATCTGTTGCTTCAGTTTTGTTCCTGCTCCTGTTGTTTCCCTGTGTGGAGGCTGGGGGTGGAGGGGGCAGATGAAAGGATGAGGACGTGTCTCCGGGGGGTTTTTATTCGGTGGAAAATCTGGCCGCCGGTCAGAGCTGAGCCCGTCGTGCTCGGGGCTCCTCTGGCTTCGGTTCGGTGGATGGACGGAGCATCAAACGGCCTCACGTCAGGAAACATCACTCAGAAACACTCTGCTTGTTTTCCGTCACTACGGGAACAACATCCTCTGAATCGGTGAATCCTTCACGTCCTGCTGGTCGGCGCTGCTCTTTGTTAGGGAGCTTAAAAACACCTTTTCTCTCAGTTTCCTCTCCGGCATGTTGTCAGGACACTGAAAAGCTCAGAGCCACAGTGTCCTGACATGTGTTTTAATTCTCTGTTCGTACCGTCCTCTGGTTATATCGTCTAAACTACTCGTCTAAACTTTCCTCCTTTTCGTCCGTTCTGCTTTTAACTTCCTGCCCTCCGTCTGGACGTCGTGTCCCACGTAGTGTGTCGAGGACTTTTCTCTCAGAGTACGACAGATTCCTCCAGGGGGGAGGTTGTGCTGGATTGATTGGACAACAAAGGTGGAAGATTTATTTACTTTACTTAATTACTTATTTACACATTCGGGAGGCACGGAGTAACATCATCATGTCTTTTGAGTCGTTTTTGTGTGGCGTGACGAATGCGAGCCCAAAATTCACTCTTTTTGTAGCTCCATTTTTGGTCTCCACCACCTCCTGAGGGCAATATCTGGCACTTTAGCTGCCGGATGCTGCGCTATGTTCACCAGCTTGTCTCTCTTCCTGAAAACGAGCCTATGAGAGCAGTGAGGGTGAACTGAGGCTGAACAATGAGCTGAAACTGACTCTAAAGCCCCATAAAGCTGAAAGGGAGCCGCAGATTCAGGTGATTTTATTTTATTTAGAGGACAGTTGAGAACATTTCACCAACTGCAAAGACAAAGCCTTGCAGTTAAAGAGAGCGTTAGAAGTCTACAACAAATGAGAGGGATGACTTGAAACCTTTCTCTTAACATTATTCGACATTTTTACTCAAATCACAGTTGAGTTTTTCAGAATTTGATTCTTGAGTTAAAGAAGGTTTTATAAAACTGTTTTCACATCATGCGGTACTACTGTCTAGAGCCAATGAAGCTTAAAGTCACTTTGTAGTGCTATCAATTGATCCTCGTCCCAGTTTACAGTATTAGTTAATTTAAAGCAAAAAAACACTAATTTTGTCCAATAAGATAAGACTTTATTTATCCCACACTGGAAATGTGCTTGTTACAAGAACAGAGGAGACAGAAAAGGTGCAGAAATAAAGTGTCAGTAAATGAATTAGTGCAAAAACAAGTGATATAACAAAATATAAAGATAAATGTGAATAATATAATAGGCTTAATTAGACCAATTTTGTGACAGATGGACCCAAAGTAGTCGTACAGGCGGTATGTGAGTTCTAGTAGTAGTACTGCAGCTGTGACAATAATCTCAAGTATTTCTTTATAGAAATATATTTAGACACAGCAGCAGCACTTCCTCGGCTCCGCTGAACTCCATCCAACTTCCAGTAAAAGCTTTGATCTGCAGAATTAACTGCTTCTTTTTCCTGCTCACTTTTTTTTTTTAGACCATCAAACTGTTGGTTTTCTTACAATAATTTTCTTTCAGATAAAGTCACCAAAGATGCTTCACGTCCTGAAAGCATGGAGATAAAATAATGTATAATAATAGTAATGATAGTAATGATAGTAATGATAGTAATGAGGGGACATTATCTCGGGCCTCCCTTCACCTCCTGAGTCAGATCAGGTCAAGGAGAAACCGTTACGATCTCCACGTCTCTTCTCAGTTGATTGAACTTTAATTCGGTCTATAAATCGGCTCCATCACCCCTCGGTGATTTAATTGCCGGCGTTGGCCCCCCCCGCGGCCCTCAGGCGATCCGTGGCGGCCTCGTTAATGGGACGCAGACGGCGCCGCGCTCTTCTTCATGCTTCTCACGCTTCCTCCACAGACCTGGTGGAGGCGAAGCTGGTCGGCATCCTGGACATCCTGGACGAAGAGAACCGACTACCTCAACCCAGCGACCAGCACTTTACCGACACGGTTCACAACAAACACAAGGAGCACTTCCGCCTCACTGTGAGTAGCCAGGCTTCTACTTCTCTTTTTTATTCCTTTGTCTGTTTATCCACTCAGTTTTTAGAATGATTAAAACTTAAAATGGACATAAAAGTCACTGTGAAACACAAATTCACAGGAGAAAATGGAGGCAGAAAAAAGTCACTTTCATGCTTCCAAAATTGGTCATGAAGAAACATTTATCACCAAACAGATGAGAGCAGAGGTTAAAGGATCAATTCGCTCATTTTCTTAGCTGATGGTGGTGGTTTGGTCTCTTTAAATTGGGGCTGCAGAGTTTGGAAAACACCAAATCTTTGCAAATAAAACCACAAGTCTGTGCGTGGCTCAAAAGCAGAAGGAGAAGAAAAAAGTGTTTTCTGTGGTTTTAGTGATTTCTATGAACTATTTAAGAGTAATTCTCTTTAAGAAGGTCAGCAGGCGTCGTCTCATGTTCACACCACTGTAATAAGTTTAGGTAAAGAGTGATTTTCAGTCTCGGGGTGATGTGACGAAGCTGACAGGTAAATTACTGAACACGGACTCTTAATCTTCATTTCCAGCCGAGAGTGATTGACAGGACCGGGAATTAGCATGTCACTGGAAATGGAAAGTATGCAGGAGCACTGCTGAGTCTAAGTGTTTTATTGTGTGTGTGTGTGTGTGTGTGTGTGTGTGTGTGTGTGTGTCCCTCAGGTACCCAGGAAGTCTAAGCTGGCCGTCCACAGGAACGTGAGGGACGACGAAGGGTTTATTATCAGACACTTTGCAGGAGCCGTGTGCTACGAGACGGTGCGTTCACTCTTTAAAGTAGCACATGACATTATTTACTTCTTCTTCTTTGATCAGTGGACTCCAGGAAACACTCCCGAGGAGACGCTTTTAACTGTGAGAGCTCCGAGGACAGTTTGAATTTAAACGTCATGTGGAAACGAGCAAATGAGACGTTTTATATTTCTTGTATATTCTGATATTTGTTGCTGTGAATGTTATTCTGCACCTGCACAGTGAGCAGAGGGAGCAGCTGAAGAACGACCAACCAAAAAATGAACATTTAAATAAATAATAGGATTTAAAAAAGGTCTGAAGCTGAAACAGAAGCCTTTAAGCGTGCAGCTTCCCCCCCGGAGCCTGAAAACGTGTTTTTCATTCTTCCTCTTTCAGACCAAGTTTGTGGAGAAGAACAACGACGCCCTGCACATGTCTCTGGAGTGTCTGGTCAGCGAGTCCAAGGACCGCTTCGTCCGAGAGCTCTTCGAAAACTCCAACAACAGCAAAGACATGAAGCAGAAGGCGGGAAAACTCAGCTTCATCAGCGTCGGCAACAAGTTTAAGGTGAGAGGAAACGGGTCTTTGGCGAGATGGGCGCCTACTTTGTGCCTCTAACGCAGGTTTTACTGGATGTTTGAACCTCTAAAAACCTCAGTTAGGCTTAGAGGTAGGACACAAAGTAAAAACTCTCTGGTTCCCAAGCGGGGTGGAGTTTTAAACACGTGTGGTTGACGAGATGTAGAAGGTTTGTGGTGACAGCATGTCCCAGTTATTGTTACTCAAACGTGACGAGGCCCAAAAACAACTGATGTTTGAGACACAAGCAAAACAAAAAACTGGTGGATTTAAGATGTTTGTTGGTTTTACTCTCCTAGTAAAGCAGTGTGATAGAAAGATGTGCAGCCTGTAAAGGAAAAATAAATATAAAGATGTAAAAATGTCTACATAAATATAAAAAACAGGATGTGAGGTAATGAGATATGACAGTGAAAGGTATAAATGCATATAAGTGAACGGTTGTCTGTCTCTATGTGTCGGCCCTGTGATTGGCTGGAGACCAGTCGATGGAGGGATGGATGGATGTTCTGGGGCCCTTTAGGCCCTTTAGGCAGTTTGGGCAACCATGACTCTTGAAATCATCAGTGAGTTTCACAGTAGAAGTGACGTGTTTATTGGAAACTTCAACGTCTTGGAGGACAAATTGAACTTGACTGTGTGTCCTGGGAGAGAAGTTGGGGCTTTGCAGATATAACTGACATCAGAAATACTCTCTGGAACTCAATAATAAACCTCCTGAATTAGAGTTTAGCACCAAATGGTGGTTGGTGACAAGCTGGAAGGATGCTGCTTTACTGAGAGTCCTTACTGCCACTGTGATGAAGACATGCTGTCTGTGAGAACACCACATTACAGGCTGTAATTAAAGGTGTGCTTCGTGCTTTCAGATCTGGTCTCGTCGCTCTGTTTGTTTGTGGCAGCGGTTTGAGCCTCAGGTTGGTCTCATGTGCACAGAAATGCTGCTGCACCTCTGGTTCAGATTCAACTGCTACACATAAAGTTATGAACATTAACTATGAGGGATGAATGAATGCCTTAAAGGTAGAAAGTACCGACCTGGTCTCACAGGGCCCCCCCCCCCCCGTGTGGCTGCTGTGGGGGAAACAAATCAGCTTTTTGGTACAAAGGCAGTGTCCTGTACTTCTATTTTAAGTGTGCAAATATGCAAGAAAAGCAGAACACGGGGGACCGAACCACACCACAGGACACAGAATGTGCAAAGTCATAGCAGATCTGCTCCACCTCTCGCCAAACCTGCACCAGCGACACCACTTTATCACGGCTGAAGTGACAGTGATATACGGAGGCTTCCGAACGCTGCACGCAGCACCTTTCAGCACGCGGGCCTGATACGAGTACGTATCCGACAGACTGTGATGCTTCTGGTCAGATTATACATGTGGAGCTGCAGGTTAGTCTTAAATAGTCCTGAATTCTGTTTGGGAAGGGATTAGATATTCAGATATTAAGGTTTAACATCCACAGGTAGTGATTAATATCATTAAGAACAAATATTATATTTTTTAACGTTAAGTTTTGCAGCAAATGTTCTTTAACCCTTTATGACCCACCATAGAACAAGTCTGCCAGAGCTTATCTTTACATGTTTAGTTTGCTATACATCAACACGACCTTTATATCCCAAAGCTTAATAATATGTACAGACTATTTTCCACACATGTTTTTCTAAATACAGAAATGTCACAGCTGTATCCCTCAAAATTGTAAATGTGACATGTATTCCAGCGTAGGAGGCGCTGAGAACACGATATAACGATTTCTGTTGTGTTTGCTTTATACTGGAACACATTAGTGGAAGGACACGGTGAACGTGTGATGTGAACGTGTTATATGCACAAAGAATTATTGATCTGTCTTATTTGGCTGTAATTCTACCGGCACTGAAAAATAGATACGTTAATGGGATGACGGGCGCTCAAGGAGTCAAGGAACTTTATTTGTCGTACCAGCACACATTTACACATGGGATGGTCCGCTCTCAGGTCCTGGTTTGAGCCACAATAAATATCTAGAATGAAATATATAAAATAGAAGTACTGAAAGAAAAAGAGCAGTAAAAAAATATAAACAATTAACGTAACGAAACAAGCAGCTGAATTTAGTTTAGCTAAACATGTTCATAACTCCACCAGCTGTTTTCATTTGATGATGCATTAAAAAGTCTTCGATTCAACTTGCAGATCCGCTCAGACGCCCTGAAATAATGTCGCTATTGGCCTCAAACATCCAACAACCGCTGGGCTTTTGTTTCCATCTGATGGGAACTCAAAGACACATGTGGAGAAGTGAGGGAGCGGCTGTGACTCATCCAGCTCAGCCTCTCACCTTGATATGTGCTCTAATGTGTCGCCTCACCAAAGGCAAGGTGAGCCAGACACCACGGCGCTTGGCTCCACTCAGTCACAGGAGCACATGACCCGGGGGAACGACGTGCGCAGCGCACGCAGCGGGGAAATATTTTATGGATTCACAGGAACGTTGAATCTTTGATGTCCAAACATTTGATCCTTTCATGTGTTTGGAGACGCGATTCATATGCGAGATACGTCGCTGGTGCTGTATGAACGCCGTCCATCACTGTGCTGTCAGATCCTCCGTCCAGAGCTGCTCTGACGCTCAGGGAAACACTGGGTTGTGCTTTTTTTTTTTTTAAATCCAGAGCTCTCTGAACAGTTTTCTTCAGGTTATTTTTTGGGGCTTTTATGTGACTGTATGCAGGAGAGACGGCAAACATTCAGAGAGGGAGGGAGGTGTTCTTTGTCAGATTTAAAGCAGCCCTTCTCTTCAGATCTCTCTTTTAGCAAAATGTCAACCTGAACCCTAAAATCTGTGACAAAAGAAGCTTCAGTCCTCCGTCACTGTCGGTTCAGTCGGTCACCAGGACGGAGAACATCAGGGTTCTGCTGTTGCTTGGTACTAAGCGCCGCTGTCACAGATAAATAGACCTGTTTCCTGCTGAGACGAGCTGCATGATGTGAGAAACTGCTAAATTCTCTATGTTCAAATATTATGAATCCAATTTAAAGGGGCAGTCCGCAACGTTTGGAGAAAATGAGCAAGAGGAGCTGATTTTGATGAAACACCTCATTCATACTAACACGTGGAAAAGCAGCTGTCACATTAGCTTTAGCCCAGAGCTATGCTAACGGGTTAGCTTCACCCTCAGCTCTTCCGCACTTCCTCTGCTGCGACTAACTTGTTGGCTTTCTCCTTGTGGACGACTCCAGTCACGCACAGTGTGGGTTGATTTTATCAACATATACGACAAAAAGTGCTTCTGAAATAAGCTGCAGACTTGTGAGGGAACTGTTAGAACGAGTCTTTAATCAATGAAGTGAAATCAGTGGCTGTTTGATGATGATGTTATAAGATGAAGGTCACTTAAAGCATCACGTCTCAACGGTAAAGGTGCATAAAGGAACTGGGAGAACAAAGATTTGGTGATTTTCTGACCACTGACACAGTAAGTTTGGTCTTAAAATCATAAATCACAACAACATGTTACTGACAGTCAGACTGAAGCTGACAGGACGACACTGGAAACATTCAGCAGAAGCTCAGAGTTTGTCTCAGGGTGGATTTGGACTGGATGCCGAGTAGATTGAGTTCTTATTACCTGTGAGCTCTATTACTTTAAGTGTTTTCCTAATGCCCCCCCCCACCCCGTCGGTCCTGCTCCTCCCCCCCCCCCCTCTCTCTATCTGAGCTATGATTAAGGTTCAAAAGGTGCAGAGGATCCAAATAGGCAGACGGGAACAGAGCTTTGGGCGTGGAGGAGAGTGTGTGTGTGTGTGTGTGTGTGTGTGTGTGTGTGTGTGTGTGTGTGTGTGTGTGTGTGTGTGTGTGTGTGTGTGTGTGTGTGTGTGTGTGTGTGTGTGTGTGTGTGTTGGGGGGGAGGGACTGTGAAAATGAGTGGTGATAAATCTGAGTCAGCCGAGGTGATGGGAACGCTGCCTTCTGGCCGGGCCGATGGAGAGGAGTGGCGAGCCGTGGAGGGCCTGTAGGTTTTCATTAGAGAAGACACCGTAGCTTCACCCAGCATGCATCAGAACAAGGTGTCGAGTCAGCAGGTATCACCGGCACAAATCATGGTTATGAAATGTTTCCAATCACGTTAATCAATGAACAGGACGGATGAAAGCGCCGCTACAGGATGTGACTCCTTTAAAGGGGACATATTGTGCTTTTCAACATGAATGTGCCTCCTCAGAGTGTCCAGAGGGACCAGAGACCCTCAGACTCTGAGAAAAGTTCGTCCTCTTGTCGGCCTTCCCTGTGACATCACGTGCAGAGATCTGCAGATCATGTGACCAGGAGGCACCACAGTTTGCAAAATGCGGCTTCTTTCGGGAACATTTCGGTCTGGCATCTGCTCACACGGGCCGCGGCAACGCCGGATTAGACGGGACACCGAGCGACAGCCCTGACAGGTGGTAATGAAACACTGTCAACCGCCAAAAAACTTTACAGGAGAAAAAGAGAAGAAGATGTCTCTTATTATTTTCAGGAACATGGTGCCAGAGGAGCTGTTTTTGTTCTTCTGGTGTATTTAATTAGTTGTTGTCCTGCGATTGGTCCGTTCGCTCCGTGTGCAGCTCTCATTCGCAGCACAGGCCAACTGGCATTTTCCCTGAAATGTTACTTGATCTTAAGGGCCCAGATTAGTCTGACCATCAGTTCCTGCTCCCGTTCACACGCAGACAAACTAACTAATGGAGGCGATTTATTCCAACTCCAGCACTTTAAGGTAAAATAAGATATTCCTTTATTAGTCCCACGGTGGGGAAATTTACAAGACAGGATTTCCAGTTTGCCATTTTTCCACTGCTCCCAAGTTCACTCCCAAAATATGTGAAAATACACCTTTAACCCTTTCATGCATGAAGTATGATCACCTCAGTGTTTTTATTCATCTTCAGGCTGAAAAACAAGATTTGAACTTTTTCAACCCAAATTTTATAAAAATATTTTTACATGTCCAGTAGTTGAAATCTACTGATGCATGATGTACACTTCAGTGGACATGTGATTAATCAGAATTACCTCCCAATATAAAATCAATACTTGGAAAATTTAGCAATTGCACGACTCCTTAGATGTTTCTTGATGTCACCATAGTTTTCTTACCTGCAGGAGTTTCTTTTTCTAGAAGGTTTGAACAGAAACAAATGAGCTCCTTGGTGTTTCTGGCTGTCTGTCGGCCATCTTGGCTTCACTCTGAGTGGATGAGATGATGCAGCAGCTTCACTGTAGAGGCTGATGTGCAGCTACGCCATCAAAACTCATGCATATACAAGAAAACAGCCTTTGAGGAGCTGCACACTGCAGTGACCTCTGTGCAGGAAAGGGTTAACCGGCTGGTTCTACTGATACAGTTTGCTCAGACTGTGCCTGTATAGCTGTGGATCTTGAGCCACACTGATATGATTATGCAGTTTCTCCTCTTGTGGTGTTGGTGGACAAACGAGGACGCGGCTGTTATGCTAATAGCCGCTAGCCGTCGGCGCACGTCCTCGTGTTTGATCGCTGTGTGTTTGACTTTACTGCTCTCCTGTTGTTCCGTCATTAAATCTTATTGGTATACATTGTTTTTTTTTCCATTTACATACATTTACATTGACACGACGCAGATGCTCTTCACGTCCACGGTCACTTGAATAATGCATCAGCACCCTGCACGTTCCAGGGAGCAGACTTCAGCCACCTTCTGGTGGAATATGGATGATTCATCAATAATTAAGAGCCTAATGAATGAAGCATTTGTTTTATTTGCTTTATTTTTCTGCCTGTACATTAAAATCATCGATGAAATATGGTGGAAGGGAAGATAATTAAAAAACGCTTCATCCTAAATATTGATGCTTTGTATTCAGACTTCTTGGCTCCGCTTGTAGTCCAGCCATTGAACAAAGATGTTGATGATGCAGAAAGCTTTGCTTATCTGAAACCCTTCCCTGCTGCAAGTGAGTCCCGTCAAACGTAAAGAATTAATCCCTCTTGACCCGTGACGGCCGGCGGAGGAAGAGGCTTGTGGCTAATGCATACCAAACCGAGAGGCTTTTCTTTACTAAAGCTTATCGCAGACAAATGCTGTCGTCTCTCTCGTGCACCTCGGCAGCCTCCTCGGCTACAAACTGCGAAGCTCAACAGTCTCAGATTAATTGTTGCCGCTCGTTCCGGATGGCGATACAATAAACCAGTGACAGCTGGGCGCTCGGCGGTGCCGGCCCAGAGTGCTCGGCTTTCGGTTCCTTCCGCACCGACCGCCACTGAAGTTATGTATCGTTTACAGATCAGGAGATTTAGACCTCGACTTAATCATTCATGACTCTGACTTCATATCTGATCTGCGGCTGAGAGCACAACAGTCTATCTGAGAGGAATCAGATGGTATCTGATGGAGGAGAGTTTCCCTCGGTGCAAAAAGCTCCAGTGGTAGAACTGCACCGTTTGGTGTTTGGTTTTTAAATGATTTCATGATTGAAAACGTATAAAACTTGTGGAAAAAAGCCTCAATTTGAGGTGTTTTAATTATTTATTTTAGATTGTTTAGTGTTAGTTTTTAGCTTTGGTAGTTATCTCAACCTCTGAGCTGAACTTGTCCAGATAAAGTGGGTATTTAACCTGCAGGCCTGATTTCTGTTTGATTTAATAAATGACAGCAAAAAGAACGAAGCCCTGAAACTATTTCTTTCTTTCTTATATATTTACTTTAAAGAAGCTCTGGAGTTTGATGTTTACGTTCAGTTTTCTCACCAAAGCTCACTGAGTGGATCCTCATGGTCCATTTCCTTCCTCTCAAAACATTTTAAATCGATCTATATGTTTTAAAATTTAATGCTAATAATGTTTATCAGCTCGTAGTCGTCAACATTTACATCAGCCAAACAGAAAACCAGAGAAATTAGGCAAAGAATGTCTTTCTCTTTTCTGATTGGTGAACAATTTATTTGATTCTTTATTTCTGACATACAGCTGTGTCTGGAAATAAATCCACCAAACCACATTAACCAGATCTGCATTCCTTCGATCACACACATGGTTAAACAAACACGTTTCTTCACCTGTTTTATTTTGTTTATTTTTGCAGATGCAGCTGAATATTCTCCTGGACAAGCTCCGCAGCACGGTCAGTGTTTCCTCTTCCTCTTCCTCTTCCTCTTCCTCTCGCTGTGCAGTGTTACAGTTCTGTAAACACCTCAGCCAGGATGTGATGGAAGTCGTGAATGTCTGATTTCTGTCTCTTTCCCCCTCTTCACTCCTCCAGGGCTCCAGCTTCATCCGCTGCATTAAACCAAACCTGAAGATGATCAGCCACCAGTTTGAAGGAGCTCAGATTCTCTCCCAGCTGCAGTGCTCTGGTCAGTTTGGACTCATGGTTCATTTCAATCCAAACAAAACTTCATGCTTTGAATCAGGAATATTCATCTTTATTCACTGAGAGGTTTATATCAGGAGCTGTGTTCACATGGACTCTAACACTCCACTAATAATCACAATGTCAGCAAAAGAAATGCAGAACGGCCTGATAGGAGGTGATTTTCTATGGTTTTCTGGGGAGCTGCATTCAATATGAAAACATCAGCGCCTAATAACCACGTAAACCAGTGTTACTGTTATGGCTGAAGTCTCACAATAACTATAACTAACAATAATAAAAACAGAAACAATCAAGGCAGTGATAGACTAACCACTCCCGTGTTCTGCAACGTAAAAATAGCGTTTTTGTCAGTGGAGTTTGGTGAAGATGCTGCTCTTCAGTCTGCCGGTGTGTGACCACATGGTCTAGTATCAACCACCAGATCAATCATGAATAAATTAACACTTTTCAACCATTTAATCAATCCACTTAATCCACTTAATCTATTTAAGGCAGATGGGTATAAAAACTATAATCTTTTCCTGAACCAAACCAAGTAGTTTTGTTGCCTAAACTTAACCAAACTGCAACAGAAAACAGAATAATAAGAAAAGTGAACAAATAAAGTCAGTTCACACAGTCCTGTATCTAAACCATCAGCCACCACGTCTCTCCCTGTCAGTGAAGTTATTGATCTTTATACTACGTGACCAGACCGGGTGTGAATGGCTGAATTGCGGCCATCTTGGTTTTTGGACTTTGGGCAAACAGACTCTTAGATTTAATTAATATGTGGAACTGTATATCAATATCATACTGCGGTTATTCTATATCATTCATTAATGATGGAAAAAGAGAGAATGAGGTGTTGATTAAGTTTAAAAAGTCTAAAGTTTAACTCGGTGAACCCTGCTGGCGCCCTGGTAAACAGATTTCCGCCTTTTTCCTGCGTCCCGTCTCGCTTTGTGACTTTAAAACTGTTTTTCCTCAAACTTTCCCCCCCTTCAAACCAAAAACCCTGCGACACTCCCCTCCCTCCGCTCCGGCTCGGAAGAAAAGAAATGATTAGCTCGGGTTTAATATCCTCAGAGAGTCAGATTTTTTTTTTATTCTATTTTATTTTTTGCTTCCGTTCGCACAAACTCAGCGTTCAGATGCTGCACAGTTTTATTGGACTGGGAATCGAGCCGTCGATTATTGTGAAGGGGAAGTCTCAGGTGTTGGTCGGCTCTTTTTTTTATTATTTAAGTCATCAAATAAGACACTTGTGCTTCTGTCCGAAGGGGATATTTCTGTGTTTGAACAGGAACTTTTACATGAACGGTACTTTTGTTTCTCCCCCTCAGAGCCTTGAGTTTGTAATAACTTTGATTTACTTTGCAGAAGCTTTAAACTGTGAACCTCACGTCTGGTGCTGAGCTCCTCTCTCCTGATTAGTGGCTCGTGCCTGCATTAGACTTTAAATCACCTCATAGATGAACAGGAATAGAAAAGGTGCAGAGTAAATATAATGAGTGGATTTATGTTAGAAAACCACCCACAGATCTTTTAAATCTCTTTAGATCTCATTGAAAACTGTGGACTGACCAGGATCAAGTGGTGAAGTGACTTTTTACACTCTTTGGTCACTGACTTACCTTTTCTCTCTTATCCTTTATTGTTCTTTACTGTGATTTTATCTTCTTAATTAATTAATTCTTATTGATTAATTTTTAGATGTTTTTGGTTTCACCATGACCATTTTTCTTTTTATTTAATTTCTATTTTTGTTAATATTTATTTTTACAGTCTATTACTACTTCTTGTTCTTGTTCTTCTTCTTGTTCTTCTTCTTCTTCTTCTTCTTGTCATGAATAGAAATAAACAAATATAGAAATTAGATAAATAGAAAGATTGTGATATCAAAAAGTAACATTTAAACATACATAAAAAAAAGTAAAGAATTAAACATTAATTATATAATTAAATGAAAATTTAAGTCACATTAAGAATAAATATTATTATTATTATCTTTTTTCTTAATTGTATTACTACTATTACTATTTCTATTTCTCCATCTCTCCTAGTGTAGAGGTACCTAAATGTATATTTATCCGTCCAGAAACCCTGAAAACAGGAACAAGCAGATAAATAAACGACCGACTCTGGAAACAAGGACTCAGACTGACTAAGTGCTGTTAAGTCACAGCGACACAAAGAAACACTTCAGTGATCAATGTAATCAGTAATGAATAGAAACCGTCACCAGCTCAGTTATAATAAGACCAGTCTGAAAATCTGAGACCTTTTGTGAGTTTATTCTGTTGAGAACCAGATTTAATAGATCCTTCTGACCGGCGCAGCCTTCAGCTTGTTCCTCCGAGCAGAAAGCACAGGCGGGCTTAGCGGGCTTAAGTAAGCCAGCGACACATTGGAGCGGTGTAACACCTCGTGAGTTAGAAGGAGGACTTAATAACCTGCGAGTGAATTTGCAGGGAACCAGCGGAGGGAGACTAACACCGGATAAAGTGTTCAGAAACTCCAGTTCACACGGCTCACTTGGCTCCAAGCAGTCGGATATTTCCAGCAGTGAAGCTTCAGAAACATGGTTTAAGTTAAGACCCCCAGAAAAAGACGGGATGCTGATTAAATGTGACTTTTGTTTAATCGGGGAAAGTGTAAAAATGACAGAAAAGACATTAACTGCTATTTGAAATGTGTCTGCTGTTCAGTTTTAGATCCCTGCGGCTAAACGTGTTGTTCCCTTGTAGATCCTCTGATGTGTAAATGATGAACTGAGCCATAATATTGGTGAAATTACACTTATTTTTTTACTTTTTTGCACTAAAACAAAAGGTAGATTTCGTTATTTAAAGGTTTTTATGCTGTGGTTTTACTGGTCCGACTCACAAACCTGGTCTAGTGCGTCATCAGGTGTCCAGTAATTTGGTTTTATAACTAAATACCTGTAAACCTAAGGCCACCTGGACAGCCTCAGGTGTGTTTTTAGTTGCCAAATGTTAGCATGCTAACGCTAACACCGTCTCAGATGGCTCAGTATTGATGTGCTCCCTCGTCCTGTAGGTATGGTGTCGGTGCTGGACCTGATGCAGGGCGGCTTCCCCTCCAGGGCCCCCTTCCACGAACTCTACAACATGTACCAGCAGTACATGCCTCCCAAACTCACCCGCCTCGACCCCCGCCTCTTCTGCAAGGTCAGTCCGCCTCGGCGCCGATCCGAGCTTTTACTGTCACTTGATTTCTGCCACGTCTCCACGTTTACCGCTGCCCTCCATGTTTGCCTCCACAGGCTTTATTCAAAGCTCTGGGACTGAATGAGAACGACTACAAGTTCGGCCTGACCAGAGTGTTTTTCCGGCCGGGGAAGGTGAGACTTCTTCTCTGTCCTCCCTCTAGCGTGGGTGTTGTTGCCCCAAAGAAAGACAATAGATTTAGAGGGAAAGCACATTAGTCATTCTGGCTGCTGCGCTCAGGTCACATGAGGTTTTTCGAACAAGCCTGAGCCAACAGATGGGATTTTTTTAGTCCCATGTGATGAATAATTCATCACATTTGGGTTAGACATGTGGTTTCTAGGGGGTCTTTGTGAAGGTGCATGTGTTTGTTGGAGAGGACCTCGGTACACAGCGCAGGACAAACTGTAAGCCCGACACTGTAGATACAGCTGCAGCAGAGCAAATAAACACTCGTGTCCTCTGTCGGCTCAACTCGGGTGCTTTCATTGCTCCTCGCGGATCCCGTGTTTGCTTTTGGATGCGACAGTGATAGACGTAACCTCACACGGGCCCGCTAAATAATTGTTTATGGCTTCAAAGAGCCAAAGATGGTTTGTGTTTCCAGCTTCAGCAAACTTTAGGTTTGAGATTTAGTTATTGTGTCTTGTGTGGATTTTGGTGTTTACACAATCCTAGTGATGTTTTTCACCGTCACAGTGAATTAATCTTATTTCAAGGTGGTAACGTGAGTGCATTATTATTATTATTATTATTGGTCATGTTTCTGTCATCGTTAATATAGTTACTATTATTATGGTTTTGCTTACTGTTTACCCGACCCCTCTAAGTTTTCCCTCTAAAGGGGAGTTTTTCCGTTTAGTGGGAAGTTTTTCCCATTAAAGGAGAGGTTCTTTCCTGTTGAAGTGAAGTTTCTACCCTTCAAACGAGTTTTTCTCTCTAATGAGAAGTTTTGTCTGTTAAAGGGGAGATTTCCCCATGAAAAGGGATTTTATTTCCCCATTGAATTAAAGTTTTTTCTTGTTAAAGGGGAGTTTTTCCTGTTAAAGGGGAGTTTCTTTCTGTTAAAGGGGAGTTTCTTCTGTCAGCAGGTTTTCACTCATGTGGATTCTTGAATCCTTAATTTTGAATTCAATGTTGAAATCGTTGGGTTTCTCTTAATTGCATAGTTTGGTCTTGAACTGCTCTTTATGGAAAGTCTAACGTTTCATATGAATTGGTGCTACATAAATAAACATTGATTGATTGATTGATTGATTGATTGACTGATTGATTGGAGCTTCAGGCATCTTGAACTTGAAAGTCAGCTGCCGTACTGAGCCGTGGAGAAGTGACAATAAGGAGACGTTGAGAAAATAATGATGTAAATGCAGCAGCAGAGTCTCAAGGTCTGGAAGTCAGAGGTTTCCAGAAGGACGTGATCACAACACGACAAACGTCGGCGGCACTGTCAAAGAGCGAGAAAGTGTTCAGCAGCACCGGCGTGATCTTTGACTCCGTTACAGAGGAAGAGAAAACACACAGTTATGCTTTAGTGAAACAGGAAACATATATTCACAGCTTACAGGCTGAATCTGAAAAATGATATGCATCTGTAAAATTAGCTTCTCTGATAGTTTGGGGTCACGGTGTGCATCAGGGACTTTTGCTCAAATGTGATGAGGAATCTTGTTTTTATTTGTTTAGGAATCATATCAGGGTGTCGCTCCTTCAAAAAAATTATAGTTATATTAAGTTATTAGTTGAAGTTTCTCCGAGGAACAGAGGAACTGTTTGTGAATAGACCGGCTTCACTCATGTCGCGTTAAGTTCAGGTTGATTGAAGCTGACGTGCAGAATTGTGAGGCTTTGTTTTAAAAGAGGATGGAGGAGATGTCCCTCTCATTTCTTTCATTTAAATGGGGAAACAATACAAGCAGCAGTGAAGCTATTAGCTTTCTACAAAGTCAGCAAACAGTTTTACCAATATTCACGAAAAAGCCCCCACTCACCGGTCGGCTCTCACTTTGCTTCCAGCTGGTGTTTGATTAACATCTCTTAGTTTTCCTCAGGTTGTTTTCCGAGCACACATCTGACCGCCTGCCTCTCGCTGCTGTTCAGTTTGCAGAGTTCGACCAGATCATGAAGTCGGACCCGGACCACCTGGCGGAGCTGGTGAAGAAGGTCAACAAGTGGCTCATCCACAGCCGCTGGAAGAAGGTCCAGTGGTGCGCTCTGTCCGTCATCAAACGTAAGCGGCATCTGTTCAGACGTGTTGAAACACCATCAGGGTGTTTAATGTGGTTTTATTACAGGAACAAAATACCAACAAGTGACGGAGGATGTTCATCCATCATAGTTAGGAAGCTAATAAAAACCAGATATTGAAAATTTAAGCTCGAAAAGGCTGAAAAAACGGTCCTGCTGGTGATAATAAGAGCTTATTAATGACAGGAATAAACTGAGTGCTTATCTCAGGACTACAAAGCTGAATGTTGATAGATATTTGAGTGCATTTTGTTTTCAGAGACACACAGAAGATACTCCCAGAGTGCTGGGATTCATTTGATCAGGGTGTCTGATTAAATTAATTAAAGATGGTGAACTGTATGCTGACATTTACATCTGCAGAGGGAGGCAGCTGTTGGCCACACCTGGATTTGTTTTACTGAGACTGAATGCCGTAAATAAACCAGCCAACTGAACATTTTACCGATAAGGAGGTGGAGATGTACTGCTCTCCTGCTGCGGGTCTGTGTCCCAAACATACCATCTGTCATCAGAAAAAATAAGACTTCCAATAAGAGCTTTTATACGAGATATCGTGTGAATACTTGTGTGAAACCACACAGCTGTATAACTTGCCCTCGTCTGCAAGTGGATTATTAAAGGTCCCAAATCAAGCAAAATCCACTTTTTAATATCTTTTCAACATAAATACGTGTCTCCAGTCTGTCTAGAAACCTTCTAGCTATCAGAAAAGACCGTCCCGTCTCTGTTTCTGCTCCATCTTTCAATAAATGTGTGTGAAAACGCTCTGTTTAGACCTGGCTCCCTTTATGATGTCATAAGGGGATCTGTTGATCATGTGACCTCCCGCCCAAACTCCCTGAATATCACTCACTCCACCAACACGACGAGAGCAAAGCATTCCTATTGTTTGTGTTTGTCCAGCGTTCAGACAGAAAACAGCTGCAGCCTTGAATCATGCAAACCTTTAAACACTAGTATGAACTAGTATGAACTAGTATGAACTAGTATGAACTAGTATGAACGCCAAAATGAGCAGAACGTGGGACCCTTAAAGATTATAATTGAGAACTTCACAGATTGCAAAGGGAAGAAAATGTGTGATCAACCACATTGACTTGTTTTAGCACTTATCTATCTGGCGTGCTGCCACCTCGCGTGGAATTAAGAGCCGCTCCACTAAAAGCTTCAGAGATGCTGGTTTCACACAGCAAAGGCCAAGTGTTTAAGAAGTGAGCAGACTGCTCAGGCCGTCATCTAGTGGCTGAAATAATCACTGGATTAGATGAGTCAGCGTCTGTCGTCTGCAGCCGGCTCCTTCAGTCATCAGATTTGGGACCATCGGCTGTGTAAAGAAGTTGGAAGAGCCTTAAACCTGCTTTCTTTCTAATGCCTGGCTCCATAAAACCAAGATGGCGACGCCCGTAAAGCCGAACTTGAGGCTTCAAAAATGCAGTCCACAAACCAGTGGGTGACGTCTTGGTGGCTGCAACCGCTTCTTATAGCGAGTTTGCATCCGTTTAATTTGCGGTTGGCTGTTGCATAGCTGGACTAATATTAATAATATGAGTAGCTGTAGCTGTATATTGTTTGCAGCCATGGCCGCTTCCCTTACCAACATCCCGGAGGAAATCCCATAAGAAAGACTGTTGTTTGTACAGCTGAGCAGCTGTGTTGTGCATTTTCACATGCAGTTTGTGCCGTTCTGTCTGTTGCTCCCCTGCCCGTCACAGCCGTCACTTTGAGAGCATTCACTACTTATCTGCCTCAGTTTTGTCCAGGCGGTCGTGTTGGAAACCCGATCGTGCAAACAAGAGATGGATCAGTATGCACAGATGGCTCAGAGAAACACCCGGGGGCCCGGTGGACGGAGCGGAGCGCAACGGCCAAGCGAACCATGGCCGGTGTATATGTGCAGCGGAGACAGACTGCCATTAATAATGTGGAGTTGAGCTCCTGGAGGAGTTGGTATATCTGTCGGCTTGCTTGTGTTTATCACTGCAGTGTCTGAGGAGAGTTCATGTCAGTCACTGCAGGCAGCCGTCATAACACTTCTCTCTCTCTCTCTCTCTCTCTCTCTAATAGTGTCTGTCTCTCTGTCTGTGCTAATCTCTCTTTATCGTCTTTATCAATGAAATTGGAAAATTAGCTTTATTTGCAGGAGCCGAGCAGAATCATCAAATCCCATCAAATGAAAGATGAATACATTTGTTACAGCGGCAGCAGGTGTGAAGGCAGTCGGGTTTGTTTTAGAGAATATTCAGTATAAACAGTCAGTAAATGCAAAGTCATGAATTCAGTGGTGTTATTGATGCCGCACAAGTTAAATATTCTGAGGTCATAACAACACGAAATGAATTTGGCAGCGAGCACTGATGTTATCGATCTGCGTCTCTGTTTATCTTTCACCCTTCATCTCTCCTGCTCTTCCTCTAATTTTCTCACTTCAGTTCAAACTCGCCTCATTGGCACCAACAGAAAGAAAGAAGCACCCGTGTTGCCAAAAGGCTTTTGGAAAGGAGTCAAATTGGATCACGAATGATTCAAGTTCTCCGAAGAAATGAAGAAATTCGTCAAACGTAACAGAATAGGAACCATATCAGCACATAAAGGCAATTCACTGTATTCACCGCAAATTAGATCAGCTCACGAGAATGCAGAAGCTCAACGGGGATGATGGGACTTTTTTATATAATGACAAAGTTTGCAAAGTAAACTGAGGAGCTCTTATTGTCTCCTGTACTTGAAGACAGAAACTGTGAAAACGAGCTTCCCCTCCGTCTGACTGTGCCGCGGAGGGAAGAATCACAGTTTATTTCTTTTTTTTTCCAGTGGCGGAGAGTAACAAAACGTGTTTACTCAAGTACTGCACTTAAGTAGAGTTTTAAGGTACTTCTGTGTTTCCATCCTAAGGTGCTTTATAGGCAAGACAAGTTTATTTGTGCAGCACATTTCAACAACAAGGCGATTCAGAGTGCTTTACATAAAACATTAAAAGCACTGTGACAAAGTGAAAGAGAAACACATTATAAAAGGACATTTAGATGCAATAACCAGCAGAGACACTAGAAGATAAAAAGCTAGAATAGAATAAGGCAGGAATGAAATTACAAGAATAAAAGTTGCAGTGTGGTGGAAGAAACTGATGAGGTGTTTGGTCTAAAGAAAGGCAGCAGCAAACAGGAAGGACTTCAGCCTTTAGGTTTAAAGGAGCTGAGAGGTGCAGCAGACCTGCAGTTTTCTGGGAGTTTGTTCCAGATATGTGGAGCATAAAAAGTGAACGCTGCACCTCCAGGTTCAGTCCCAGACGATCTGAGAGGTCTGGATGGTTCAGAGCAAAGCGGCAGGTCAGAGATGTGTTTTGGCCCCAAACATGAACCAACAGCAGGATTTTTAAATAATTTATTTAACCTTTATTTAACCAGGTAGGTCAGTTGAGAACCGGTTCTCATTTGCAATGACGACCTGGCCAAGAGGCAGATCCAAAACAGGAAGGACATTAAAAACATAAAAACAGATGTCTTACCAATCCTAAAAGAAAGTAATAGGTACAATATATATGGTGACATATATTAAGAAGCAAAAAAATGAAGCTCCAGCCACAAAGCGGATAGCAGCGTGGTAAATAACATCCAGTTTGTGGAGGAGAGCTTTTGAGGCATAATCCATAAACCGTCATTTTAACCAGAAGCTGTTTTGCAGAATGTGTAAAGGAGGATTTGTTACGGTAAAGAAAACCAATACCAGATTTGACCTTTGTGAGCAATACATTTATGTGAGTTTGCTGTCAAGCCAGATACCGAGATACTTGTAGCTTTCGACATAATCAATCTCAGAGCCATGCAAAGGGGAAATTTTGAGGGGCATTTAGTTTTATTTGTGTTTAAAACTAAATGGAGACTGGAGGAAAACCTGTTGGATGCTATTGAAACTGGCCTGCAATGAAGACAGTGCAGTGGTCAGGGAGGAACTAGAACTAGGTGTATAAATAATGGTGTCATCAGCATATAGATGTATAGGTGTCTGACAGACAGGAAGCCGGCGTAGAGACCTGAGAACACAGGCAGGTTTTTCCAAATCCTGCTGAGACGTAACTAAGATTAATCCTCCATATATTGTTCAGGGGACAGTAGGCTGACTTAGTAACTGTCCTAATGTGGCTGCTGAAGTTCAGAGTCCACGACCACACCAAGACTTCTGGCTCAGTTTGAAGCTGTGCGCTCACTTTTATTCTCTTCTTTTGGACCAAAATACAGCTCAGAGGTCAATATTGTACTTTCTACTCCACAATATTCACCTGCCAGCTTTGCTTTACTTTGCAGACGACACAATGGACAAGAGAACAAGCTTAAACCAGCTGTTTCCACCTCTTGTTTTTGTCACATTTAAGATGTCTGTGAGCCAATAAATAGTGATTCTTTTTTCCTCTAAACTTCTCAGTCAGAGGGACCAAATCAATACTTTAATACCATAACTACGTTTTCCTGCTCGTGCTTTAGGATTGGATTTTACTGTTAATGCAGCATTTAGCACTTATTCCACCACTGTCCCAGTAATGGCTGCTCTCTTATTGGACTTCTTTGGTCATCAGAAACTCCGTCAATAAGTGTGTGCTGCCAAAGACCGATGATCGACCTCTGAGTGGCGTCGCAGGTCTTTGGCTCGGCGGAGCTGTTAGCGGATCGGCACTAAGTTGGCAGAGGAGGAGAACACGGTGAAACCTTAAAGGTGCAGTCTGTAGGCTTCAGGGGGATCTGTTGCTTCATAGGAATGTTATCGGTGGTGAATAATCACCTGAAAGGAAGAACTGCTGTGTTTTCGTTAGCTTGGAGTGAGTCCATGTTTTCTACAGTAGCCCAGAACGGACAAACAGGAGACCTTCACATTTTTACATAGAAGTGGGAGTTTGAACTTGATCGTCCTGGTTATGGTGGCTCTTCTCTGCACTTGTAAGGAAGCTTATAGCGATTCTGTTCTTCGTCTGAGCGGCCCTGAAGCATCTCCACATCCAGGAGGAGGAGGAGGAGGAGGAGGAGGAGGAGGAGGAGGAGGAGGAATCTGAGCCTCCTCGCTTCGTTCCCAGTAGCTGCTTCAGGGCAGAGCTGCCTGTTGGACTCCGTTCCAGCGTCAAAGTTGGGGGTTTGACAGCTTCTGTGACAAACAAACAGTCCGATTTTCACTCCAGCTTCAGACCATGATTGGGCGGCTTTGCAGATGGGGGGGGGGTGAAATAGGCAGCGTTTGACCTTCACTGTCAGCTCTCTCTTCTCATTTGTTGCACAACTATTTCTGTCACTTGTTGCGTTTCCCTCTGAGTGCCGTACTGTGAATTCCTTCCAGGAGAGACGCCGTCTGCATCGTTATCCCCTCGTTGAAACACATTTCCTCTCCGGCCGGCTTTTCACCTTCAAGTGTGGCTCAACAGTTTTATTAAACTCATTTGATGTCGTACAAACTGGCTCCTCTGTCGCCCGTAGAGGTTTTTGTCATGTTCTGCTTTCTCTCTGTGTTTGTGCAGTGAAGAACAAGATCTTGTACCGGACCAGCGCCTGTATCGAGATGCAGAAGACCGTTCGGATGTGGCTCTGCAGGAAGAAGCACAAGCCTCGGTGGGTGTCCTCCTCCTTCCCTCCGGCGCTCTTTAATCTTTGCTCCTCCCTTCTGCCTTCATCTGTCCTCCCTTCATTTTCCACCCACTTCTTCCCTTTCTCCATATTTTGCTTCATCCTCTCATCCCCCTTTTCCTCTCTGTCTTCCCCCCGTCTCCATCGTCCTCCCTTTTCACCCCTCTTCCTCCTCTTCCTCCTCTCCCTCATTACATTCATCTCCCTTCTCGCTCCCTTCCTTCCTCGCTTACTCCAGTTCCCCCCAGTCGCTCCCTCGTCCTCATTTATCTCCTCTTCTTCTTCATTATCTGCCACTTTCACAGCTCAGCACAGTCAGTCTGCCTGACACACACACACACACACACACACACACACACACACACACACACACCTGGCGACACATACAGCTCTGCTTATTACCTCCTATATTTGACGATAAACAACAGAGCCCTGGAGAGGGGGAGGCAGAAGGGGAGGCAGGTGGGAGGAAAGATTCAGAGTTTGCAGGTGAAGAAGAGGTTTCTTTTTCCTCTGCAGGGGTTTAGCTGCTGCGCGCTAACAGGCTGTGTGATTGTGTTTGGGTGGCTGATGAGCCATCGCAGAGGGGGGGTTTGCAGAATTAATGAAGGGGGCGGAGTTCAGGTTGAGATTTGCGATTTAGTTTAAGCAGACAAACGTGAACTGAGCAGGAAAAAATGAAACATAGCAAAAGCAGCTGTGGGACAGAGTCCAAGTCCTAAACTTCTTATTTAGAGTCCTAAACAATAATTATAGGAAATAATGAATGATGATTAAAGTTTTCTTTATTACTGTCAGATAAGGGGGTTTAATTTCCTACAATATTATTTGTAATCTTCCTGCTTTTTCCACATTCACTTTCATTCTTGTCAACCACAGCAGATTTTTTTGGATTATAACATTTAATAACATTTTATTTATGGAGCCACTTTACAAAAGATTAGAACTACTCATTAAAAACACATTAAATTACACATTTAAAGCAGAAAAAGGTGAATTCTTGCTCAGTTTTTTGAGGGATTTTAAACAGAGTTAGTGGAGAATTTGCTGGACAAATATAAATAGTAAATAGAATAAATAATGCAGCAGTGGAGGAGATTCTGGAGATGCTTCATCTGTTTACGAGCATCATGAAGAAGAGAAACGGGTCCTGAAGGATCGAAAAGGTTGAATCCTGATGAAGCTCACAAGCTGAAACATGTCAAACAGATAGAGGTGATACTGAGGTTATGTTTGTACTCGCTCTCCGTCTACTTCAACCGCGGCGACTGGAGGTCAACAAAAACAAGATTTCCTGCTGTCGAGTCATTTTGTGATTTTGAATTTCAAGGACTCTCCTGTTGTTTGCTGCTCCGCCGACTAACAGTTTAAGTTAAGAGCCGAGAAACGACCACAACCGGTCACGTCGCTCTCTGAGAGTCCGTCTGTATTTACACAAATAAACTTTAACATCTTTGGCAGAAAACATCTCTTTCTGCTCACAAACAGGACGACGAGCACCTCTTGTGGAGGCGAGTCCTCTTAAAACCAGATATAAATAACATCATCGTTTCACCACGGCCTGATAATAAAACACTTCCTTCTCATTCAAAGTGCTTCACGTGTTGCAGCCACATCAGTTAATCGCAGCGCTGAAGGCTGAACTTTAAACACAGCGACATTATCAAGCATCGTTACGTCGAACCAAACCTACAACTGTGATCGAGATCATCGTCCGAGCGATTTGTCTGTTCTAGCGGAGCAGACGAGGCTTTATGGTCTGTTGAACTTATTACCCACGACGTTTAACTGAGTTGAAGAGCTGGAATAGCTTCTGATGTGAGCCAGTGTTCTTTATTTCCCCCTTAAATTTACACTTTAATAACTTTTAAGTGAGATGAATTATTGTGTCTACACAGCGTGTTGTGTCTGTGAGCGTTTCAGGCCCAATCCTCTCTGTGTGAGCGACATTCAAATCTAACTCGACACAATCTGATTCTTTTAATGGCTGCACTGTCACATCAAAATGAAAAACTCTAGATGGCTCATCATGCAGACGTATTCTCCCCCTCCCCCCCCGAAAAGTCAGCCTGACATATTCATGGATTTGGAAACTTTGAGATCTTGACTAGAATAATAATGCTCCCACCCTCCTTTGGATTCACGGCTGCTCAGAATCGTTTTACACTAAAAGATAAAAGGACGTGAGACCAGTTTTTGCACATCGAGGATGATGGAGAGTGTCTCACAGGCTGGAAAACGTTTTCTAATCTTCTTTGGCTCTTGGAGGGAGTTTCATGAGGCCTGAAGAGTCTCAGTTTGGGCTCATTTCTTGGTTCTGGTTGCACAAACGTCTGTTCTTTGTTCTCACGGGCGACGTCACATGACTAACAGCTGAGGAACCCGCTTGGACATAACCTGAAACCTTGTCGTGCACATAAGACGTGTCAAATGAGACAGAAGCACTAAAACAGTGCGTTAGTGAAGCTTCCACTGACTGTTGATGCACAGAGCAGCCATCTTGGATTTCAAGGTGGAGGTTGGCGAGGTTCTTTGGTTCCATTCAAGTGAAACTCACAGTAAAACTCTGCAGGATGTCTCTGACTTTGGTTTTTATCACATGGATTTACAATGGAATTACATGTAATTTAAATATAAAACCTCAAAGCAGACATGTAAACTGTTTTTCTAACTCTGTGTGTGTGTGTGTGTGTGTGTGTGTGTGTGTGTGTGTGTGTGTGTGTGTGTTTGTGTGTGTGTGTGTGTGTGTGTGTGGTTCAGGATCGACGGCTTAGTGAAGGTGCGTAACCTGAAGACGAGGATGGGCCGCTTCAACGAGGTGGTGGCTGGGCTGAAGGAGGGCAAACAGGAGATGAGCAAGCAGATCCAGGATCTGGAGGCCGCCATCGACTCCTTGATGGTCAAAATCAAGGTGGGCTTGACGGACCGACGGACGGACGGACACGTGACTGTTTGCCTGCCTGTGTTCAGCTATAGATCGTATATAAAGCCTGACTTCCTCCCTTTGTTGTGCTGTCTGCTCTGACAGACACGAACATATTAAGAGTCTTGTTTCAAAAATTGGAAATTCTCCGTTTTGACAAAAGTACCACCTACTCTCTGCAAATGATGGACAGCATGAAATTAAACCGCTCTCTGGTGCAGTTTGACAGACAGGTGGTGCCTTAAATCCCCCGTCTGACGAAATGAGAACAGATTGGATCCCCAGGCCTTTTTTAGAGAGAATACCCAGGTTGTAATGTTCCTCTGAATCTCTATCCAGTGAGTGCAGCTCTTGGTGAAGGCAGATGAAGAGATGGTTGGATTTACGTCAAAGAGTTGTGACATTACGAGCGTGTGAAGCCGAGACGCTCGACTCGCCATCGTCGTGATGGTGTTTGCCGTCGAATTGGATTAAACTGTCTTCAACTTTAAGGCCGCCTTCCTTTGAGATAATCTTTCCTCTGAATGACATGAATCTTTAATATCAAGTTCTTTTTTTATTCTCATAATTTAGCATTGCTGCCCTCACTGGAGGACAGTCAGAGAGGTACGACAGGTGCTCGCCATAGTAAACGTCTGGATTAGACGGACGGACGCTGGTTAAGAGACCCCCCCCCCCCGTCACGCCAGAACAACCCGCCCTGCAGCGTTGCTGTAGAGTCACAGGGGGAGAAGGCTGCCGTGACAGCAGATGCGTATGAATATTCATCAGCGGCGAAAAGCGGCGTGTTCCCCTCCTCAGGTTGCACGCCGCCGCCCCGTGTGTCAGCGCAGGCCGTCAGATCGCACGCCGATAACACCTGAACATGCGCTGACAGCCAACTGTGAGGTTTCTTTTAAGCTGCGGTGGAGAGACGCCTCAGTGTCTGTCTGCCTGTCTGCCTGTCTGTCTGTCTGTCTGCCTGTCTGTCTGACTGCAGCTCTGACATCTGACCTCCCAGAAACAGTGAAGAACGTCCTCAGAGGTGTTTGTATTTTACGCGGCTACTACAGATGCTGACAGCTTTACTTTGAATCAGCAGGTCGAGGAAACAAACATGTTCATGCTGCCTTAGAAAAATGCAGCATTTAGTCTGTGCATAGGAGGTAGTTATGTGCTATCTGCCCTCAGGGAAGTGGTTGTATGTGTTAAGATATCTATTTTTTAACATATCCTGGTGTGTGAGTGACTGGTAGGTAGTAAAAGTGTTGGAACTGGTCCAGTAGATCACCTCAGCCAGCAGCCACCAAACGGGCTGCAATGGCTGCAACGTGATCCTTTGGGACAACTGCACCTGATCACAGTAGGTCCACTAAAAGAGCTTGTTTGATCCACTGACAGGCTCAGAGTGTTATTCTAAGTGTGTGACAGCATCATGGAAAGGATCCCTACAGAGAGAGACCTGGAAGATCCTTTTGGTTTAACCACAAACAGCACACACACCAGACTACATTCACTAAAACAGGGATTTTACCAAATACTTGACACACAAAAACACAAACAAACCTCAACTTTCAATTATATATTAAAGTGAAAAGTGAAGATGAATTATTTATTCAAAAGAATTCCAAAATTGAATCAACTTCATATTTAAATTGAAAAATAAAAACCTTTCTTCCACTTATTTCTATTGTTATATTGCTCTCTGCACACACACCAGACTCCATTGACAAAAACAGTAATTTTACCTCACAGAACATGGTGGCTCCTGGCCTACTGCTGCTTCAATTGGTTACTGTTTGAAGGAGTTAGATCTGATTCAACCTTTAAGACGTGAAAGTCACATAAAGTCGTGTTCTGCAAGTTAAAATTAAAGGTTTTCTCAATGGAGTCTGGTGGCTTTGGTGACCACAGATTGAACATAAACAAATCATGCATAAATTCACTGAGGCACAATTACTTAACAAACCTGATCGATAGTATTCCTTGTTCATGAGTCAGATTTGGATACAGGACAGCACTGAAAACATAAATCCTTGGCGGAGGTAACGATGATAAAACAGATAACAGATAAACAGATTTTGTGTCACTGACCCACAAGCCTCAAATCCCAAGACTACACAGGTTGGAAGACTTTTATTGTGAAAACTGTGGAGGAAGTTTCCTCTAGCAGAACATTAGGAATAAAAGCCCACTGAAGCAAACTATTTCCAGAAACATCATCATAAGTTTGGTCCTGGTTTCGTTTCTGCCAGGGAACCATCATGACCCGGATCGACATCGACCACGAGTACCAGGCGCTGGTGACCCGGTCGGAGCAGCTGCTGACCGCCATGCAGAACAAGAAGAAGGAGGAGGAGGAGCGGGAGCGGCTGCGACGCATCCAGGAGGAGATGGAGAGGGAGAGGCAGAGGAGGGAGGAGGAGGAGCAGCGCCGCAAGCAGGAGGAGGAGGACAGGCGACTGTAAGTGAGACAAGGAGGAGGAGGAGGAGGTATTTGACATGTCAGCCTCTTAAAGTGGAAGCAGAAAACATTTTAAAACTTTTAAACTCGTCCCAAACACAAGAAACAAATGTGAGGATCCTGATTTAAAGCAGATTAAAGCTCCTGGTAGTGTTGATAAGTCGGAAAGATGGCGGCTTGGAAGCCTCTGGAGTCCTGAAGGCATCGTGTTCGAGGGTCCCTCTTGTTTCACCTCAGTCTTTATGTGACGGCGTGCGATACGACCACAGACACCATTATACTAAAGCCAATACACCGAGCACTCAGCACTGACCTCATCGTGATAACTGAAAGCACTGTAAGCAGGCTTTGTGTTCCACTGCAGTCAGAACTGAAAAGGCACTTGTTAAACCTGGCGTGTGAGTGTGTTTGTCCACTGCAGAGCAAAGTGCTGCAGCGTCCACTCGTCTCTAAAGGTGCCAGCAGGGATTTACATAATGAGAGTGATGCTCCACAGAGGATTTATCCCCACACAAGCTATTAAGTGTTCGCTCTTGTTATGCCGCTGATGTACGTCGACTAGCGGCAGCAGAAGAAGTTCAGGGGGGGTCAGGGGTCACGGCCTCGGACTCATGAGGTCCTGAATCTTTAGACGATGTGACTTTGGCACAACGTTAGTGTCTCATCCTGGTTTTATCTTTAAACACAAGGATTTAGGAGAGAATGTGGGAGTGAGAGAAGGACCAGATTAAAACACTGTAGGAAAACATTTTGTTTGTTCAGATGAAGGTTTGACTGCCTGCTGGTTCGTTGGTGGAGCCGCAAAAAATGAGAGTTTGAATCGAGCGAACAAGCCTCCCAACGTAAAGCTATCTGTTCTATCCTTTATCTTTATCTTTATCTTTATCTTTATCTTTATCTTTATCTTTATCTTCACCTTTATCTTCACCTTTATCTTTATCTTCACCTTTATCTTTATCTTTATCTTCACCTTTATCTTTATCTTTATCTTCACCTTTATCTTTATCTTTATCTTTATCTTCACCTTTATCTTCACCTTTATCTTTATCTTCACCTTTATCTTTATCTTTATCTTCACCTTTATCTTTATCTTTATCTTTATCTTCACCTTTATCTTCACCTTTATCTTTATCTTTATCTTCACCTTTATCTTTATCTTTATCTTCACCTTTATCTTTATCTTTATCTTTATTTTTATCTTCACCTTTATCTTTATCTTTATCTTTATCTTTATCTTTATCTTCACCTTTATCTTTATCTTTATCTTCACCTTTATCTTCACCTTTATCTTTATCTTCACCTTTATCTTTATCTTTATCTTCACCTTTATCTTTATCTTTATCTTTATCTTTATCTTTATCTTTATCTTCACCTTTATCTTTATCTTTATCTTTATCTTTATCTTTATCTTTATCTTCACCTTTATCTTTATGAGCTGGAAGGTGACCACTCTGATGAACAGTCGTCACCCAGCTAAAGCCAAAGAGAGGAGATTAAATTTGAATCCTCCAACGTGAGAAAGTTTGAAGACCAGCTGAACATTAAAGCCGTCATGAAGGGAGGATTTGTTTTCAGCTCAGTTTGTCTAATTTAGACTTCGTTGACTTTGTATTTTAAATGGCAAAACTTTCATGTAGGTTGTTGTGTTTTATTGTTCCACTGTGGTTGGAGGTTTTTAACGTTGGCTCGTAGGAGGCGTTTCTCCCCCAAAAATCAGATTAAATGAGGCTGTATTTAGAATAATTCCACAGCTTTAGCCTCCACTGCTGGTGTTGTTGCTTTGCTTTAATTCTGATGTGAGAAGAAGATCAGGAGGTTCATTTGAAACGTGTATCAAAAGCCTCCTCCTAAATATAATGTTGGGACGAACGCCAGTAAGTGTAAAACACCTTAAACCTGATGATTTAATTTGTACCTAAGAACTAATTTAGTTAGACTGAATTAACAATGAAAGAAAAAGTAGATTTGTTATAAATAATAATGAGTTTTCGCTTCAAAGTTTGTGCTTAAATGCGAATCTTTGATGTTTCTGAGCGCTAACAGCTGACGTTGAGGTATAAACTGATGTTTTTATCTTTTTATTCTTTGTTAGATTAAAAATATCGATGAGCTGCAGAGTCAGAGGTTTCTTGAAAAATAGCTTCCACGTCGGTTAATGTGGGCGCAGGGCTGCAGCATCCTGTCTCTGTTCAGTCTGAAGCCTCTGGTTCCTAAACGACACCACGTGAGAGCGGTTACACGGCAAATTTCATCTCCTGCTCAGATTGTCGCCATATTCCTCAGTCAGGCTCGACCCCCCGCTGTCTGTTAGGAGGACTGATGGGGGCCGTTGTGTTCGTCACAAACCACTACCCGCTAATGTAAGACATTAGAGACGACAGCCCAAATTTTATGGCCCACTTTCCCGTCCCTTTACTCTCCTCCTCCGGCGAGTTATGAACTCCCAAGATGCACCTGAAGGTCGCAGGCTGAAGGTCATAAACGCAGCAGGCTGCCTGACGAAGCCGCTGACCCTGTGATAACTTGTTTTATAGGATTGGTGCAGTTTTAATCCAAACAGTGTTCATAAGGACGTGTTAAAGCCTCCCCACGGATGGAAATCTCTCCCAGCAGGCTCCGCTTACGGTGCTTTAAATTCCTCCGACGTCTTGTTCTTCTTTCCTCTCAGCATTCGGCTGATGTTTCTATTCAGAGCGGTGTGCAGCAGCAGAATAACCTTCAGTTCCTCGAGCGGCGGCGGCGGCAGGTTGTAAGGAGAGCAAATGTCAGAGCTGTAGTGCCCCGGTAGTTTTCCTCCGAGTGCTCGGCAAAACCAAAAAGGCAAAGAGCAAAGAAACAGATAACAGTTTAAGAGCAGAAGAGCAGAAGATTCCTTTTTTTTTTAGTTTGTTTGGACTCCACAAACATCCGTCCAAAATAAGAGCAGAAAAACTATTTTGATAAAAGATTTTTGTCGCTTTTCAAGCAAAAATGCCAAATTTTCTTTAATCAAGCTTCTTAATTCACATCATTTATTGCTGTAATTACATTTAGATTAAGATATTAAGGGAATACTGGGACGTATTGAAGACCAAACAATTATTCAAATAATCAAGAAATTAATCAGCTTTTTTTAGGGCTCTGACAGCTTTTCAGACTTTTTAAGACTTTTTTAATGATATTTTGCAAATTTAGATTTAAGTTTGAAGCACAAAACACAAAAGACATCTGAAAAAGAAATCTGGGTTGAGCTGCGAATTTTAGTTTCTCTTTTTTTCTCTTTGTTTTGCATCACAAAAGAGAAGATTCATAAAATCCTGCTTCAGCATAAATAAGATTTTTGATTTAAGACATTTTAAGACAGTTGAGGTCTTATTTTAAGTCTTCAGAAGAATCTGCTGGGACCCTGTGAAGTATTCAACTAGACTGAATTAACGATGAAAGAAGAGTTTTTGCTGATAATTATTCGAGGGTGTAAAGTAAACAAGTGGTATTCAGAGTTTTGTACGTGAAGATTAGAAGCTCATTTTTAAGATAATATTGCAAATACTTAATATTACAGCTGTACTAACGACAGTTGGCGACCAGCCGGGGAAGAAAGTGGAAATTTAGCAGCTAAACAGACGGATATTTTCCCCTCAGAAGCTGGTGGAGACCAAAAACGGAGCTAAAAGGGAGCATGTGATCCTCGACATTTTTAATAACTTGGTGAAATGTTAGTTTGTCTTTCAGGCTGTGGAGCTCTTTTACCCCACATAGACACAAAATACTATGTTAACATTAACTGCAGTTCCTTTTATCACCAAGTTTCCATCCCACAGTACAGAATTTAATTGCTAAAGTTTATTATTTATTGGTATTCAGTAGATCGTTCCTGATCATGTGACCCCAAATATCTTTTCCACTCGGTGAAGACGTCAAGAAAGACTGTTTGTCTGTTTAATGTACATTCATATTTATTTATCATTTTAACCCAAACCAGCATCCTGAGCTACCTAAACCTAACCGACCTGCGACTGAAATCAGTAATAATAAGAGAAAACTGAAATATATCTCATGTTCTTTACTGAATCTTGTTCTTCTGGGTCAAAGTCCTGTAACTAAACTATTCAGGATTCTTCATGCTGTGGGTGTAAACAGCCAAATACTAAGTCAGCAGCAGAAATCAGACTGTTAATCAGACTTTCCCCCCAAACATACATCCAAAGTAGTGAGACAGCTGCTGACAGGTGAGAGGTTTTTAAACTTACTCTCAGTTTCATGAATTCTAACTTTATTTTGGTGAAATAAACTCTGCCGGTGGAGAATCGCTGAGTCGGACACTTTTCCAGTCGGAGAAGACGAAGGCTGACGTCTGTTTCTGTCATCCTGTCTTTAATTTGTCCTCCATCTCTTCCTCCTCCTTCCTCCTAATAAACGTCTCTTTCTGTCTCTCGTCCGTCATGTTTCCTTTCGGTCTCGGCCTCTTTTGTCTTTCTGATTACATCCGCACTTTTCCTCTCTTCCCTCACTCCACCTGTCTGTTTTCTCCCACTAGGAAAGCGGAGATGGAGGTGAAGAGGAAGCAGGAAGAGGAGGAGAGGAAGAGGAGGGAGGAGGAGGAGAGGAGGATCCAGGTGGGTGTCTGGAGCTCTGTGATCGTGCCTCATACGATCCGAACTGTCCCTTTAATGCATCCACAATAAGAAAACAGTGGTGTGACACATGAATCCATATTTTTACCTCTAATCTTTAAATACTTTTACTTCAGTGAGGTTTGTTTGCCCACAGGAGTCACAGAGCGTTTAGATATTCTGGAAATGTCCCTTTAACAGTTTAATCCTTGAATATAACTCCAGAAGTTAACTTCCTGGTGCAGTCATGTGACCCAGTGACCATTTCCAAAATGGCGGTCTGCCTGATTAATCATTAATGCTGATTTTAAGTAGTTTTAGTTATTAAAAGGTGAGTTTCAAACACTTTAATAACTCTAATACTGTCCTTTTTTATGAAAAAGTTGATATAAAACAGCTTTACAGAAACAACGCTGTGACATATTTAACATTTCAGAAATCTGCTCCTTCTGGTCCGTTCACTTAGTTTGACTTCCTCCATGATTGTACTTTCTTTAAATGCAGACGTTATGAGGGTAAAAACAGAAGAGCAGCTCTTCCTCACGCTTGTGTTCCCGTCGTCCCAGATTTGTCCACAATCCCTCCTGCGTTCCTCTAATCCACGTCTAGCTGCTGCGGCGGGAACACGGCGGCACGTTATCTCTCGCCATCGCTCCCTCTAATGACCCTCCACGTCTCGGCCTGTCGTTCTGCCGTCTTTGTGAGGACCGATTCGTGTTTTGGGCATCGCTGTCTCTGTCACTTAAAGCTCTGGATTTCAGTTTGGGATTAAATGAGAGTTGGTTTTTAGGTTAAAGGAGAAGAGATGCGGCGCCGTGGCTGCAGGAACGTCACCTGATCCAGTCAGTTTGTGCTGATTTCCTTAAAACAAGAGAAGAAATCAGTCGTGATCAGATTATGTGAATGTGTTGGATCAGGTTTGATTTCAGCTCATTCAGGATGAAACGATGTGACATCAAGAAAAAGGAGCTCGTCTCTAGAAAGCTAATGAATCTTTTCTTTAACTGAAGCAAATTAAAACGTTTGGACTCAATGAGGGACTTTTTTAATTTAATCTCATTGGGATGATTCAGTTCGACACACTGAGAGATGCAAAAAGAGTTTATAGCTATTGCTCATTGTCAACTCTTGTCCCTAGTTTTATCAATCAATCAGTTAATCAATCTTTATTTATATAGCGTCGGGGGGGTGCACAAACAACAACAACCAACAATAGTAATACTGACAATAGGAATATGACTAATAATGATCAATATGGTAACAATGAAACCTGATAATAGTTGATAAATGACTAATAATGACATGATTGATATCAGTAAAAGGTTTTTACAGGTAGTTAGAATATAAGATGTCATAGAATCACTTCTTCTGCAGGATTTTATAGTTAAATATTTATATTTTTTAATAGAATCAGCTGGTTTCGTAGTTTCTAAACAGCTCAGGCGTGACTGTTGTTTCCTCATCAGCAGCTGTGACGAGCTAATAGTCAGGCATCAGTCTTCTTCTCTTGTTTTTAAGTACAAGTGAGGAAGTCTGCAGGCTTTAAAGTGATCATCCTGCATGGCGATAATAGATCAGGTGCAGATTTCAGCGGCCGTTTGGGTCAAAGCTGCTGATTTCCCACAAAAACTTCCACCAGCTCAGAGTTTTTGAGCTCCTCAGCACGTCGGCCGTCCTCCTGAATATTCATGAGTCTCCGGGTGTAAGGAGAGACAGGAAGGACAGATTATGATCCAAAATATGATGTGGAACATCTGAAAGTGACATTTACTGTCATTAAATCATCGTCAGCGTAAAAGCAGAGTTCATACCCATAAATTCAGACACCTAAACCTGCATTCAGTGCAACACAGGCCTCATTCTGCAGCTGCTGAAGTGTCCCACTCCTTTTAAAGCCTTGTGTTTTCAGAACAGACATCACGGTTTAAGACTGGAGTCTTCCTCTCTGCTGGGATCCGTCTGCGTCCTGGAAAACAGGCAGCAAAATTTAATTTAATGTGAGCAAAGAGGTAAAGACGACCATAAGCCAGAGCAGGTCTCCTCTTTCTCCTGAAGGCTCCTCTGATGTGCTGGAAAGGTTTTTTTTAAAGATATATCAGTGCTTTTAGTGATAAATACAATTTAATCATTGTGATTAACACACAGTGTGTTTATCAAACACAATATTTTACCGTTACAGGATCGATTGATCGGGTCGTCAAACGTCTGAGGCGACAGATCGACAAAGTAAAAGGTTTAGTTTCTGACGCAACCGTTCAAATACTGAAATGTAAGAAATGTGATCACACAGAACAAAAGGAAATCAATAACAATAAAGTGTTAATAATCAATATAATAGGAGGAAATATAAAGTTCAAAAGAGCTCAGTGTGTGATTAGTTTGATTTAAAGTTTATATTAAGATCAAATAGTTTCTTATTGGTAGTTTGTTCCACTTAGATTGATGAAACAACAGTGGAAGAGCAGAAACAGTTCAAGTCTGATTACTGCTCTTAAATAAAGATGAAGTGACTGAAAGGTGGAGCATTAATCATCACTTTTAGCTCCGCCCTCCGCCCCTCGTTCTTTAACGAGCAGGACGCCCCACCAAACCCCCCCCCGGCTCTGTTTGTGGGAAGATTTGAAGTTAAAGGGCGTTCATGCACAGATTTGTGATGAAGACCAGCGAGTGTCTGGTGCTGCTGCAGCTCGAGACTGCTGATGATCAAATAAACGTTTAGTGGGAAAAGTCCTCCATCGTTTCCTAAGACGAGACGCAGCACAGCCGAGAAGCTGGAAGAGTTTAAACGACTTCAACACTTATTTAGATTCCAGTTGAATGTTGGATTTGAGCTGTATAATCTGACTGTGTGCTGCTCCCTCCTCCACTTACTCAACGTCTCTTCGCTTGGTGAGCACAGAAAGAACTACAAATATGGCCGCCGAGCTCCAGACTCACCAACGAGTTTGAAAACAGGTTTTTGGCTTCAACTGAGGAATTAATTCACTAATTATGAGAAAAGGGAAATGATGACATGATGGGATTATAAATCCAAAAGCTCAAAGGTTGTTTTCTGGTCGTGATTCGTCGCCATGACAGCTGTGACCATATTTCACCTCCTGAATCGGTGACGCTGATCTCAGACGTCGATGTCTGAAACATGTGAAGACATAAACGTTTTTCTCTGTGAACTCACTCACTAATAGAACAGAACTTAGTCGAGTCCAATCATTTTTATTTATACATTTCTATACAGTTACACCACAAATCAAACATCAGCCCACTTCCTCGGTGCTGCATCACCATCACCATCATGCTGTATGAGTGTGGACACTAAACTGTTGTTCTAGTTGTTACTGACATTGTACGTTATTGTTTTTAAAAAAAAAAGGAAATTCAAATGAAATCCAGGGATGAGTTTAATATCTGCAGGCAGGGCGACACCTGCATCTGTAAACAGCTGCTTCATAAGAGTCTGACAGAGCTGTCAAATAAAGTCAGAGGAACATTTTGAATGAAGGCGTTCAGGCAGCAGAAGGCTGGAGGCTCGCTGTGGTGGATCTGCCTCATGTTTTATAAGCTGCAGATGACTGTATAACATCACCTCCACAGAGGAAACAGATGTTCACAGCCAATGAACAGCGAGCGCAGGCTTTTATGGCGCCCGATGTGACGTGTGTTCAGGTGGAGATGGAGCTGCAGCTGCAGGCGGAGCGGGAGGAGGAAGCCTCTCGACAGGCCGTCCTGGAGCAGGAGAGGAGGGACCGGGAGCTGGCGCTGAGGATCGCCCAGAGCGAGGCCGAGCTCATCCCGGAGGAGGTGCAGAACGACGCCGGCCTGCGCAGGTAGCTAACAACACCGCCGTGTTTGTCTCTCAGTCTAATGTCTGCTTTGAGATGTTGTGCCACAGAGGGAGAGAGTAAAAAGATTATTTTTCTGAACTGTTTCTTCAAGCTCAAGGAGGTCTGGACGACACTGAAGCACAACACTTGTTTAAAAAGAGAAGAGACACCAACCAGGGGTCACAAAGAACTTAACTACCCACAACTTAGAGGATAAATGTGGTATTTTTAAACATCTATAGTACAGAAGGTTTTGGAGTTGGTCCAGGCTGCAACATAATCTTTGGAGCAACTGCACCTGATCACAGTAGGTCCACTAAAAGAGCTTGTTTGATCCACTGACAGGCTCAGAGTGTTATTCTAAGTGTGTGACAGCATCATGGAAAGGATCCCTACAGAGAGAGACCTGGAAGATCCTTTTGGTTTAACCACAAACAGCTGTTATATCGCTCTTTGCACACACACCAGACTCCATAGACAAATGTGCTAATTTTACCTTGCACAGCACAGGAGTTACTGCCTCAAATCTGTTTGTGTTTGTGTTACCATGGTGTTTAAATCCATTTACTCCATTTACAAAAAATTAATTTAACCTCACAGAACACGGGCCTTTGTGTGACCTTCACTAACCAATCAAAGCAGCAGTAAACCAGGAACTCCCAGGTGCTGCAAGATAAAATCACTGTTTTTATGAATGGAGTCTGGTGTGTGTGCAGAGAGCGATATAACGGCTTGTGGTTAAACCAAAAGGATCTTCCAGGTCTCTCTCTGTAGGGATCCTTTCCATGATGCTGTCACACACTTAGAATAACACTCTGAGCCTGTCAGTGGATCAAACAAGCTCTTTTAGACACCAAAATAATGTAAAAACAGGGCTAACATCCCTTCCAGTCTCAGAACCTCTGACTTCATCCATCATATAATGAAGATAAAAACCCAAAACAAACCACAGAAGAAGTTTTCTAACCGTATGTGGAGGGGTGAAGGGTTCAGGTTGGTCTGACAGGACAAAGTCCGACTAATCATTCAGAAGGAGCTCGTCGGACTCTTCAGCGAAGGTTCAACAGTGTTTTGCTGTGGATTGACTGAATGTTTCATGACAAACCTGTGAGGAGCAGGAAAGGCCGAAGTCTTTGCTTCTTTCCAAACTTCTTGACTGGTTGTGTTGTTTAAATGTGCCTCTAGAGGAAGCGTCGCCTCCGGCCGGTCCTGTGTTTAACCACTTCTTCTTTGTTTTCTGTTTGTTTCCTCCCAGTAACGGCTCCTCAGTTCCATCGTCCCCAGAGAGAGCAGCGTAAGACCCGGCCATTCGCCCCTTTTAATCCCACCCGCCCCCCTTTTTACCTCTCAAACCCTAACCAACCCCTGCATGCTGTAACGACCTGCCGGCCGAGCACAGCCCCCCCCACCCCCTCTAACTAACAGAGCACCAGTTCAACAGAAGGCACTTTTAATAGATGACAGACAGACTTGTTGTTTTAGTGATCAGCAGCAGTTTGTGATTTTCACCCACAGAAACGTGATCGCGGCTCATTTTTTATCAAACTTCTGGGGACTTTTACCAAACGTCCTTTAAACGGGAGGGAACTAAAGGAAAAGTACGTAACTTCTGAAAGGATTAATAACACAATCCTTTTTTAATGAGGATTAAAACGTACGTTCAGTTGAACAAACTCGAGCTTTTGGTGGCTAATGATCATAATCCTGACATCCATTCAGTTCAGTTCAGTTCAAAAACAACTTTATTGATACCTGTAAGGGCCACGCAGATCGGCATCAGAAGCTGTGAGCGTTAAGAATGTGGAATTGATAATAAATGCATTAATAATTAATAACTATAAAACATCATCACAGTCTCTCTGAGCTCATCTCAAATCATCCAAAACACCAAAATACTCATTTATTAGCAGGCAAAAGCAAGAAAAGAAGCTAATTTTCACATTTGAGAACCTGGAATAAGCATATTTATTAAATTTAAATGATGAACTGACGGTTGAAGTTCTAATCTAAACAGCAATCTAAGGAGGAAGATGATGTCGTTTAATACAAGAGAGATCAATATTTCATTGAGTGGAGTCAGAAATAGAAAACAGCACCAGGATTTAAGTGTTTGTTTCAGTTTTATTGTGAAAAGCCACAAATATAAAAAGACAAACGGCTGCGTTTAACGTCCCAGAAGAGATTTGGACTAAAACCTTTTTAGGTCCAGTTATGAAGAGTGGAAGCGAAGAGCTTTAGATTTCATCTGTCGCCGTCGGCAGTTTGATAAAGTCGAGCCGCGTCCTCTGATCACAGAATCACCTCCTGATGAGATTTTGGGGGGGGGAATCACCTCTGCTCCTCCTGATTGGTTTGTTATGTTGTTCAGTGCCGCTCCGTCCTATAATCCCATAATCCTCTTTTTACAGCACTGCTGGACTCACCAAACTCAAGAGCTTGACAATGTAGGTTTCCTCCGTCTGCGTTTGTCTGTTCCGTCTTTAGCCGTGTTCAGTAAATCCGGAGGTCTTTCTGGCCGCCTCCCTCGCACTCGCCCCCCCCGCGGCGACCCAAACTGATGCTTCACGCCGTGAGTCAGCTGCTGTAGCGGCCACTTTACTCCATCACACACTCGGGGGACGCTGGAGTGCGGCGGCGTGGCACTTCAGGTGCTTCCAGTCCGCAGTCCTCCTCTCTCGGTTGTGTGTTTTGGTTTGTTTTTACTTACTCGCTGAAGTATTTTAGAGTATTTCCCCTCAAACTGGCAGAAAGTGTTCGAGATAACGTGAGTGATGAGGAGGAAAGTAGTGAAGCATCTTTAAGAATGAAGCCTTTGACCTTTGACCTCGCTGTGAACACGTATTCTACATCTACACTCATTCAGACACGTAAACACTGTTTCTCTCCTTTATCTTCCTCTATTAAGTCTTTTTGGAGTTGTTTTCTTTTCCTTCTGCTCCTTCAGAGTTTTTGTCTTTTATGTTTTGAGGAAAACATCATTGTTTTCTTCCAGGCTACAAACTGCGACCTCCTTGTGTGTAATCGGTGGATTAGTGATTAGATTTGGCCACATGTTGAGTTTAATTTACCCAGAATGATACTTAACTAAATTTTTCACAGCGCAGTTTTCCTATTTAATGCGTAGGAAGAAGATCTGTTCCTTTATATTTATTTAATAAGCATTTCAGATGAGGAACAGAAGCCGTTTTCTCTCTTTTCAAAGCCACCAGACTCCATTGATAAAAACAGTGATTTTACCCTGCAGAATATGGGAGTGGCTGGTCTACTGCTGCTCTCATTGGGTTAATTTGCCTGCGTTATTGTGTTAGTTTGGTGGATAAAATGGTTATTTCAGATCCAAACTAACATGTTGTGTTCACTGATTGAGGCAGTCGTAGCAGAGGAGGTCCCCTCTTCTGTGAGGTAAAATTGCCGTTTTTGTCAGTGGAGTCTGGTGGCTTGGAGGCGAGCATAGATGGAGACAACAGCTTTGGATTTTTTTAGGTTGTTCTTTTTGTAGCTTGTTTCTTCAAGTTGATTTTATTTGAAAGTAAACTGAACCCTTCGTTAGTGATCATTTTGCAGTTTTGTTCATAAAAACGTGATTTGAAAGACATTTTTCTAAAATCCTCATATTTATAAATCACATCTCTCAGATGTTTCTTCTTCTCCTCCACACGTCTTTTTCTTTCTTGTTCTTCCTTCTCGTCTTCCTCCTAAAACTACACTTCATTGTTCCTCATGTTGTGTTTTTGTGCAGTCAGTAAAAAACACACACTCCCAACAGCACACTAACTTTGTCAAACCGGGACCTTCATGCTTTTTTAGGGAAGAAATGGCGAAGGAGATGACTGAACTTCTGGCTCGGTGGGTAGAAATCTAAAAACTACGTCTCTGTCTTCAGTGAAAATCTCTCGACGCAATCAGTCCCATCATTTTTCTCTAAATCCACCAAGATTTTTTTTTAATTAAAACATGAAAATGTGATCCGGCTGAGTTTGCTGATTGTTGGTGATCAAAGTTTAATTCAAGTATTCTCACAAACAGGGTTAATTCCCTCCATGTCGTGTCATGTCCGCTGTTTTTTCCCCTACTGTTGTTCCAGTGTTCCTATTAAGTGTATTAAAGGTGCAGTCTGTAACTTTACACACGTTCAAAATGCAGCGGAGTGGATGGACGGTTTAGTTTTTCTCGCTTCGTTGTTGTTGAAATGCAGCAGAACCACGATGGAAGTATGTCATTTACTGGAATGACAGCAGGAAGCGCCCGATCACTGTTTATTGACGGGGTATTGAAAGGTGTTTCCGAGCACTGGATGCTAACGGTCTCACTAGAGTTTCATCGTTTTAAACAAAACGTAACGCCACCTGCTGGCCTGACGAGGCGATATTTTTCAGTTTGGTTAATAATCAACAGTTTATTTGTATTTTCACTTTTAATGTTCTGAATCATATTCTGAGGTGAAAGTATAAAAAACACAGCTCTTCGTGTGCTGCAGGGATCCCACGGTCCTGGAAAACCTGGAAAATCCCATAAAAATCCCATTTTCCAGGCCTATAAACAGCTTTGAAGTTGTGAAATGTGTTCGTACCGTACGTGGACCAACAGGAGACCTGTTTAAGGTGGATTTTAGTGCTTCTTCTTAATATTTAGCTTCCATGTCTAATGTCTAAGAGTCCTGTTTATCCGGTGCAGTAATAACTTCTGGTTCACAGTCACTGTGTCACATTACATGGAAACGTCATTACGGGTCCTTGAAAGGTCACAGGAAGGTTTAGTGGTTCCTGGTGGAGGTAAACTTCAGGTGCTGGTAGCAGCAGCAGCCTGATTCACATTCAGTTTCCCAGTAAAACCTTTTTGGCGTTTTAAGGCTCAAACCTTCACAGAACTTTGAGCCTGATTCACAGATGGAAAGAGTCTGAATTCATGATGAAAATGTTTGATTTTCTCCTGATTGGACTTGAAAATGTTGTTGATTATCACTTTAGCAGCATCTTCAGACCTCTGAACAGACTCAGGACGGAGGAGTGAATCAGAAATGACTCGAGTGAAGCTTGAAGGTAAATTTCCAGTGAGGAGAAAACCACCTGTTGGTGCAGCAGAGCCGAGAGAACAAACGTCCTCCGCAGGTCAAAGTTACGCTGCAGCTTCACTGAGCGACTGAATCGGTGATTACGGCGGCTTAATGGGACGTCCCACGTGTGCCCCCCCCCCCCACACGTTCACTCAGCCCGTGAATGACTGATGTCACTTGAAGTGGTGCCAGTACTTTCGCCTCCCGGCTCGTCTGCTCGTCTGTCTGTGGCTAATTGGCTCAGGCCGCCTCTCGCTGCGCCGCGCTCGGCGACAGGAAGTGGGAGCAGAAGGTGACTGACTGACTTAGCTCGCCGCCAAAGCCGCCGTGTGCTTCTGGGAAAGCACGTTACAGCCGCCCCGGGTCCGAGGCCAAGTTCTTTCCCGCTAATCATGAGACGCACGGCCGCCCAATAGGATTAGAGGAGCAGCGGGGCCCCGCCCACAACTGTACTGCACTTCTAAAAAGGGCAAATCCTGGTGACGGATTACTGAGGCCGGTCAGCTGGAGAGCAGCTCAGCATGTTGTACCACCAAACAGCCTTTTATTATTCAGCAGGGTCAGCTGACGCCTCCCGCCGTCACACCTGAGGTGCTGCTTCACCTCCACTTCCTTTACAGCTCTGCCGTAGCAACCTTTCTCTTTCCTCCTAACGACGCCCCCCCCCCCCCCTGTTTTTCCTCGCTTTCACCTGAACGAACCCGCAGCTGCAACGAACCAGCGCTCCTCAACCTGTTGTGTTAAAGCTGTGATGACTTCCTGGGTGGGTGGAGCTTATGTTCAAGGTGACTCAGGTATTCAGCTCCATAGAAAGAGTCTGTTATCACTTTGGTTTAGTTTAACATTTTAAAGAGACGCTCACAAGCCGTCAGATGACCAGACAAACCACCGGCTCAGATAAACAGAAATAGGCAAAGTCCCAACACCTTTCAGTAAGCGTTTGGGGATATTTTGGTAAAAAAAATTGTACATTCATCAACCTGGAGGGACAAATAAAGTTTAGATCCTGTTTGAATGATGTTTGTCAGTTTAAAAGATCATTTTAAAGTCTCAGTTTGTGGTGAAGACGCTAAAGACCCATTTAGTTTGGTGTCAGACCTGCTAGCTAGCTAGCGAGCTAAAGCGGCTACGTCCCCGTGCTAACGTCCCTAATGTTCTCTGAGCTGCTGTGTTGGATCACAGATCCTGGTCCTTTAAGACCCTCCACCTGCCGCTGGGACCACATCCTGGTACCAAACACACTCAGAGCAGCTTTAGCGCCGCCGGCTAGCTGGACGCCACGTCGTCTTTCTAATGACTTTCTTTTAAACTGGCAAACATCAAGTGTGTCTAATTCAAACTGAATATAAGGTGAAATAAGGCCCCATGTTGGTCCACCGGTGGAGGAGGTGGAGGCACTGACTTTGACTTTGATCGGCTGACTTTGATCCGTGTGCTCACAGTCCTGTTGAGGGATTATTTCTGACATTTCAGGTGTTGCTCACTTTCAGTTCTTCCTCCAGATTAAGTGGTTTGGATGAGCGTTGTCTGACTGCTCCTGTCACCACACCAGACAAACACAAGTCTGAAACGAACCAAAGCGACGCCATTCTGTCGTCCGCCTTTCTAAAAAAAAAAAAAAAAAAAAAAAAAATGCTAATGCTACATGCTAACTAAAGGTGTTGAATAAATCACATGGCACTAGTTATTAGTTTGGTGATTGTCCCACCTGACACGCTCCGTAAGCTCCGCCCATCTACTTCCTCTTTACAATATAATACATTCCCTGTAAACCCTCTCTGACCCGAGTTCATCACGAAGCGAATAACCTTCCTTTCCGATCCCCGCTGCCGGTATCCCACAATTCCCTGCTGTTAGGGTCTTGGTTGCTGACTTCCTGCGTCCTTCCTGTCTGTTTCCTGTGTTAGAGGTCCGCAGGTCCAGGCCTCCAAGGCCGCCGCCGGGGCCAAGAAGTACGAGCTGAGCAAGTGGAAGTACGCTGAGCTGCGGGACGCCATCAATACCTCATGTGGTGAGTGTCAGGGTTTAGTTTGTGCACGGGTGTAGACACTGGAGACCCTGAAACAGAGGCTTTACACCCACTGCTCACGCCTCAAAATCCACACAGTTGTTTTGTTTTAACGCTTAAATTTGCTCTTCAGAGGATAAAAATTGCTGGTAATTCCACTGAACACATTCTCACTCCCCAGAGGATTAATCCTTTTGATTTCAGCTCATTTCATTAACCTTCCTTTTAGCGCCACCCTCAGGTAAAAACACCAGCTGTGTACATGAAGGTCTTAGATGCAGGTAGCCTTGAAACTTGTTAAATGACCTTCCAGCTCCACAGAGGATGAACTGCTCGGAGTCCACTCACTCACATCCAAACCAACGAGAGCAGCTATCGAACCTTAGCTGTTTATTTCTTGATTTTTCTTCTGAGACGTGACTTTTCCTTCAGCGCCACTGAAGGACGAACTTTATATTTTTATGGCTCAGTCTTCAGTAATGTGGCCTCATTTCCACCAAACGGACAGATTTGACAGAAACGTCTCCCACAGCTCCCGTTCTGCACCACTTACTTTTATTTTTGTAAACTCTGCCTCATTTTATGGCCACTTCTCTCCTGTGGGAGTGAAGAGAGAACGACTCTTTTAACAAAAACTCATCATGATGATACCACAGTTGTTCCCAGTTGTCAAACAAACTACCGGATGGTGCCGTGACGGAGATATCGGACTGCTGCTTCACCTTTACGCTGACTTTTGAAGAGTTGATGTCGATCTTATCCGGGGAAGTTTAAAGGTTCATTCTTGAATTATATCCACATTGGAGAGATGTGAGAGAGATGTGAACTCCTGATGATTTATCTACCTGCAACTTTGAGTTGAAAGGCTGAAAATCCTGGATAAACAGTTGAAAGCTCCAACTGCTGCCAGTTACAGAAACTGCCATCACTTTTCCTGAGCAAAGTCATACTCCCAGAGGATGAACCGGTTTATTTTGGACCACTTGTGACCTTTCCTTTAGTACCAAAATGTAAACTTTGCATGCATGATATTTATTAATCTTCTCTGCAAAGGAAGAATTTTCAGTGGAAGTTATGGAGCACATTGTTGCTCCCCAGAGGATGAACCAATTTTATTTTTATGACCCCGTGATTTGAAATATCAAAATCTAATGTTCAGATTCCCCTTACTTTTACTAAACAAATGTATGCTCCCCAGATGATGAACTCACATTGAAGTCCTTGAATTAAAAATAAAAATGTCAGCATAAGATATCACACACACAGATCATATTCCTGCTCCCCAGAGGATGAACATGGCTGAGAAGAGATGTGAACTCTTGATGATTTATCTACATACAGATAACAACGTTTATCTCTTGGTCCGCCATTTTGGTGAGGACAGAGCGCAGCACGGCATCAGTCAGGGCTCATTGTGCAACCGAGCACCGAAAGCTAACAAAACATCAGTAGCTAGCAAAAAAGATTAGGTTTCAGCACGTCAGCTGATCACATTAGCGTCTACGGTGGACATCTGGATACACCTTTAGTGTTCACTCCAGTGAAAGTTGCTCAGTGGGTCATGACACCAAGTTACCTGCATGGAGCATGGCGCACTAGCATCTCAGGCCTGTCGAGATGGCTAACTTCCTGTTAGCCCTTCGCTAGCTTATCACACAATACAAAGCACATGGAGAGTGCAGGAAGAGACCCAGGAAGTATTTTACATAGTGGCCAAACCGTAAAATGCTCAGACGTCTGTAAATCAGCAGATAAATTTCATATATTTAATATATTTTGCACAGTTTCAGCCTTTACAGGTGCTGGTAGATGAGTTCTTTAGTAGCTTTAGGCAGAACCAGGCTAGCCTTTTCCCTCTGTTTCCAGCCTTAATGCTAAGCTAAGCTAACCAGCTGCAGGCTATAGGTTCATGTTTAGCATACAAAGATCTAAATGTCACACTGTTTCTTCTTTAAGTGACGTTTTGAGTGCATGACATTAACCCGCGGTGAAGCAAGAGGGAAACAGATCAGCTGTTAGCTCAACAACATAAAGGAGGTCAAAGGTCAGAGCGGCAGCAGCCCGATAATGGATGCACAAATATCCCAGCCCTCCCCCCCGTGGGCTGATGGTGAGTTAATGATAGAGGAGAGCTGAAGAAAAGAGAAAAGAGCCAGAGGGAGAAGATCCACCGCTTCCCTCTGTTTTTCTTCTCATAATATTGAGTTTAACCTGCGAGCCCACCTGTCCTCGTCCTCGTCCTCGTCCTCGTCCTCGTCCTCGTCCACGCCGGAGGAAGTGTGAAGCACGACATCCCACCAACCAGTGTGTGTGTGGAGAGCCGACACATAAACACAGAAATGACTCTGCTCGCTGTTAACCGGCCGCTCGCCTCGCAGACAGAGCGGGAGATTGAATACTGATGTGGTCACGTCCCCCTCCCCCCACCCTCCCTCCACCCCAGCTCGTAATGATCTGCGGCGGCGGAATAAAAGTCCGACATAACAGCGACGAGGGCTTGTTGACACCTGCCACTCTGGTTTATTCTGCAGCGATTTCAGCCCTGAGCGATAAATGGAAGTAGTTTTTTTTGTGCTCACCGTTTGTCTGCCTGCAGAGTAATTCTGCTCGGCTGACGTTACCTGAGCACTTAGTGTGCATTAAGCATCTCATTGCACAGTTAGCCCCGGTGCTGTGGACGACACATTGAAGGCTCTTTTTTTTTTCTTTTTGCCACTAAAGTAATTTATCTGAATCATCCTGATGAAATGTGTTATCTTAATGCTCTGTGTGTGTGTGTTGGGTTTGTTTAAAGATGTTAATGAACAGTGAGTCTGGTGGTTTGGGTCCAGGGTTCTTTGTCCCAGTATTCAGCACACAAATATAGTTTAGACCCCCAAACTAGAAAGCTGGTCTCTGAAAGGCAGGAAACTAGCTAGTGTAACGGAGCCTTTTTGGCAAACTCTTGCATGTTTTCAATAGTTTTCATCAGTGTCCCTGTCAGATAAAGTAATAAACTCAAATGTTAAAGTAACTTAATAACCAGAAAAGGCAGTTTGAACACGTGAACAGGTTTTATAGGAGAAAATAGCTGAAAACTTTGAGTTAAAAGGCTGAAAATCCTGGATAAACAGTTGAAAGCTCCAACTGCTGCCAGTTACAGAAACTGCCATCACTTTTCCTGAGCAAAGTCATACTCCCAGAGGATGAACCGGTTTATTTTGGACCACTCGTGACCTTTCCTTTAGTACCAAAATGTGAACTTTGCATGCATGATATTTATTAATCTTCTCTGCAAAGGAAGAATCCTCTGGGGAGCACATTGTTGCTCCCCAGAGGATGAACCAATTTTATTTTTATGACCCCGTGATTTGAAATATCAAAATCTAATGTTCAGATTCCCCTTACTTTACTAAACAAATGTATGCTCCCCAGATGATGAACTCACATTGAAGTCCTTGAAGTGAAAATAAAAATGTCAGCATCAGATATCACACACACAGATCATATTCCTGCTCCCCAGAGGATGAACAGGTTTAATTTCCCCTGGTGCACACATGACATGGTTTCTTGAAACACTAAAGACCAGACTTCCTCAAAATGTGCTATTTATCCTGTCAGTAATTCTACTGAACACATTCATGCTCTGCAGAGGATGAACCCTTTTGATTTTGGGGCGTTTCTTAAACTTCAAGCTTTCAGGAAAGAAACTGTGTTCAGAGCAGAAAACAAAGTGAAGCCCTGACGTTTAAGAGCGGTTGTAGCTTCGGTGTTTGTCCTGACTGATTTCCCAATCCTGTCCCCTGCAGACATCGAGCTGCTGGCCGCCTGCAGGGAGGAGTTCCACCGCCGGCTCAAAGTTTACCACGCCTGGAAGTCAAAGAACAAGAAAAGAAACACCGACACGGAGCAGCGAGCGCCAAAATTTGTCACCGACTACGGTACGACACCACGACACATCGCTGCACCGCTAGGACGCTGAAATAAGGCTCGAGGTTTCTGTTGTTTCGTTCACCAACTGATTTATTTACATATTTTAAAAGATCTTCATTTGATATTTGTCTGTTTTAGTCAAGCTTCATTCAGATACTTTAGTCTTCACTTCACATTTTTAATGCGCCACAGAAAAAATAGAGAAAAAGGCGAAAAAACCCAGCAAGTAAAGCTTCTAAGACGCTTCTGTAAAGTTCAGTTCAACGGTAGAACGACTATGGGAGTGAAAGGAAGTTATTTCAAAAACACCATTTCTTTGTTCACTACTTCTCTTAAAAAAACGTCTTGAAAAGTGGAAAAAGTTGAGACTTAGTCAAACTGATGCTCTTACAGATCAAATGTCTGCGTAGCTTCCACAGACTGTACGTAAGAAGTGGGCGGAGCCGCCGTGACGCCACCTTTTGGTTTTTTCACCATCCTGGCTGTTTTGAGCCAGAGGTGACGGCCTCGAGGTCTTGGCGGCAAACCATTATCATCATTACTCAGATTTGATGATGCCAGATCATTTTTGTTCATTCGCGAGTAAAGACGACGACGATGAGATGAGAAGTGGACGTAGACGTTTGTAACCACCTGTTCTGAAGCCTTGAGGCTGGTTTCATGGCTGACATCCGTCCCAAGAAGACCACCTGTGATTGATTAGTCACAAAGTCATTTACTAAATGAACGTCCTGCTGTGCTGAAGAAGACTGAGAGCAGAAACTCATCAGGAAAATGTTCCCTGAGCTGATAAACCAGCTCAGTTTCATTCTGCTCATGTTAACATGCTGGTTTTTGGCAGGTGGAACTTTAACAATTTTCACCAGCTTAGTTTAATGTATTAGCATGCTAACATAATTAGCTGTAAGTCGTTAGTTTCACAGATATTTACTTTTAATCATAGACTGAATATAAGATGTGGTTGTGGCGCCACCTGCTGGTTTGTGATCCGCCTTTTTGAAGCCTCTAGTTTGGCTTCGGGCCGTCGCCATCTTGTTTTTTTTGGAGCCAGAAGTGACACTTTTTTTCTGCCTCTGATTGGTTAGGTTTAGGCAGGCCCCACTTCTGATTGGTCAGTGAGCAGGTAGCCCCGTCCTAAAGCCCCCCTGCCCCTCTTCCTGGTCTATCTTCCTCTACATGGACCATAATCTACTACATGAACGTCCTGCTGTGCTGAAGAAGACAGTAAACTAGAGACTGAGAGCAGAAGCTCATCAGGAGAACGTCCACATCGTCTTCAGTGTTCAACGCGCTCGGAAAAAAAACTAAATCGATACGAGACATTGGAGGGCGACCGCGGAGAGATGAACCCGTGGTGCGTTCAGGGTCGCCGACGGGGCCACGGTCACGTTCATGCGCGAGGAAAAACAAAGGTGCTCCGTCTCCTCGGCCTCTCTCCGGCGCCTCGTCTCCTTGTGCCGCACGTCGAGTTGTCATGACGACGGAGAGCTCTCACTCCGAGCCGTCTATTGTGTGCTCTGCACCGACCACACACACACACACACACACACACACACATCCTCTGCCTCCACACCACAGCCTCGTCCTGATGATGAGGATGATGAAGATCAGCCACCATTTTAAGAAATGTTTATTATCTGTTTGTTTGGACGTCTGAGGGCTGACCGTGATCCCGTCTGTGTGAAATATAAGATGTAAAATAATAGTGAATAAAAAAACAGTTTGCTGTAGATTTTATCAAACAAACAGGACGAAGTACTGCATCATTTGGGGACTATTTTCAGCGGCGGATGAATCCAAACCGCATTTTTCTTTCCTCTCAGTCTGAAAGTCAAACAGGTTTTAGGTTCGAGGCCTTAAAATGTCTTAAGTTTGAATTAATCACAGACGTTATTTAACATTTTCTTAAGCGACATAAAACAGTTCAGTAACTTCCTCACTGTTGAATTATGGAGCTTTTAGAAAAGGTGGTTGTTGCCAACAGGTGGAGAAACGTCTTCATCCGCTTAGATCTTAATCAAAAGGTGCTTTAGAGTAGAAACCAAACACAAAGGCAGCAGAAGTCGACATGACGATTGACGTCATGTGTCAGTTTTAGATCCAAACTTCTTCTATGTTCACTTCAGAAATCACAGAATGAACAAAACATGACGATGATGATGATGATGATGATAAACAGTGTAATGAGGACGAGTGTCACCTTCATCAGTGTTTGTGTTTTTCACTCCTGTCGTCTCACCTGTTTCACCGTGTTGCATCACTTCCTGCTGTGAGCGTCCGTGTAACCTGGCATGTTTACTTTCAGATCATGCACCTCCCGTGAGAAAAGCATGTAAGTGGTCCACATGTGTGTCACGCTACTAACCGCAGAGCTGCACCGCCCCCCTCCCCTCCTAATTAACCCCCCCCCCCCACCCTCCCACAGCCTCCCACCTCCCAATCTGCTCCTAACTGGGATCACTGGCGGCCTTTATTTCTTTTTTGGGGTGGGGGGGGGGGGTCGTGCTCTGCTCTGCGCTGCTCAGTTTGATGGGAAAAGTTTCTCCTTTTCGGTGGAGGAGGGGTTGATGGGTTTCCATGGCGACCGCTGCCTCCGCTGAGGCCGATGTACGGAGGAGATTATCTGAGCGATCTCGTGTTGATGACCGGCGCTCGCCACGTCTGAGAGAGCCGCCTCCCCAGACGGCCACGGCGGCGTGATGAAGAGCCGAGGTAATTCCTCCGAGCTCTTCAGGCCCGCTGTTATTGGTCCTCCCACACGGAGAAATCCCCAGATGGAGACGGAGACGGAGATGGAGACGGAGGGGAAGACAGGCGGCTTTGGGTGTGGCGGCGGGTGACAGCATCACGTTTGTGGGAGCGTGACGGCAGGAAGAGCGAGCAGACGCTTCAGTCCATTCGCTCCTGACTTAATGAAGGTTAATAACGGCCCATTCGGCTCTATGAGGCGTCCAGTGCAGCCGTCACACCTGTCTGTCTGTCTGTCTGTCTGTCTGTCTGTCTGTCTGTCTGTCTGTCTGTCTCCTCACCGGCTCCGGTTACTCGGCGCCTGAATCCCTCCTGGCGACAGCGTTATTGGAAATGTTGCTAATGGATGTTAATGTTTAAATTCAGCCACTTTCCTGCCAAAGTAGGTTCCAGTCATCCGTTTGGAGAAACCTCATAAAGATCATTTAGACCATCTGGGAGTCTAAAGGGAACTAAAGGGACAGTTCACCCAAATCACACACACCCAGGGAAGAGTCCCACAGATATCTCTACATTTAGAAAAGTTTCACTGCTGTAAGCCTCAGATATATTCTGGTTTCAGTTTTTACAGACTTTGTTCCTGAAGTTGGCGTCAGGTGAGAACTCCAAAGGTGCTGACGTTTCAGTTTGTTGACATTTACGAGACAGTTTTCAGTCTGGATTGTTTGTCCACTTTGTTCTTGGTCGCATCGAAACCTGATCAGGGTTCAGTCCTGCAGGTTCCTCTGAGGAACATCTCTGCTTTTCTGCTGCCGTCTCTCAACAAAGCGGGCTGGTTTCTTTGGCGTCATTCTTTTACAGTTTCTCGCCCCTCTGGTGGTGGTGTGAGGGCGCCGCTCAGCTGGTGACGGCGTGTCGCTCTGACACAGACGGTTTTAACACGGTGTTTAAATCTTGGATTCAGTTTTGAAACTTGAACACGTTCCTCTCGTTCCCATTGCTCTGCTCTTAACAAGCTGAGCTGCATCGGAAACGAGTGATTTATTTCCTCGTTTCTTGATTTTAAAACTGAATCCAAGACGAAAGGAAGTTGTTTGCAGAGCGCTGATCCAACAAGCTGCAGCTCGGGCGTCTTTGTCACGTAGAGAAGCTTCCTCGGCCGCTGTAGGTCCTTATTTTACACTCTTCTTTGTAGAAAGATGCAAATAATGTTTAATGTTTGAAACCCCATCATAAACAATCTGCTACGCTTCCCGTCTCGCTGATTCCTCCCCTCCAGCTCTAACAGCAGGACCCACTGACTGCACTCAAACACGGAGGCCGGAGACTGGGTTTGTTATTCAGACCTGATCCGAGAGCAGCAGCGGAGCTTAATGTTTCCATGCTGTGGGCTAACGGGGACCTGCTGGAGGGAGATATGTGCCCACTGATCAAATCAAATGATGCTTCAGCCTGGTTGTGCTGACTGAGATTCTTTATTCCATGTTTGTTCTTTCATTCTGCATGAGACTCGTTCCAGCGCTTTCACCTGCGCATTAATAATGTTAGGATTAATGCCAATTTACCTTAAAGGAGAACTCTGGTGTTTTTTAGCAACGTAATCCTTTGGGTTAAGATCAAAGTCCAGGTCTGACAGCATCATGGAAAGGATCCCTACAGAGAGAGACCTGGAAGATCCTTTTGGTTTAACCACAAACAGCCGTTATCTCGCTCTCTGCACACACACCAGACTCCATTCACTAAAACAGGGATTTTAGCTCACAGGACACAGGAGCTGCTGGTCTGCTGCTTCCTGAAGTGGTCGGTTTGTTTGTGTTACTGTGTGTTACACATATATTGTGTTGGATCCGAATTAACCGTTTAAAAACATACAAGTCACACAATAACACAAATAAACTACCTGTTCAAGACAGCGGTAGACCAGCAACTACGGGGTAAAATTGGTGTTTTTTTCAATGGAGTCTGGTGGCTTTGAAGAGAACGATATCACAGCTGTTAATGGTTAAACCAAAAGGAGCTTTACAAATACTGGAGTTTTCCTTTAAAGCACGTTTAGGTAGAAGTGAAGCTGCACTACTGCTCGTTGTTAATGCTGCGTACAGTTCAGGGTCAAAGGTCTGACACTCCAAAGCTGGGAGGTCACAGCTACACCTGTTCTGCATGTAATCTGTGAACAGCAGCTCTGTGGATCATCACAAGTAACCAGGATGATGTTTCTAAAAAGATGAGACTCCGTTAAATCCTTAAAAACATTATTCTTTCCGCTTTAGCAGCTTAAACTAATCCTTATTATACTGGGGTGGTGACAGACACCTCAAACACGGGATAGACAGCTCTGGGGTTAATGCTGCTTTGTCAGGATTTTTCAGCTTCCCTGCTTTTTTCCCCCAGAATGAACCCCCCCCCAGCTGTGGAGATGTAGCCTAAATTATCTCTGATATGGATTCACTTCTGCTTAAAAGACACAGCTCGACATTTTAGGAAACGTTCGCACTACTTAACGGCGAGTTAATGAGAAAACTGATGTCACTTTCATGCCTGTACGCTAAATGTGTTAGCTTAGCTTAGCACAGAGACTGGAAACAGGGGGAAACAGCTAGCGTGACATTCACAGATACACCTTATGATGTTTCCACGAAAAAAAAAATGGTGCTGCGTGACTGATTAGTGAGCTTTAGAGGTGCTGTGGGCTTTGTTGGTAGGGCTAAGCTAGCTGTGTGCCAGTTTCCAGTCGTTATGCTAAGCTAGCTGGCTACTGGCTTTGAATTTACCAGAACTAACATGCTGGATTTATTTATTTGGGGTCTCTTTGTGTCAGGAAGTGCAGAAAATGTTGAGAAAAGTTGTTTTTATTCGTGGATTTTAAAGCCAGCAGACACTGAAACACAGCGACACGTAGCATCGAGGCGACTAAATACCCCAAAACCAGAAATAAATCAACGAGGAAGGAAAACAAACAAAAACAGCAGCAGAACCAGGTCGTCTCTACATCTTCTCTCAGCTTTAAGGCAGGAATTAAAAAACCCAAGTCGAACCTGATTTATCTTGTCTTAGCGTGTTATTGAGGAGATTCTTCACATGTGGACGTTTTTCCAAAAGTAGAACAGAAATCAGCTCTTCATCTTTTTGAAATTCAAAGTGCACTTTTCCAACTATTGCAGGCTCTTATTGTGTACTGGAAGTACTTCTGGAGAACTTTACTGCCAATAAATATCAATAAAAAAGTTAATACGCAGGTTGATTAACGGGAACGAGGCTGTCGCTGAGCACATCTTCACCATCCCTCCCATTAAATGGCCCCAGCCTGCATGTAAACATGGCCGCTGGCTCCTGATCGGTCGCTATCACCTGTGGAAGACGCCTAACTTTTTTTTTTTTTTCCCCTCATCCAATCAACAGCCCAGCAGAACCCGGCCCCGCCCATACCTGCCCGGCAGTACGAGGTGGCCATGAACCGGCAGCAGCGCTACTTCCGCATCCCGTTCATCCGGCCGGGCGACCAGTACAAAGACCCCCTGAACAAGAAGAAGGGCTGGTGGTACGCTCACTTCGACGGGCCGTGGATCGCCAGGCAGATGGAGCTGCATCCCGATAAACACCCCATCCTGCTGGTGGCAGGTCAGTACAGCGCTGAGGAAGAGGAGGAGGAGGAGGTGGTGATAATTACTGACACCATACAGATGCCAGAACTCTGGATCAATCAATCTTTATTTATACACTGTTGCCCATAAAGTTGGAATAATTGTTCAATACCCCCAATTTAGTTAAAGCCTGAATCCACAGTCTGCAAAGGTTCACTGTGGTTTAAGTTTCACTGTGATATGTTTGGAAGAGTTTGATCAATAAAGTTGAGAAGATATAAACTTTATTTATCAAGAATAAATCACATTGTCACAATCATTTCATGAGAAGAGGTACAAAAACATTTTAGTCCAACTTTATAGGCAACAGTGTTCATCACCACCTGTTATTTTATGATTTAAAACTTAACTGAACCATCAGTGCTGGAGCGAGATGAGAAAAAGTCAGGATGTGGTTAGCTTAGCTTAGCATAAAGACTAGAAACGGGGGGAAACTGCTAGCCTGGCTCTGTCCTGAGATTTGATTTTTTTTAGTCTGCACACAAAGAAAAGTAAAAATGGCAATTTGATGTTTATGTGGTTTAACTATTTCTGGAGTATTTATACCTGATGAACAGTAAATTCTGTTAATTAATTTGTAAAGTTAGTTACCTCATACACTTAAGTTTTCTTTTATTTGCAGTTTGGTTAAGTTTAGGCACCAAAACTACTTGGTTAGTAAAAGTCAAATATAAAAGGCTGATACACAAATAGCTCAGAGACTGTATGCTGGTAGGTTTCCTGTAGTTAATTCTCTCTGCAAAGCTCAAGAACACTTTTATAAACATGTCTAAAGCTCCCGAGTATCTAGTTTGTTTAATCTGCACAAAAAGAGGAATGTAAAAAGGACATTTTGAGGTTTTACTGAAAACAGTCGGTGTCCCCAGAAGTTATTTGACAGTAAATAGTTAAACAGTATAAAGTCTCTCTCTTTTTGTCCAGATACAAAGTTTTAGTCTTTATGCTAAACTAAACTAAGATGATCATCTGCTGACTTCAGATTCGTATTGATCTTTTGATTTTAACTCTCAGCAGAACTTTTCCTTTAAAAGCTGAAGAGATGCAACATTAACCCTTTCATGCATGAATTATGATAACCTCAGTCAGGATTTTTTAATTCATCTTTAGGCATCTTTAGTTTTTGTCAACCCGTATTTCATAAAGATATATTTACATGTCCAGTAGTTGAAATCTAGCCAGTGATGCATGATGTACCAGTGGACATGTGATTAATCATAATTTCCTCCCAATATAAAATCAATACTTGGAAAATTTAGCAATTGCATGACTCCTTGGGTGGTACTTGATGTCACCATATTTTTCTTACCTGCAAGGGTCTCTTTTTATTGAAGGTTTGAACAGAAAAAAAATTAGCAACTTGGTGTTTCTGGCTGTCTGTCGGCCATCTTGGCTTCCCATTGAGTAGCAGCACATGGGATGATGCAATAGCTGTACACTGTAGTGACCTCTATGCATGAAAGGGTTAAATCATTGACCCTCTGATTAAACTAAACATTTAAAACTTTTCCTTTTATTCTGTATCTTTAATCACGACAGTCGTTCTGCCTCTCAGGTCTAAATGAGATCACCTGTGCAGGTGTTAACAGCGTTTGTCTTCTGTAGTTCACCCATCTGTCTCCACCTGTGTGTGTGTGTGTAGACGAGTTAAAACCTCCCGACTCCCCCCGCCGCGCTCCTCCCCTTTCTTTGACTTAAAGCTCAGAGTCGTCTGTAGGTTGAGGGATGTTTATGAAACCGTGTCGTCTGATTTAAAAAGCGCGTGGTCGTCAATCAGGAGAAGCTCATATCGCAGAGAAAGAGTTGGTGTTTGGGAGCAGCAGTGTTCAGACAGCAGCAGTATGTGGGTGAGTAAGTGCCTCATATAACGCTGCTCAAACTTCTTATTGCCCGTACAGCTGCAGGTGTGCTGCGTTACACTGACTGAATGTAAATAACCAACGCTCAAGATGTTCTGGGAATGAAATGACGGTTTATATCCAGGATACACAGCAGCTACCTGTTTAAAGGGGCCTCAGGTTACCTGGAACTGCAGAAATAAGACAACAAACCTCCTTTTATAGGCGCCTGTGTGTTTTTTCTCAGAATTTGCACTGAGAGTATTGATGATATTGAGCTGAATATTGAAATAACAGCTGGAGCTACTTGATGCAGAAATGGCCCAGCGGCAGCAGATGTTCTGTAGTCTCACTTCCGTCTTTGCGGTGAGGAAGAGTTCGTTGGATTCCCAGCTCAGTTCTAGTTTGGTGAACGTTTGAGGCCGTTTTCAGGACGCTAAACGTGACTCGTGTTTCCGTCCTCCAGGAAAGGACGACATGGAGATGTGCGAGCTGAGCCTGGAGGAGACGGGCCTGTCGAGGAAGAGGGGCGCCGAGATCCTCCCCCGGCAGTTCGAGGAGTTCTGGGAGCGCTGCGGCGGCATCCAGTACCTCCGCAGCGCCATCGAGAGCCGGCAGGCGCGACCCACCTACGCCACGGCCATGCTGCAGAGCATGTTCAAGTGACGGGGCCCGGCGGGGGCGCCGAGGGCCGGGGGCTTCTCCCCCGCAGACAAAGGGACAAACGCACCAGCTACCTAACACAGATGGCGTCTGAGCGCACTGCACCGGGTTCTGACTGGCGATCACCTGAACAGCATTTTTGTTTTTGTCTCGACTCCTTTTGTTTTTCTTCTGTTGCCGTTTTTGTTCTTGCTGGCTTTCAGTTCCTGGAGGGGGGGGGGGGGGGGGCGGGGCTGGGCTGGGGAGGGCGAGGGCAGGGAGGTTTTGCAGTGAACCCTATGCAGGAAAAAAAAAAAAAAAATCACACTAAATTATCACATCCTGTTGTTCTCCAAGGAAGTCTAACTACGAGGCCTTAATGCTACTTTAACAGGGTTTAATTGCCAGAAGTAGGACTTTTTCTTTCTGTTCAGAGCTGCCTCCCCAAACAAGAAAACCTAATTCCTTTGTAATTATGCATTCCTGATTATTACACTGAAGTCTCACCGGTGTGTCGCTTCCATCTTAACAGCTAGCTGGTGATCCCTCTCCGACTAAAAACCTGCTGTTTACATTGTCTTCATGTGGTTCTTACAGGGCGACAAACACTTGCACAAAGAGCGGTGGGCGCTCACCGTGAGGCTGCATGAGTGTCACATCATTCCTCATGACTCAGTCAAATGTTCGCTAATAACTGTTTTATTTTACCTTCTGTCTTTCCAGCCGAATGTAACTTGTTGATTTGTTCATGTAGTGATTCCTCTTTTCTTCTCATTCTGTGTGATTTAACGTGTAAAGCTGATGAGAACGGTCCAAAAATGGTTTGACTTTGAGACCAAACGTCGCTCCAAACACTTTTTTTGTTGTTTTTTTTTTGTTGGTGGCCTGAGCAGTGATTCAGCTCCGTGATTAATTAGTTGGGTTTTTTTTTTTTTTTTTTGTCTGCGTTTATCAAGCAAAGCAGAAAATGTGAAATAATTATGCAAAAGCTGAGATGCAACTTCTCGTGTGCTGTTTGAGAACAGATCAGCGCTGCAAAAAAAACATCCTGAAGAACTCCTTCACACCATCACAAGTCTTCAAATTTGATCTTTTTACATGAAGAAACTTAATTTGCCAATGCAGTGATTCCCAAGGCAGTTTAATGTTTTTTTCATCAACACTTTCCTGAAAAAATAAATCACTGTTTGTTGAAAAATAAAAGCTGATAGTCGTGTTAAAAGATCGTCTGCCGCGTTAGAAGCTGTCGAGCACGTCGTTCGCTCGCTGGTTCTCACGACACTGAATATTTTCTACAAGAGCTGCAGAAACGGCGACGCTCCAACTGGAATGTACAAGTTTATTTTTTGAAAGAAAACAGTTTCTACTTCAGCGGCTCCAACGTGTGAGATTGTCAAGAGAAGCAATAAATCGCGTAAACTAAGCTAAAGAGAAAAAAACCAGGCCTCCTCTGAAGACAATCTGCTGCGACGTTCCACCTTCTCCGTTCACCTGTTGCTTCCTCGTTTTGTTCCTCTGCACAACAACAACAACGTCTGGAAACATGAAGTTGTTGCAGTAGCTGGTCCACTTTTTTTTTTTTTTTACAAATGGCATTAACACGCAGGGGAAGCTGCCACTGAAGGAGGAGAGACTCTTATTTCAACGTATTCCACTAAATATCTGTCACTATTTTAGCTCCATGTTTCCATACGGTCACTGAAAACCAGCTACAGTTTAGGAAAACTGACTTTTGAAGCAAGTTTAGGCCTGAAGTCAAGATGTTAAATGAATGATAAATAAATAAAACCAAGAGTCCGGCAGGAAAAAACGACGATATGTTGCTACGGTGCGCTGGTTACAAAAAACGGAGTTAAATATATTCAATAAAATGACTCGAATCGATGCAGAATTATAGTAAAACATCACATTTCAAGTATGTTAAGCATTATTGCTCGTTTTCGTCTTGTGTGAGGGAGCTACGTTCACGTTTGGACAACAATAACTATGAATGACTGTTATTCTCTGCTCCGCTGCAATAGGAGCGTTTCAGTTACATCCTAAAGTCGTCCATCCTAAAAAAAGCTTTTAGACTTCATCTGAAATCACAACCAGAAGGCATCAAGTCTCTTTTGAATGCCTGAATACGGAGCGACGGAGTAACGCCACGTTTTCATCCAGTCAGTGAAACAACAACCGACGTCTTTACGCCGTCTTGACGTCTTTTAATCTGCAGGTCAGGGTTAACGTTTCTCCTGATCTGTGCACAGAAGGTCAGTTTTTAGTGTCGTAAACGCTGTTCAGACACCTGGAAAAGCAGATCGAGTGAACAGCAGGATCACCGAGCGTCATGTTGATTATTAGTAGTAAACGATCTGCTGTGAATTTTGGCATTCAGACAATTTCCAAACTAACGAGTTCTGTCTTTTCTCAGACACCAAGATGCCGACTGTCTGTAATCAATCACTTTCAGGTTTGAGTAAACGGACCGATAAGATCTTTTCATATGAAACGACCTCCATGGTTTTTCTTCCCTTTAGTAGAAGCTTCCTGAAATGACATTAAAACCGGATCAGTTTCGGCTCCAGACATCTTCAAAGATTTGAAGCGTTGTTTAAACCTAATTCAAGTTTGAGTTAAATCTGCCCAGAAACGACTGACGCCATTGTTGTGGAGCAGGAGTGAAGTTTGTTCCAAATTAACTAGCTTGGATATGAAAGTCTCACCTGCAGGATGTTGTAGAACCAGGTGAGATGAGGCGTTTACCTGACTGTTAATGCCGAGTGTAAAGGGGCCACATCCGGAGCTTTGCCCACCATGAAGGATCAGTTCGGGTCTTTTGAAGCGTGGTTGTTCTCCATAGTCGGTGTTTTACCTACAGGAGATGGCGGTCGGCACAGATGCTAAACAACGTACTGCTGTGGACGGAGGCAAAAGGAAAATAGTTTCAGTCTATATAGTAAGAATACTTTCACAGCTGTATCCCTGTCCAACTGGGAACTGAAGCTGTTAAATCCATCTTTCCAAGACACCAGACTCCATTGACAAAATCAGTAATTTTACAGAACACAGAACGCAGGTGTTTCTGGTCTACTGTTGCCTCGATAGATTATTTCGTTTGTGTTATTGAGTGAATTTGGCGTTTGAGAGGGTTTAGTTTGAATCCAAACCAACACTTCAAAACACCAAAGTCACAGCAACTGGACCAACAACTCCTTTGTTCTGAGAGGTAAAATTACCCTTTTTCTCAAAGGAGTCTGGTGTGATTGAAGAGAGTGCTTTAACAGCTGTCTAACAACAAGGAAACGGGGCAAAAATCTAAATAATTTTAAATACATGGATGAATAAATATGTTGACTATCCTCTACTGTAGGCAGGACGGTGATTATGGATAAAGACACTTCAAATAGTCCAGAGTTCCCCTTTAAGACCTCAGTGTTGGTTTTAACGCCTGAGTGACGACCTTCAAATATTTCCACACCTGTAAAAGAAACTGTCCTGCATTTGCTACCAGCTGTTTTTTCCTCTCCACACATTACAATCACTCCTCGGGAAGCACTGCCTTTGTCCACTGTCATTTTTCTAACGCTGATCTCTCTAACAGATGAATAAATGCATTCCATGTTTCACTCACCTCTCGGCTCCTCCTTTCACTTCACTTTGTGCCACCGACAGTGAATCTAAATGCAAAACACTCTTTAATGAAATAAAGCAAGCCACCGTCTCTTATTCAACACAGTTTGTATTTTTAACTACCCACTTCAACGACCATTGAACACTTATAAATAAGAAAAAGCTGAAAATTACAGGTATTTTTCTCTTTTCTTCCAAAAGCAGCAGTAAATATCAAAGTGGATCTGTTGTTTTTTCTATTTACATGGACTGTACAAGAGGACAAGATGAAGACTTTACAGATCTACCGACACAAAATGTTTGTTTCTGCACACAAAATATCGATCCGGTTGTTTTTTTGTTTGAAAGCAGAAACAACACAAACATCACACGGTGTTTCCAGGCCGCTCAGAGACACCAGAGATGTAAGAAAGAGGGGAAAAACAAAAAAAAAAAAAAACGTTTTTGACGAACATCTGTTGTCATGGAGACGGCTCTGTTGACGGCTGATCTCATCCGCAGCTCTTCCCTCCGTCTCCATGACAACCGGGCTGACTCGACCTGCGGGTGAAGACGGTGTGGCGTGGTTGAAAGCTAAACCAAGACGGCGAACAGATCAGCGTGTGTTAGCATGCTAATGTTAGCGTTTAGTTCCAAAGCACGACCATAGACTGTGACTCCGTGGCTCACTCTACGGATGAAGACTGTTTGATGTGGTTGAAAGCTCGGTAAAAGGCTAGTAGGTGAATAAGAACGACTAAGGTAAAGAGTGAGCTTTCGTGTTTAAGAGATCATGTCAATAAAGTTGAGTGAGACATTCCCATCAGTCACTTTGTGCCCCAATTAGCAAATGTTAGCATGCTAACATGCTACATGGAGATGCTGAGCATTAGCATGTTAGCATGCTGATGTTAGCATTTAGCCCAAAGCGCAACCCAAACACCAAAGACTGTAAAATAAAGATGGACGACAAAAGTGAAGCCAAATCATCTGGATCTCCATGACAGCTGGGCTAAACTTAATCTACAGATGAAGACTGTGTGATGTGGTTGAAAGCTCAGTAAATGCTGGTAAATGGATAAGAACGATAGAATATGCTGTGACTATGAAATGAAATGACTTTGATGATCACTTAACTTCCCCTCTAGCGCAGGTCAGCGTTTTAATTTGTCTAATACTTTATAAGACATTCGCATCAGCTGTAGGCCAACTTAGCAAATACTAGCATGCTAACACGATAAACTAAGCGTGCTGACGACATGGCTGACACATATATATATATATATATATATATATATATATATATATATATATATATATATATATATATATATATATATATATATATACACACACACATATATATATATATAGTTATAGTTTTTTATATATATATATATATATATATAATTACACTCCTCACTAAAAGTTAGGGATATTCAGCTTTCAGGTGAAGTTTCAGGATGAACCTAAAATGCATTCTAACCTTTCCAGGTGAACTTAATGTGACCTTCTCTAAACCTTTGAATGCACATGTCCAACTGTTCAGTGTCTCAGTACTTTCTGCACCAGCTGCTGTTCTCTAACAAGAAGCTTAACAGCAACATTCACAACAGGTTTGATCCATGAATCCACCAATACATTTCCTGCTTCAGTTAGAATTGGTATTTAAACAGTCCTCCTCATCCTGCTGTTCACATTCTGACATCATGAGACCAAGACGACACCTAACAGTTGATCAGCAGCACCTCAACACTGGAGGCTTCAAACAGGAAGTCCTCAGACGGAGGTGTTCACTGAGCTTAGAGGGTCACAGAGTGTCATCAGGAGGTTGGAACAGTGATACAGAGACTGGAAGAGTCACAGAAAGGAGAGGAGTGGACGTCCTTTGGCCACGTCCCAATTTATTGAGACACTGAACATGTTTTGTTGTGGTTTACCTACCACTGTTGGTAGACTTTCTTTCAATAAACTGTTTAAGATGAATAAAATCACCAGTGCATGCTTCTACTTAAATGTCCTACTTTCATGATATAATATCACTGTAGCATTCACTTTTTACATTTTCCATATATTTCACCTGAAAGTCGAATATCCCTAACTTTTAGTGAGTAGTGTATGTGTATAGGCCATAAACCCCGCCCCCTCTATGGACATCACTTTAGCCGAACTAAAAAAAAAAAATCAAAAAAAATCAGTGCAAGTAATCAAGTCGACATTAGAATAATTCTTTGGTAATTTTAGGTAGTTTTATCACCCTGACGTCTGTTCAAGTGTTCGTTTTTCTGATCATTTTGGCTTTAATTAGTTATTTGATGCTATAAAAAAAGAGTGACGCCATGATTGACAGCTAATCTTAACCTGTGATTGGGTCAGGTGGGTGTTTGGGCGGGACCTTGATGCCGCACAGACTCTGGCTCCAAATCCACCAGGATATTTTGGCTTCGTTTTTGTCCAATGGGAGGAACCGTAGACGTTTATTTACATCTTTTACATTACATTTACATCTCCAGTCCAGTCGCCCGTAGACCTGAACGTGGTCCCTGTGAATAGCCGCTTCGAGCTACGCACGATCGATAATTCGTACAGGAATGCAATTAAAAACGTAATTACTGTTGTCATAGAAACGTTTATACTTATTTTAAATTATTTTTTTAAACGCAGGATGGTCACTGTTCACTTGTTCCCAACCTAAGAATTGGGACGCCCCCCCTTAGGAGTCACAAAAACAACACAGGAAGAAAATGGCGGCTTTTTCTTTAAAAACACCGGATTCTTTCACCTCACTGGGAATCAAACGATCGGAGGAGAAAAACCATCTTGTCACTAAACCGTAACGGCCTCAGGTTGGTCGTAGGAGGCTACAAAAGGTTGGGAACCACTGATCTAACCGGCCTATGAGCCTAGTCGTCACTACTCCGACACATCCAGAGGGATCCTTTGTGATCTTCAGACCAAGTTTATATGAGCTTCGGAGCGTCTCACATCAGATCCGGTGTATTTTGTAACAATTACCAACTTATTCACTACAGAAGCACAAACGGAGTCAGCAGACATTCACAGAAACAGTCCAAGGTCGATCGATATCCGCCTGTTTGATGCTGCCGAGGCGTCCGCCGAGCTCCTCCGCGTCGCCACGCTGCTCGCAGCGGCAGACGGCGGCTGTCCGACAGTTTTTTTTTTTAGTGGCCCGCGGGGGGATTTGTCCTCTCTGAGGAGTTTACAGTTTGTCCCGAAGCCTCTTCAGCTCAGCACCAGTTTTCATTTTTAAACTCAACAGTCCCGAGATCCTGCTGCTGAGTCCTGTTTCATCGAGTCTGCGGGGAGACAGGCAGGGAGTTAAAGGGGCACGCCACCATTTTTTACATGTCACAGTCAGTGTAGTAGTCATGGGGGCTTGGAGGTCAAAGGAGAAAGGCTGGAGATGGGGGGTGTTTAGGAGGAGGGAGGGTCTAATGAAACACTACATCCTACATTTCCCATAATACAGCTCAACAATGTTTTAATAAACTTCTTAATAAACTACTTAATAAACTTGGAAGATGTTCTGGTCATTTTGTTATTTGTACTATACAGAGTAAATAGACTTTAAAGGCTATTTTACATACACCAGACTCCATTCACAAAAACCAGTAATTTTAGACGGTAGTTGCTGGTCGACTGCTCTTCTAACACTCAGCTTGTTTTTGTGTCACTTTAGTGTTTTAAGGTCAGTTTGGATCCAACACAATATTTGTGTAACAAACAATAACAAACGGACTAAACTGAGGCAGTGACAGATCAGCAGCTCCCCTCTAAAATGACTTTTTTGTGAATGGAATCTGGTGTGTTTGAAGAGAAAAAGGATCTGACAGTTAAATATTTTGAGTTCAAAATGATGTAGGATTCAGTGTTTTTGACAAAAACAGTAACTTTTCCTCACAGGAGTTGCTGGTCTATCGAAGCAGCAACAGAGCAGCAGCTCCTGTGTCCTGTTCTCTAAAATCCCTGTTTTAGTGAATGTAGTCTGGTGTGTGTGCTGTTTGTGGTTAAACCAAAAGGATCTTCCAGGTCTCTCTCTGTAGGGATCCTTTCCATGATGCTGTCACACACTTAGAATAACACTCTGAGCCTGTCAGTGGATCAAACAAGCTCTTTTAGTGGACCTACTGTGATCAGGTGCAGTTTCTGTTTCATGGCTGAGGGGATCTACTGGATCAATTCTAACACTTTTTTTTAACTAACAGTCATTTTAGACCAGGTTTAAAAAATATCATTTTTGAATTTAATAATTTAATTTCAAATTTAATTTGTTGTGTTTAAAAGTAGCTGCTGATTTCCACACAAATCATATTTCCATTTATCATCATTATATTGTGTTTTATCGTGTATTACAGGGAACTTTGTCCTCCAGACGTTTGTCCCTGCAGACGTTTTTTTTTTGCATGATGAGCTGCCCTGCAGTGCACTGACTAAACGATTCGAGCAAGCAATTAGTTGGAATTGATTAATTACAAGTGCACCCATTTCCTATAATTAGAGCTGAACTACCCTTTAATTTCCAGGAACTGATTAAGAACTGACAAAGCTGTTAAAACAAAGTGTTACTGATGTTCTTTGTCTTGTAACGTGGATCCAAACTGCTGCTGCTGCTTTCTCAAACTCTTCCACTTCTCTTTCCACGTAAAGGAGGACGAGCTGGGTGGCTACCACAGCTGTGTTATTTCCATCAGACGCCTTTTAAATAATTTTTTTTTTTTCTTTTTAAGGAGCAGAAGGCGAGTGAGACGTCCTGAACCTCCCTCGCAGCTCAGCGGCAGTTCAGACCCCAAAAGAGGATCACAGAGGAGCAGACTAATCATCCTGATGTTTACCGGTTTCTGCTCCAAAACAGCCCTGACATTCACTCCTCCCTCGTCCTCCGAGAGCTTTAATTAGTCACCGTTCAGCTCTGTGTCGGCCTAAACACACAGCAGCTCTAAACCAATTTGGGTTCAGACTGGCAGGAGGGATTACAGCCCGGCAATTTGTCTGCATAAAATGATCCCGGCGAGATAATGGTGTGCACAGGTGTTTGAGATTAAATCCAAACCTAAAAACAAACTGTGGGGTTTTCTCTGCATCATCAGATAACACTATCGCCTTATTCAGCTCTAATGTGTACACTGGACCTCTGCTGAAGGTGCATGATGTGCTTTCTTTTCTTTTTTTTCCAGCAGTAACACATGGTTGCACATGTGGGATTTAACCAGAACTGCTTTGTTCCTGGCAACAAGCCCCTCTTACCTTTTTTGTAGTATTCTCAGGTGGCGTCCGATCCGATATATTTTCTTAACTGGCCAGGCCTGGGAGGGAATAGCTCTCTTTGTATCTATCAAAAAAAAAGAAAAATGAAGCAGGTGTGAGAGGCAAAACTGCAGCTACAGCAAGTGTGCACATGCACTGAGGCGAGGCTCCACCCCGGCACCGGCGGGAGCACTCCTCTCGTCTTTGTGTCAAGAAAAGAGATTCAGAGGGAAGATATCACGGCCGACCTGCGGATGCTGCAAATGTGTGTGAAATACAAAAAGAGCTGAAGAGACAAAAGCCGGCAGGGAAATTACACAGACTGAACCAGGAGGAGAAGTCCTGTTCAGCTGATTATGTAGTTTGTCAAAACACGCAGGCTGGATGTGAGGTTTTTTTGTGTTATTTACCTAAAGTTTTCATTCAGATTCATCATTAATATTCATTCTCCTGCATCACTGGGTTAAAACAAAGCAGATTAAGTTTACATGTTTTACGTGGGCCCTAATGATGACAGAGAGAGACCTGGAAGGTCCTTTTGGTTTAACTGCCGATTTATTAGTCGTCAAAGTCTCCAAACTCCATTGACAAAAACACTCATTTTACTTTGCAGAACACAGGAGCTGCTGCTCTGCTGCTGCCTCCATTAGTTAGTTTGTTTGTGTTATTTTGTGTTACATGAATATTGTGTTGGATCCAAACTAACCATTTAAAAACATCAGAGTCACACAATAACACAAACAAACTAATTGGTTGAGTCGAGGTAGATCAGCAACTCCTGAGTAAAAATACAGTTTTTGTCAATGGAGTCTGGTGCCTTTGATATAACAGCTGTTTGTGGTTGTTGGGCCCTAATGATGGCCGAGGCCCAGGCTTCACTGATGAGATGCTACGCTGAAGAAGACTACAAACTAGCGACTGAGACCATAAACTCATCACATTTTAATGCGATAAAGTTACATATTATACCTTTAAACCTGTAAACTGCTTCACAAACACATTTTGCAGGATTATAACCACTTTGTGACACCTGTTGGTCACAGAAACGTTAATTCAGCCTGTAAATTTAGTTTGTGAATCAGCTGTTGTGTCTAAAAAACAACTTTTACAAACTAAACATTTTAAAAACGCGGGAAAACAGACGCTCGGCTGACAACTTAGCAATCTGGGCAAGAATCCAGCCAAAACAAATCTTGGTAAGTAGGTGAGCCAGCGAGTGTGTGGCTGCAGGACAAAAACGTGATCTGGAGTACCGGGGACACATGGAGAGCAAGGTGCAAAAAAAAAAAAAAACCTAGACGACTGTGTTTTGGACATAAAGCGTCTCCGAGGGTTTTGGGGGAGTCTTTTGATTAAAAAGCCTTTATCTCACACCAAAATGATTTTGTTGCTTCCTCTCTCTGTGTTGTCAAGCCGCCAAGTGAGATTAACAGGACCGAGCAGCTCTGCAGTATTAACCGCCTGGGTTCTGCTCAGCGTTCGCCGCCGCTTTCTGCTCCTCTGTCCTGTTCTTGGCTGGTCTGGATGCGGGATTAGACCAAGCAGGGTTCAGTGTTAATGACAGCTGGCAAATCCAAGACGACCGCAAACCCCCGGGAACCCCCTCAATCCCCCAGACGAGACAGGCGAGCCAACAGGAAACCAACTTTAGCTGTTCCCGCTGTTTGGACTGATCAAATATTCACACAGGACTAAAACCACTGAGGGCTCAGACTGAAGACAAAGCACTTGAGCTTCTCCACCAACATCGCACACACGCAAAGACATTCAGTGTATCGACTAAATGTCAGAAAATTAAATGTCTCTCGTTGCTTCAGGTGATTTCGAATCATCACCATGCAGAGAGTTCACTCGCTCATCGTGTTCTGCTCCTCTCAGTTTAAATGGACGCCATTAAAGATTCTGTTCACTGTGTTAAAATAAATATTTAAAACCACTTTAACTTGGATCAAACGATTCTTGTGCAACACACACATGTAGATATTTTATATTTTTTCTCATATATTTCTTATTTCCCTTGTTTTTGCACTAATTCTGCTACTGACACTTTGTTTCTGCACCTTTTCTGTCTCCTGCTCTAAGAGGTGAATTTCCCCAGTGAGGGATAATCTAAGTCTCTCTTATCTCATCTCTTATTTCCATTTTCTGCTACTTTACACTTCTACTCTGGCCACTTGACACCTGACTGACTGTGAGCTTTGTGAATGCTGCCTCTCACGTAGAGCAACAGGCCTCAGAAAGATACTCAGAATTTAACCTAAATATCTTCCCACAAGCTTCAGATGATGGGAAATGTAAAAAAAAAAAAACCTCTGAGGAGCTCAGTGTGTGTCAGGAGCTGCTGAAGTCTAAATTAGATTTTTCTGGCAGCAGAAAGGCAGCGACTGTGAGCCGGTAGTGACGAGGTAAGAAGAGCTTTCTATCTCTTAAAAATCAACTCAGTATTGATTTACAGTGCTGAGGGCTGGAGATGTGAAGGAAGAAAATGACAATGATTTTTAAACCAGGGCCCGATTTGTACATATTTTGGTGTCAACCAATAACAATTACTTTTGGTGGACCTACTTTTAGAACAATCTGAGCCTGTCAGTGGCTAAAACTAAGTGTGTGACAGCATCATGGAAAGGATCCCTACAGAGAGAGACCTGGAAGATCCTTTTGGTTTAACCACAAACAGCACACACACCAGACTACATTCACTAAAACAGGGATTTTAGAGAACAGGACACAGGAGCTGCTGCTCTGCTGCTGCCTCCATTAGTTAGTTTGTTTGTGTTATATTGTGTTTCATGAATATTGTGTTGGATCCAAACTAACCATTTAAAAACATCAAAGTCAAACAATAACACAAACAAAGTAATTGGTTGAGTCGGGATAGATCAGCAACTCCTGAGTAAAATTACTGTTTTTGTCAATGGAGTCTGGTGGGTTTGATATAACAGCTGAAAAAACACTGAATGTCTCCACTAACAAGTTTGACTGACTCACTCACACACTCACACACACACACACACACACACACACACTCACTACACTATTTCCTCCTGGCACAGTGAGCAGCTGTTTGAGGAAAAATCAAACTTAATATTTGTGAGGTGCTTCTAAATATTTGTGTCACACACTATCAGAGCAGCTAAACCTTCTGTCTTCCCCACGTGGCGGTTTATTAAACAGCACAGGCAATAACTTTTAATCCAGTTAAAGTTTCATAATCTAATAAAATCTCCGGAGGACAGAGCGCTGTGCACGTGGACTGACGCACAGTTAATGAGCCGCCGTGTTAATTAAGCTTTTGAGCGATATGAGCTCATGTGATGAACGAGCTGATATTTTCAAACTGTGGATGTTTTACAGCCACTAATCAAAACTTTTCACTTCTGCTGCCAAAGCAATCAATGAAAACCTGTTTGGTAAATCGTGTTTCCTGCAGGTTAGTCTTTTATTGTGAAAAGCTCCCGTCTGACAGACGTACATGCAGCTATCCACGGTCAGCAGGGTGGACGTTACTGTGTTTGGGGGAGTAAATCATTCATTTTGCAGCAGCGATCCTGCAACTGTAAACACAACATTGACATGTTATTACCAGGGGGGTCTACATGTATCAGCTAGTTGAATTAAAGGCTTTTTTCACTAAATTTAAGGACAATTTTGCAATAAAAATAAACATCAAATATGAAAAATAGAGTAAACACATATACTGTCAGTTCACATTGACAATAACTGAGTTAAGGAGCTGCGTCCATCCTTCTGATGACGTATGATGATGATGTTTTCACAGGTGATTTGATGACTAACAAGCAACACAAGTTCTTTTGTTTGTGAATAAGCTCAGAAATAAGGGAGCTGTGTACACGTACGTCCGGCCTCGCTGTGCCTCAAAGTTTAACCCAGTAATTTAGCAGGAACCCTGTGTGAAAGAGGCTTTACTGTGTGTCTGCTGTCTGCTGCCGGGCTGGTAGAGCTGTGGGCCCATCAGAGCCTGTTGGAGCCGTGAGACTGAACCACAAACTGCACATTTCTTTGCTGTAAAACCAAAACAATGAGCCGAAAGATGCTAAACTGCTCCACAGAACTACAGACTCACCTTTCACATTACATTATTACTGTTAGACACTTATTTGTTGATATAAAAACATGTTTTGGCCACTTGGACTAAAATCTGATTTTAAAAAGCTGTTAAAACCATAATGACAAATTTATTTCCGTCATCTCAAACCGCCATTTTTTGGGGTGACATCAGTGCCTATGTAACGAGGTCGGTAGACGAGGAGGAAGATGAACAACCTGTTCTGAACTTTTTGTTTAGTCATTCATTAAATGATCTTGACTTTGCTGAATGCTTCATGTCCACTTTGATGTTAATTAACGAGGCAAAGCAAAACTTTTCCTGGCTGTTGACGTCTACACTAATCTCACATTTCTGGCTTCAGAGCAGCTAAAAAAAAGTGTGTTTTCCCTCTAATTAGCCCTGGATGCCAGTTTTCCAGTCTACTTCCTGCAGCTGTTGGCTGCTACCTGACGTCCAATCAAACCCAACACCCTAACAAGCCCCGTGTGCTCAGTCACCTGCACACGGCTCCCTGTCCCGGCACGATGTCACACTCCCCTCCTCCTTGGCAGTAATCGGGCTGCAGGACGCACACGCTCTGACAGGGCAGGCCGTCCACCGACAGGAAGCCCGGCTCGCACAGACACCGAGCCTCCCTCGTCCGGCGGTTCACCACGCAGCGAGAAAACTCATCACAGGCCAGGAACTTGCAGGGATCGGCCTGATCGGCTGCGAGGAGGAAGGGGAAGAAAACAGAGCGGTCATTAGTATTCATGAGGTGTGAGTCTGAGCCTCCCTCTAACCACCCTCCTCTCTCCAGGAGGTGCTGAGGAGTGTTTGATTTTAATGAGATCTCAGCTTCTGGTCTGCATGGAAATGTAAGATTTAGCCTCTGGCGTGGACGGCTTCAGGAGACTAAACGTCAGATACACTCCGGGGAAATTAGCATGTTCGGAGGCTTTCCTGGATGAAATGTACAGTGTGTGTGTGTGTGTGTGTGTGACGGCATGACGTGTGGTCGGTGTCCATCTGTGTGAGTGCAAATCATGCATGCATCCACGTGGGAGAGAGTGTGTGTGTGAGTGAGGATGCACAGAGGGAGGAAACAACACCCATCGGAGTCTTACCACAGGTACGTCAGCGTCAGTAGGCATCAACAGACCTGCAGTACAGGAGGACCACAGGTGTTGGAGTCAGCTGCTGTTTCCGAAGGTCAAACGTCAACTTTAAGTCTGAATATTTAATCTGTTTTGTCCCACAGAGAGCACGAAAACTTAATTCTTCAACTGTATCTTGCTCACATTTCTTTAATAGCCACATTTAAAGGGCTCCTTATTTAAAATATTCATGTTGCTTGTTGTAGAATGATGAATATCAGCTGAGTTCATCCATTTTATGGTGTTTCACACTTGTACTATAGAGGGAGAGTAATTATCCACACAAATAAAATACAGAGGGAAGAACCCAGCGGGATATTTGTCAAATATTTGAATAAATCTGTGCTCATAAGTCGGATGTTACTGTTTTCTTTATTTCTTTATCTCATACATCAATATCTACCTCTTAGATGTAGTGGAGTAGAAGTAAAAAGTTGCAGAAAACGGAAATAAAATATAAAGTAAAATATAAGTACCCTGAATTTGTACTTTACTTAGTATAACACATTCCACTGCTGGTCTTAACTCATTGTATTTTAATCGCTCTCTTCAAAGCCACCAGACTCCATTGACAAAAACAGCATTTTTACGAGCAGAACACAGGACTAGCTGATCTACCGCTGCCTCGGTCAGTTAGTCTGATTGCGGTAGCGTGTGGTGGTGTGGAGCCAAACGAACCCTTTACAACACAGAAGTCACACAATGACACAACAACAACAAAAACAAACATAAGTGACTGAAACGGCAGTGAGCAGCAGCTCCTGTGTGCTGTGAGCTAAAATCGCTGTTTTTGTGAATGGAGTCTGGTGTGCTCTTCAAGGTCTCTCTCTGTAGGGATCACATTTCTGGTTCTTCGTAGACAAGATGGACCCACTGTTTCTGAACATACTTTTAGCCTTTCTGTAGTGCACTTTCATGTTACGTGTTGGCAGACGTACATCGATCCCACATCCCAGAATCTTTTTACCACATTTATTCAAGCAAGAGATGCACGTGTGGCTGGGTGCATATTACAGTGCTGAGTATATTCAATTATCTGCGGCTGACTGTACAACACTATTGTTTCAGCAAAAACCTAATCCCCAATCATCAGCCTTTGAGGCAAAAGATGTTGCAGCAGCACTTCTCTTCTCTTGTGCTCACTTCTCATCTTTATTGCTGTTATCCCAGCCCCGCGATGCTCTGCTCAACCCCGCTGTGTGTTGGAGGATTTGACATATAGACCTAATTACTGAGTCTATTTGAATGTGTTTGTGATCTCTACTCTCCGCCTGCATTTCATCTGTGGCGAATATTACAATACAAAGCTTGTAAAGTATGAGATGCGTACAAAGAAGCTCTGCTGGTACAACAATGGGACCTATTAGGAGACGCTGGTGTGAGTTTTTATCACGCGTATAAAAAGATATCAGAGGACATCACAGTGCTGCAGCTGGAAAATGAATGAGGAGCTTAACGGCACACAAAGGAGTGAAGTTATAACAATACAACTGTATGCAGTAATTATGAGGGATGAAACTTCACGCTGGAGTACTTTTGAAGTTCTCGACTCGACTTTCAAATCTTCGCTGATTTTAAAAACCACAGATTTACCCGATTTTGGAGATTTTGACGGTAAGACAGCAAACACCAGACCACCGCACACTTGGCGCTTCTATGTAAACAGTTCAGAGGTGACTTCAGACAATCAGACAAAGACGACCGTGGAGGTGGACTGTTGCGGTCGGCTCTTGCAGCTTTGTGGTCCATCACCACTAACTGTTGCGTCCTCCTCCCCTCAATCCATGACTTCGGCAGCTAGTCCGCCTCTACCGGCTCCACCGCTGTGCCTCTCTGGTGCCGTTTCCGGTGTTTTGTGTATAAACTTTTGTTTGTTAACTTATTGGAGCACTTTGTTTGGTACTTTGTGACTGGGGAAGGTTTAAATCTTCTTCTACACTCACCACTGAGCACCTCTCAGGTAGCTGAATGTCACACTAAGTTATTGGGCTAACTTTAAATTAGCAGATTAGAGATTCTGTTTGTCTCTTTTAGTGGACCTACTGTGATCAGGTGCAGTTGTCCCAGAGGATCACGTTGCAGCCATTGCAGCCCGTTTGGTGGCTGCTGGCTGAGGTGATCTACTGGACCAGTTCCAACACTTTTACTACCTACCAGTCATTTTAAACCCAAAATATGTAAAAAGGAGGGATTATAACACTGAACACTGGGATTCTCCTTTAAATTTAAACCTTTCCGTGTTTCTTGTTCTGAAACTTGACTTGTACCTGGTTCCACATCCAGAGAGTGGGTGTCGATCTGGATGTGCAGGTTCCTGGAGGCGGCGGAGCAGAACTCCTCCAGGACGCAGTGGACGGCCTCCGTGATGTTGTACGGCACCGACTTGGCGAACTTCATCTTGCTGTTGACGACCACGCTGCCCTTCCTGAAGTTAAGGATTTCCAACTTCTTGAAGCCCGTCAGGTTCGCCTGCAGGTACGGCAGCAACTGGAGACAGAGAGAGTTTTTATCATCCAGCATGTTAGCAGAGGAAACAAACTAAGAATATTCATTTAGCAGGTCTCATCATGTGTTAATTAGTTATTTGATGCTGTCAAACCAGACTGATTGACAGCCAACTCTAACCAGTGATTGGGTCTGATGGCTCACTGTGTATGACATCAGCAGCACAAGATGGCGGCGCCCGTATTCAGAATATTTTGGCTTCATTTTTGTAAAGAGTGAGGAAGCAGAGACGCAGACACAGTCAAAGATGTGTGTGTGTATGTGGGACCGATCTGCCAAATATTTTCGGTGCACATGTATTCCTGCGTGCTCAGTGGCCTCTTGTGGTTTTGTTGTAGTTCTGACTTCATGGACTGTTTTATCCAAACACTGACTGCTGACTCGTCCCCTTAACCGGCCAGCTGGAGCCAGAAGTCGGTCAGTCGGTCTCGTTAGTGTTGGTGTTGATTCTTATGTCGGCCGATTGTCACGCCAAGTTGAGACGACTGTGGTTTATTCATTCAGTGAAACATTACAGCAGCTGGGCTTAAAACGAGCCTCACCCGGTCTGTTCGGGACACAGCGTGGCTCAAAAACTCACATCCAGAGAAAAGTTTGATCTGGTTTTGACCACGAGCGTCTATGTGCTGAAGTTGCGCAAGACAGAACATGAATAAACCTCAATTTCTGTTGTCGGTAAGAGTTTTAACAGCTGGTCCCTCCGTAACCGGGGGTTTAACTTGGGTTATGGTTAGGCTGGATTATGGTTAGCCATAGCAGAGAAACATAAAAACACATCCAGTCGCTTAATGCCACTGAGTGTCGAGTGTCCACAGAGGACATCGTTAGTTATTTCAGTGTATCAGTTAATGAAAAACCACCCAAAATAACAGACGCTAACGTTTCTATCATATCATAATGACTGGCTTAGCAAAGGAGGAGCTGAAGCTAACTGTCCCACCTCAAATAAAGTCAGTCTGAAGACCTTAGGCTTAATAAAACCAGTCCAACAATACAGGACCAAGACTAGTCCTAACCCTAACCCTAACCCTAACCCTAACCCTAACCCTAACCCTAGTCCTAAAGTTCAGAGCGCACTTTTCTAGTTTTACTTCTCTTTCGGTCATTCACAAACTATTTTAATCCTGAATGTCTCTTTGGCTCAGAGGGAGAGAACGAGTCTCCCTCAGAGCCAAAGAGCCTGTAAAACATTTGACAGTTAATTTGATATTAATGACCAAGTGTTTGGTTTCATTTATCAAATCGCCTCATCTGTTATACATGAGATGCTGCATAACTCTGTTTTACTCAGTTTTCTAAAAACTACACATTCCCCCTATTTTTAATAATTTATTCAGAAATTACAAAACTTTCACAACAGAACGAAAACTGCATAAAACAAAACTGCTGCACGGAGAAGAGCGGGAAAAAAAGAGTGAAGGAAAAAACATGTAAATGCAAATTTGAGGCGATTAAACCGTCTTATCATAAATTCCAATTCATCTCTTGTGTCTAAAGCAGCCGAAGTCATAAATAACTTGATGCTTCCCCTGATAGGTAGCTATGAAACGGTCGACAAATCAAATGTTTTCATATCGTAAATTAATCCATACAATCTGATTCTGCCCTGCATTTCAATGCCTCGGTCCAGACCTTTAAATCAGCCAGCTGACAGTCCTGTCTGATATCAGGCAACAGATTCATCGGTTTTCCAACTTGCTAACAGCTCGAACACATGAACAAACCCTCAGAATAACACCTGCTGTACTCAGGGAGCTGCACAATAAGGGGCTTAAATCACAATACATCCAAATTTAGCAAGAAAAGTTTATTTTTTCTGCATTTAACAAACATTTCTGGTCATTTTTGCATGAAAGCAGCAACATGAACTTTATTTTGTAGCCTGCTGCCTGTGTGTGTGTGTGTGCCTTGAGATGATAAATACATTTATAAGTGGTACAAGCAGCATCAGCCACTGATGTGATTATGTTGTTTACTGGAGAGATGCAATTTAGTGGCGCGGCGCTCGCTGAGATGATCGGTCAAGTTTGTTTCAGTCATCTGTTTTTCTCATTTCCTCTTCTTTTTCTTTTTCTGTTTTTTTAGAGAGACACGCCTCACCTCAAGACCGACACATCAACAAATTAAAACGTTCCCAAAAATAAAAACAAAACTTAAACTTATTCATAAACTCTCCAAAAAGCCTCTGAGGTGCTACTTTTCTGCACAGCACACAATTAAGCTGGAGAAACAGAGACTCAATAATTTTGTTTCTCTAATTCCCACACAGCCGTACAGAATTACCTCTGGTGATGCAGTTAACGCAGCAGTTTAGCCAAATAAATAGTCTAATCTTTTCAGGAAATGTAGGTCTCCTCAGGATTTAGAGCACTTTTCTTAACAAGGCAATATAGAGTTGAGGCCTCAGCCAATATATTCTATTCATGTGATGATTATTGTGGGTTTCAGTGTTGGATTCATATTTCTTTTACTGCTGTCAGCGTCAAACAGCAGCAGACCCAAAGACACAGAGACAGAACAGGTGACTGAGAGGAAGCTAGTTTGATTCCTCAAGTTAAACAGGCAAATAAACGGCTTCTTAAAGGAGAACTCTCACAGTAGGTCCACTAAAAGAGCTTGTTTGATCCACTGACAGGCTCAGAGTGTTATTCTAAGTGTGTGACAGCATCATGGAAAGGATCCCTACAGAGAGAGACCTGGAAGATCCTTTTGGTTTAACCACAAACAGCACACACACCAGACTACATTCACTAAAACAGGGATTTTAGCTCAAAGGATACACCAGTCGCTGTTGTAGCGCTGCCTTGATCGGTTAGCTTGTTTGTTTTATTGTGCAACACAAATGTTGTGCTTAAGCCGAACTTACCATTTAAAACACCAAAGTCACACAATTACACAAACAAACTGACTGATCAAAACACCTGTAAACCAGCAACACCCGTGTCAAATTCCTGTTTTTGTGAATGGAGTCTGGTGTGTGTCCTGTGATCCTTTCCACAATGCTGTCAGACACTTAGTCACTTAGAATAATTTAACACACAATGACACAAACAAACTAACCGATCAAGGCAGCAATAGACCGGCAACTCCTCTGTTCTGTGGGGTAAAATACCTGTTTTTGTCAATGGAGTTTGGTGGCAGAAAAATCTAATCCTACGTCATTTCAAACCCAAAATATGTAGAAATATTGCCCAGGTTTAAAAATGCCAAAGTTATCCTTCAATTTAGTTCCTATACTAAGAGTCTAAACCTGCTGGTTGAACACTGGGGAGTTTGTGGCTACGTAACGAACCGCTGACTGACGGAAACAGAAGGACATAAATTAAACTCAAACGCCCTCACAAATCCTTCTGGCCATCAAGCTGAACTCTCCACAACTTTATCCCGTCCCTGAGATCCTTTCATCTACCAACTACGCACAAACTCTTTGTTTTTGGAGCAGAAAACTGTAAATCTTCAGTTTTCAAATTAAAAAGTCACAGTCACAGGTTTAGATTTACAGTCCTGCTGCTTCAGCCTCAGCACGTCTGAAGCAAACAGCCTCGTCATCTTAATTTGTACGAGCTCCCGTCAGTCATCGTTTTGTTGTTTACATTAATCAGATCACAAGAGTGCACACACACACACACACACACACACACACACACACACACACACACACACACTCTCTCTTATTGATCCAGTGCTATTATCATGGTTAAAACATGTGCAGAAGCTCAGAGGACCACAAACCTCATTAAGACTTTTCTTCCCTGTTTAAGGAGCGGAGGTATGCTGACCATGCGTGAGGTTTCTCGGCCTCTTTAATATTCACACCCGGGAGCTTCCTGCTGTCTAATGGTGACCACTGGGAACGTCCCAGTACGAATGTTTACTGATGAATTATCAGTATTTGAGGACGAATGATTGGATGTAAGCAGGAAATAAACAAAGAACAGGAATCACAGCAGTCAAGAGAAACAGATTGTGTCTTTTTAAGGAAAGGAAATGAAGGAAAGGAAAATAAATGGATGTCCTGTTACTTGCAAAATTGTTTTTTTTTTTGTCTCGAGACTGTAAAGTTGTATTTTCAATAAAGTTTTTTGTTTAAGTTGTCTGTCAGCACTGTGGTGTTTCTGCTTATTGTGAAGTCAAACGCTTCAAATCCCTAAAATCTGCAGCAGTAAACCAGAATAAGTGATGAAAGGGTTGAAATTACATATAAAAAATACAAAAATTAGACAATAAATCTACATAAAATCTGCAGTTCTGTCACCAATACGTACCTTTGAATTATGAATTACTTTGAATTAACTAGTTGTTTGTAACTAATTTTTCAAAACACTAAAAGTCTTCTACCGAGCTAGCAGCTCTGCTAACATCAGCATGCTAAGATGCTCAAACATGCTAATATGATTAGCAGGCATGTTCACAGTGTTAGTTTAGCGTGTTAGCATGCAAACGTTTGCTAATTAGCACGACTTTTTTTAAAAAATAAAGCGTCCAGTTGTAAGAAATCCCTTATTTTTATTGTCTTGTGTGACCAAAAGCTGAACCAGTTGTGGCCTCTTTCTAATCTTTTGGGGTATTTTATAGGCTGGTAAGAAAATCATTATTCCGTTTCAGTCTTTTTTTATTTTCTCCTGCCAAATCGATGTTCTAATGTTGCTTTAAACTTTCGATATCTGACTTTCTGAGAAGACAAACTGTACCTGAGCTCACAGGCTGCTCTCTCTTTAAAGGAAAAGCTTCTCGCTGCACAGAAAAAAACCACAATTAATCTGCATCCTTGCTGCTAAATGAAGGATTTCAAGTGCTAATCAGAGAGTAACTTGCAAAAATAAAAAAACTACAGTGAAAAGGAGTAAAAATAAGAGTTTAGCTCCTTTATTTGATCTAAAATTTGAACTCAAGTATGCTAATTATGATTTCAAACCCAATTAAATATCTTTACATTATTCCTGAGAGGTAATAGAGCTTTTAGATGTCAGCAGTTTCACCTCCTGTTTGTGACTATGTTCCCATAACATGTTCCCCCTGTCTTATTTATTTAGCTGAGTCATTGTTTGTAGTGAATGAAGGCTGTATTGTGCCTGTCTGAGCTTGAAATTATTCTCTCACTTCCTCTATTCATCCAAAAATATATCAAAACACATCACTCACAACACAATGAGCTGCAGGGTCTGGCTCCGAGGACTTCTGGAGGACTCTTTCAGAACGAACACAAAGCTGCAAATCAACAGGGCAGCTGCTCGTGTTCATCAACTGTCCTAAACCTGATTTTGATTTACCTTTAGAGGCGCAATTAAATCCATAGAGGAGGGTCTCTCTCCCAACAAGGTTTTTTTAGTGGTTTTAATCATCAAATGAATTTATAGTGAGCTTAGGTTGGAGGTATATTTATAGAATACCGAGTGGATTATCTACAGCTGATGGGGTTGGTACGCCCCCAATTTGGAGATTTCTTTCAACTATAGTTGGATCATATTCTGCTCATTTTCAGGTTCATACTTTTATTTGGGGGTCCTACTAGAATATTTTTCACATGTTGTAATGCTCAAAAAACACATTATTTTTCTTATACTGTGCAAACTGTATACTGCTCTCTGTTTTAGCTCCTGTCTCTTTAAGCCCCCCCCCCACCTAAAAAGCCCAGTCGGCTCTGATTGGTTAGCCCCTACAAGCCTTGGCAGGCCCCGCCCACTGACCTCCCCATCAGCTCTGCCGGCTCCAAAGGGGAGCCATATTAGCATAGCAACATGCTAACGGCAAGTTCAACAGACAATTAAACAGCAAAACGACTTAAAACCGCTTCGGTCTGGCGTCGGTTACAGGCGGCCGGTATCGATCCGGCTCCAACCGTTAACGACCCTCGTTAAGAAAGCAGTCCCAGTCTCTGGTCTTCACCTCCTCAGATGGAGGAGGACAGGTATTTGCAGCCAACGGCAGAATAATTTGCATGTTTTACTCAAACCTTCAACATCTTCTAACCAAAGTTAGCGTTGGCGAAATAACAACAATGGCGGATGGCGAGGTGCACTCAGCCTGCTGAAGGGCTGGAGGAGGTCACATGATCAACAGACGCCTGCGTGTGACATCACAAGAGGGGCCAAATCTGAACTGAGCTTTTTTCACACTAATTTGCTCTTTTCTCAGAGTTCGAGGGTCTTAGTTGAGTTGAGGAAAATTAGCATTTTGCGAAACGTCCCTTTGAAACAATTAAGCTTTATTCTTAACACCTACGTACTTCACTTATGAAATATGAAAATATAAAAAAGTTGCTTTGAGTAAATGAGTATTAAGAGTTTTTGTTGACCACAAAAGTTCTCGCTACATGATGGTGCTGAAAAAAAAGCCTTAATACTTCAGATGCCACTGATCTTAAATGTGTCTGTTACCAAATATTAAAACTGTATTTAAGTGCATTTGAGTTTTTTAAGTTCTAGAGATGTTTTGTCAGTGATATGTACTCCAGCTTTTTCGTGTTCCCACTCACCACGTCTAAGAAGGTGTTCTCCAGGGTTCTGTACTCTGAAGACGTCCTGTTGAAGAGGTCCTCGGAGAAGTCCATGTTGGTGACGCGCAGGCTGAAGAAGACCACCAGCTCCCTGCCGTGGCTGGCCGTGGTCATGGAGGGCGTGGTCAGGTACCTCACCGGGGGCGGGGCTGTGACGCTGACAGTGGTGCTTTCCTCGTTCACAGGCGGGAAGCCGCTCCCCTCGTCCGGCAGCTCGTTTGCTTCCGTGGCTGATATGTCCGTGTGATCCAGCTCCATCGCCAGGTCCTTCACAACGTCGTCTGTGACGTCTTCGGTAGCAGCCGGTGGGCTGGTTTGGCTTTCGCTTCCTTTCTCCACCGCCTCTGCCAAGTCTTCATCGATAATGACGACAGCCGGCTCGCTTTGCTCCGGCTCTGGCTCTGTGCTATCATCCTCAGAGGGTTCGGGAGCGGTGGGGATCACAGATTGCTCTGCTACCTCAAAGAGTCCCAAGTCTATAGTCGGGCTGGGTGCAGACACTTCAAACACATGGACAGAAGTTGCCGGAGGTGTTGGGAAGGAGTCTGAAACCGGTGCTGCTGTTACACTGATGTCTCTTTCTGGGGATGAAACACTTTCTTGTGTCTCCTCCGGCAAGTCTTCAGTGACTCCAGTGTCCTCTGAAGTGTCGGGCCTGTCTGGAGCTGTCACCTCTTTGAAATGTCAGGCAAAAAGGCTGAATTAAATCATGAGTGCTCACAAAGGACTTCAACAAATTACAAAAATGTGCCTGCTGAGTGAATTATACATAATACATTCAAAATGCTTCATGCTGAATTTCCAGTTTGAATACCCACTTTAGTATTAAGATAATATCCTCAATATTATCTCTTAGTGTCTGAAATGATCCAGAAATCCTTACTTTACATACATTGGTACGGCATGAGCCATGAAGAGTCAAGTGTTTGTGTTTGCTGCATTTCAAATAAACAACAAGGGAGATCACATTTCATCAGGCGTGCAGCCTTAAAAATAGAATATTAATACGTCAGGTTATCTTTAATTATCTGCCAGTGCACAACTCTATTAACATAATTCACTGCCTTTAATCACGTAATATTTCATGCTCTGCACAGCAACTAATGCCCGTTTCCTCACCTGCACTACCAGAGGTCGTTTCAAACTGTAGATCACTCTTTGACGCTTCGGTTGTTGTGACTGCACCAGTGTCGCTCTCCACTTGTGTGTCCACGATGTTAACATCCTCCACGATGTAAAAGTCATCGATGACGGGATTTTCATGGTCAGCTTCACCTACATCTTCCTCAGAGGGCTGGATGTCTATGGGTATGACGGGTAAGTTGTCTTTCTCGTGTGGCCGGTGATAGTCCGGCCTGACTGTTTGAAGGAAGTCGTGGTCTTCAACAACCTGAATAGTATCCTCTCCAAAGTTACGTTCTTCCAATCCATCCAAGGTGTAGAGGATTTTAATTGATTCAGCTGGCGGCTGAGTAATATTTTCCTCTGGTTCTGGCTCTAAAAACTCAACTGTACCTTCCTCTGGATTTGGTTCTTGGACATCAACTTCTTCCGCTTCTGGTTCTGGGACATCAGCTCCTACGTGTTCTTCTGATTCTTGCTCTGAAACCCCAGGTAACTCTTCTACAGGTGGTTTAACCTGATCTGCACTTTCCCCTGCTTCTGATTCTTCCTGTGGTTTCTTTACTTCCTCAAGAACATCAGCTGCTTCTTCTCCAGCTTCTGGGGGAACTTGCGGTTCTGAAAAGTCCACAGACTCTTTCACGTCTTCTGGTTTTACATCCTCAACTGCATCCTCCTCCGGTTGTGGTAAATCTGGTACTTCTTCTGACTCCTTCTCTGGCTCTGGTTTTGGAGCTATCTCTACAACCTCTTCCACTTCTTCACTCGGCTCTGAAACCTTTTCTCCCTCCTTTCCTGTTTCTGTCACTTCAGGTGGACTCTCTCCCTGCTTTGGGCCTGATTCTGGTTCAGATGCTGGTTCTACTACGTCAACCACACCTTCACTTGGGGCTTCTTCTGCTTCTGCATGTTTCTCTGGGTCTGGATGTGGATGTGACACCTCAAACACACCTTCCTCTGCTTCCTCTTTTATCCCTCCTGTAACTTCAACAACTTCCTTTTCAGGTTGTAAAACACTCGCTCCTTCTTCCTTCAAAATCTCAACTGCACTATCATCTGGTTCTGCCTCCGGTTCAGACTCTTCTGGCTCTGAAATATCCACTGGTTCTAAAACTTCATCAAGCTCATTCTCCATTTCTTCTGGTTCTGAAGCTACCACATCTTCTTGACTTTCTATCACTGACTCTTCCTCTGGCTCTGAAACTTGAACTACGTCTTCTTCTTCTGGCTCTACAACTTTAACTACATCTTCCTCGGGCTCTGAAACTTTAACTACATCTTCTTCTGGCTCTGAAACTTTAACTACATCTTCTTCTGGCTCTGAAACTTTAACTACATCTTCTTCTGGCTCTACAACTTTAACTACATCTTCTTCTGGCTCTGAAACTTTAACTACATCTTCTTCTGGCTCTGAAACTTTAACTACATCTTCTTCTGGCTCTGAAACTTTAACTACGTCTTCTTCTGGCTCTGAATCTTTAACTATGTCTTCCACCAGCTCTACAACTACGTCTTCTTCTGGCTCTACAACTTTAACTACATCTTCCTCTGGCTCTACAACTTTAACTACATCTTCCTCTGGCTCTAAAACTTTTACTACGTCTTCTTCTGGCTCTGAAACATTTACTACGTCTTCTTCTGGCTCTGAAACTTTAACTACGTCTTCTTCTGGCTCTACAACTTTAACTACATCTTCCTCTGGCTCTAAAACTTGAACTACGTCTTCTTCTGGCTCTGAATCTTTAACTACGTCTTCCGCCAGCTCTACAACTACGTCTTCTTCTGGCTCTGAAACATTTACTACGTCTTCCTCTGGCTCTGAATCTTTAACTATGTCTTCGACCAGCTCTACAACTACGTCTTCTTCTGGCTCTACAACTTTAACTACATCTTCTTCTGGCTCTGAAACTTTAACTACGTCTTCCTCCGGCTCTACAACTTTAACTACGTCTTCCTCTGGCTCTGAAACTTGAACTATGTCTTCTTCTGGCTCTAAAACTTGAACTACGTCTTCTTCTGGCTCTGAAACTTTAACTACATCTTCTTCTGGCTCTACAACTTTAACTACGTCTTCCTCCGGCTCTACAACTTTAACTACGTCTTCCTCTGGCTCTGAAACTTGAACTATGTCTTCTTCTGGCTCTAAAACTTGAACTACGTCTTCTTCTGGCTCTGAAACTTTAACTACATCTTCTTCTGGCTCTAAAACTTTTACTATGTCTTCTTCTGGCTCTACAACTTTAACTATGTCTCCCTCTGGCTCTAAAACTTTTACTATGTCTTCTTCTGGCTCTGAAACTTGAACTACGTCTTCTTCTGGCTCTGAAACTTGAACTACGTCTTCCGCCAGCTCTACAACTACGTCTTCTTCTGGCTCTACAACTTTAACTACATCTTCTTCTGGCTCTACAACTTTAACTACGCCTTCCTCCGGCTCTACAACTTTAACTACATCTTCTTCTGGCTCTACAACTTTAACTACGTCTTCCCCCGGCTCTACAACTTTAACTACATCTTCTTCTGGCTCTACAACTTTAACTACGTCTTCCTCCTGCTCTGAAACTTGAACTACGTCTTCTTCTGGCTCTACAACTTTAACTACGTCTTCCGCCAGCTCTACAACTACGTCTTCTTCTGGCTCTACAACTTTAACTATGTCTCCCTCTGGCTCTGAAACTTGAACTACGTCTTCTTCTGGCTCTGAAACTTGAACTACGTCTTCTTCTGGCTCTAAAAATCGAACTACGTCTTCTTCTGGCTTTAAAACTCGAACTATGTCTTCTTCTGGTTCTAAAACTCGAACTACGTCTTCTTCTGGCTCTAAAACTCGAACTACGTCTTCTTCTGGCTCTAAAACTCGAACTACGTCTTCTTCTGGTTCTAAAACTCGAACTACGTCTTCTTCTGGCTCTAAAACTTGAACTATGTCTTCTTCTGGCTCTAAAACTTGAACTATGTCTTCTTCTGGCTCTGAAACTTGAACTACGTCTTCTTCTGGCTCTAAAACTCGAACTACGTCTTCTACTGGTTCTAAAACTTGAACTATGTCTTCCTCTGGCTCTGAAACTTGAACTACGTCTTCTTCTGGCTCTGAAACTTGAACTACGTCTTCTTCTGGCTCTAAAACTCGAACTACGTCTTCTTCTGGCTTTAAAACTCGAACTATGTCTTCTTCTGGTTCTAAAACTCGAACTACGTCTTCTTCTGGCTCTAAAACTCGAACTACGTCTTCTTCTGGCTCTAAAACTCGAACTACGTCTTCTTCTGGTTCTAAAACTCGAACTATGTCTTCTTCTGGCTCTAAAACTTGAACTATGTCTTCTTCTGGCTCCAAAACTCGAACTATGTCTTCTTCTGGCTCTAAAACTTGAACTATGTCTTCCTCCAGCTCCAAATCTTCAGCTACTTCAGGTCCTGACACCTCTAAAATCCCTTCCTCTGGTACAGACACCTCAATTTGTTCAGGTGTCGGCTGCAAAACCTCAAGCACTTCTTCATCAGGTTCCACCACTAACTCCCCCTCAGGTTCTAAAAATTCAACTTCAGTTTCCAACTCGGAAACATCCTGTGCATCTGTTTCCAAAACCCCATCAGGGACATAAGGTTCGGGGACCCCCAAATCAGCTTCTTCCTCATCTGGAAGAGCGTTAACTTCTTCGTCTTCTTGAAGGATCACTATTGGCTCAGTGGGCGGCTGGCCTGTGATTCCTGGAATAGTTGTGACTGGGATTCCCAAATCAGAAAGCTCCTCTCCAGCAGGGGCTGTAGTTAATAAAATCTGCGATGTGGGGGTGACCACATCCAAACTAGGACTCCCTCCATCCTCATCAACAGGAGTCAGGTCTTCCTCTGATATCAGGTTGGGAGACAGACTGATATATGGGGCATCCGTCTCCAGCTGGAGAATCACAGGAGGGGTCGGGATGTAGTCTCTCACAAGTTCACCAGTTTCTTCGTGATGAATGGTTTCAATCTCGTGTGTAATGATCAGCAATTCCTCTTCCTCCCCTTCTTCATTTGATGGCTGAGGCTCACTCACATAAATTGCCTCTGACTCATCAGTAATGTCCTCTGAGGCTGGGGAATGATCAATGCTCTCCGCCATCCCAGCAGTCACCGCCGTTGTCTCGTCATCCGGGACAGCTGTGGGATCTAGCAGGGTCACGAGGGCATTTTCCTTCTCCAAGGGGGTGAGGGGAACCACGAGCCGGGGATTACCAACTTCCGGCTCATCGGTGAAAACTTCAAACTCGTTGTGTGAATCGGGCTCACTGGGCTGCGGCAGGATGGATAAATGACGTGATTAATGCATTGAAAAAAGGGTGTTATTTGTTGGTAGCATTGTATTTGAAGGACTCAAACCTCAACGTATATTTTATTCCAAAAGCTCGTGTTATTCAGGGTTGGCATCAGTAACATGTTATTCTATGAGTCTCTTAGTTTTCTTGTAACATCCTGAAAAAGATTAGATTTAACCATAAAATCTGAGGATTATAGTATATGGTACTAATTATAGGAGAGATAGAGAAAGGGTATAATTGGTACATTTCTAATTAGTCAGGTCCAATTAAGTTTCTTACATAATCAATAGTCTTTTAGTCAGAAAGATCAGTTCAATGTTTAAAAATGTAAAATCTACCTACAGGCAGGCATACGAATCATGAAATATGGAGGAAAAGGTTATAAATAAAGTACAAAATGAATACAGACTTGTTTAATTAAAGATTTCTGCTTTCCATTATTTTATATTTCATAAATTATTTCAAGCTAATTTCTGTGACCTCAACTTCTTCTTATAAACTCAACAGAATCGCAGAATATTGGATATATTTTCCTTAGAAGTTAGAAACATTCCTTCCAACAAACTTCCTGGGAAATTACTAGGAAATTACAGGATTTGCAAAATAAAACTAAAGACAGCATCAGGCGATATGTTTTATTCTAAAACTGAAATAAATAATTCCATGTAAAGCGCCATTTGGTGGAGCCAATCCCACTGAGAATCAACACCAAATCTACATCCTTAAACTGCTTTAAACATTATTTGAGGTCATTCTTTTTTCTCTCGTTAAAAGTGTTTACATGCTTACCGTATGGATTTTTCTTTGAGGCAAATTTGTGATTTTGGTGCTTTAGACTCTCGCCAACCACCTCTATAAAGACAGATGTTTCTTCAAAACACAGCAATCTCTAATTAAACGATCGTGCGTTACTTTTCCCAGCACCAAATGCCAGACAGACGCCGTCAGAGATGAGTCTGACAGTCTGCTGGATGTGCAAGCTGACAGTTGTTTGCCAATTTCTTAGTCAAAACATTTTTTAGGACACTAGTAAGGCTGCATCTGGTTTTGTTTTAGTCTCCCTGCCCCCAAAAGTCATTTACTGCAGCTAGTATTTTATATTATGCATGAGATATTGCAGGCTACCTCCACATACTCTACAAAAATAAACTACTCTACAAAAACAAACTACTGTGCACCTGAATATCCTCCTTTCCTGAGTGTAGTTGCAGCAGTAATTAAAAAACCTCTTACCTCATCCACTACTTCTACTGAAGAGGCCGGTGTCAGTGTTGGTGGGATTTCTTCTGTTACATAAAAAAAAAAGAACAATGCATTTCTATTTTTATATTTGAGATACAAGAGTTCGATCAAATACCATAAATTATTCAGAGTTTTAGCTTTCTCTGGTGTTTATAACATCAAGGTTTTCAGACAGATTGGTATTCATTTTTAAGCTAAAAAAGAGATGTTAACACTGTACCTGGTTTGAAGTTAAGCGAGTCCAGATCGATCGGCAGCGAAGCCTCCTCACGTAAGGCCTTGGTCACCATTTCCTTGAGGCCGGAGTTGGCTGCAGACTCCGGGCTGCCGGTCGCCGTCTCCGGATTGGCAGAGTTGATTTTAGGTGAATTGATCTCAAAGACGAGAGAGTAGTGCACGGAGATTCCTCCAGGCCTGAAAAGGAGATATTATCTCTCTGATTCAGCATTGATGGCTCTTATTCTTCACTATAACTGTATTGATTGACTAATCTATGGCAACTCTCTGCAGAAGCAGCCCCGCCTTTATGCCGGTTTTCTGCTTCTGGTAAAAAGACATCTCACCTCTTGTTCCTTTAATGCTTTTTATTTTTATTTTGGAGAAGGATTCACGTCACATTTATCTTCTTACATAGTATCAGTACTACTGCAGGTAGATTCACATATTGTACACATTTAAAACAAAATATTTTCTGCCTATCTATATCTTACAGCCGAGCGCTTTCGAACATTGTTCTTTTATAACATTGGCTTTAATTATTTACAACTGAACATGGGTTGCTTGCACCGTAGATACTACGAATGGTTTAAGGGGGATGTACCTAAGACAGAACAAAGAGTTGAATAAAGAGCGAGCTGTGAAGGTTTATTGTACCAGTTGGTCCAAATCTGGAAGAAAAACTACTAAAAACAACTAAAACAACATCAACTACTAATAGATTATTAGTATGTTTCTGAATTTCCTGCCAATAAACCGCATTTTTTCCCAATTCGAGGATGTTAAATACTGAAAAGTCTGATCACACACAGAGCTGGTGACCAACAAAGGTAGTTAAATGTGGTGCTGCAGTAAGAGAGGCACATTCAGGATGCCAGGCATGAATATCTGTGGCTATATTCCAAAAAAAAAAAAGGCTGCATCAAAGCTTCATCAATATTCTGCGCAGCGATTGTCATCAGGAGAGAATAAGCTGATTTGTGAGATGTGTGACTCTGATTAGAATGACGATGATGTGAATTTCCTCGCTTTTGTGACGTCTGCCAAACAAAAGCACGTCTTCATTAGGTTGCAGTGGTGGTTCTGCGTTGGATTAAAAAAAAATAAATAAATAAAACATCCACTGGATCACATCTCAGACGGCTCTTTGTCTGGAGTGGACCTGATTGTGTCCCATATCTGTAATCACACACACCTTCTCTGCTTTCTATACGTTTCCTGAATTCTCCCGACTTTCTTTGTGAGATATTCACTGAGGTTTTGAACGTCTGCCACCGTGTGCTGTGGCCTGACGTACGTCATTTCACAGGGTGGCTCTGAGCTCGTGCACAAACGCGCAGCTGAAAATTCTCCACCTGTTGCCGAACATGTCGTCACCCAGCAGCTACTCAAAACATCCAAGTCGAGCGTCTCTTTGTTCTTATTTTTGCTCTGATGAAGGCCGGCAGTGGAAGCACGAGGGCACAGCCGCCATATTCAAATAATTAATAACAACATTTCAAGCAGAGGAATGTGTCTTGAGTTACTAAATATGAGCCAAACAGCTTTTTTCTTTCCCTCTCATGTTTATGTCTACACTTTAGTTTAACATAGTTGTTTTTAATCTGATGTACAGAGCCGAATTCCTCGGTTATTTGTCTGGCTTCCAAAACGCCCTCCTCCTTTTCCTAAAGGATGTCAACAACCAGATATGTTCTGCTAATTATTCTACATTTTGCACATCAATCTATACACTTCTTTTCCTTACCGTGTCTTTACTTTATTTAACTGTACTGTATTCGTTGAGGATGCTGCTGTAACGATACTATTTCCCAGTCTGGGATCAATAAAGTACATCCATCCATCCATCTATGTGAAAACACATTTTCTCTACCTAAACAAGGTCCGTCTTCCTAAACTCCATGTTGTCTCTATTCATGGGGACGGTGTTTGTTGTTTCTAAGTACTGAGCGTGCACTGCGAACCCAAGATGGCGGCTACAGGTACAGCTACAGGTACAGCTACAGGTACAGCTACAGGTACAGCTACAGGTACAGCTACAGGTACAGCTACAGGTACAGCTACAGGTGTGTGTGTGTTTGGTACTGAGAGGTTCACTGGGGAGGTTTACAAGGCGGCATGGCTTTAGTTCAGTGCCGTGCAGAGGTGGATAAATAAATTCCACCTCTACGGATGAAGTTCAAAGTTTTAAATGTTAAAAGAAGTGGTCGTAGCCACTGTGACGTCAACCACTGGTTTACGGACTGATGTTTTGGCTTTATGGGTGTCGCCGCCAGAACTGACGTTCGATCCACAAAGGCTGCCTCTGATTGGTTAGGTTTAGGCACGCCCAGTCTCTGATTGGACAGTGAGCACGTAGCCCCGCCCTAAAGCCCCTCACCCCTCTTCCTGGTGTATCTTCCTCTAAATGGGAACATAATTGACTAAATGAACGTCCTGCTGTGCTGAAGAAGACAGTGAACTAGAGACTGAGAGCAGAAACTGTTCACTGAGCTGATAAACCAGGAGAGAAGTCGCCTCATTTCCTCATTGACTTGCATCCAATCAGACTTCTGTTTGGAGCCAGTGGAGTCGCCCCCTGCTGGACACTAGAGAGGAAGCAGCTTTAAAGTCACTGTTCAGACCTGGAAGCTACGTCCACTTCTTTATACAGCCTGCGGTGACGACGGTATTTCGTATATTTTTGGCAAACAGAGGGGGGAAAATGTGTTTTTACAGATCTCCATATACAGGTTGATTTGGCTTTAAAGCTCCACAAATGAATAGTTTTCACACATTTACAATGACTCAAGTAATCACTTGTAGTGTGGAGGTGGTCACTGGCCGTCACAAACCCACAGAAAGACGCCAACTGTGCAGCTCTGTGGAGCTTTTTACCCTTTGAGTTTTCAGTCTCGGTGTTTCCAGCAGCAGGAGGCGGCTGCTTTCATCAAGCCAGCGCTGATAAAGTGACTGAACACAACCTGCTCAGCACCAAACAACACACACACAGTCAGCCCTGTTCAGACTGCAGGCCACTCATGTTTGTTTCTCAAATCAGATCTTTAAACCAGACTGTGTGTGTCTGCATGGGTTGCTGTGGTAACCACGTAGGCGTCAGAAGCTACTGTACATACATGCGAAGCTTTAAACCACAATTGTGTGTTTTTGTTTTTAAACTTCAATACACATTCAGGATCAGGATCAGGATCAGGTTTATTGCCAAGTAGGTTTTCACATACAAGGAGTTTGCCTTGGTGTGTTGGTGCAACAGTTTAATCCTCTTTCACAGCTGACTGTGAACCAAACAGACTTGGATCTCATCACGTTTGCAGTGAAAAACAAATCGGACAATTAAGACAGAAGAAAAATAATACATGGATCTTTTTGGCTCACAATAGATCGTCTTCATTCCCGTCCTGGTTTTTCTTTTAAATTAATCGCTAATAATCACAGAAGTTGACACGAAACGAGACTGTGAGAGTCGGAGTGTGGCAGACAAAAGCTGTGAATCCTTCATGAGATTAGAGGACGAGCTCCCGCTGAGGCCTCGCCTCCGTGTTATTGGCCGTGACAGCGCCAGACACCACGGGGGAAGGCAAATTAACGGGGGGAGCAGCTTGACAATTACTGTATCCACAAGTCTTCCTGTTTCGCCGCTCACCTGCCTTCTCTGATAATGAGAGGAAAGGCAGAGCGCTCTAACGAACTTTGGGAAAACAGCCAGCGCCGTGCGCCCCGTGTTAACCTTTAACAAGAAAGAGATTCAAAGGGGAGATATCCTCTGGTCTCAGCAGTCGTTTGGTCAGTGCAGGTCGCTGTGTAATTTCTGCTTTAGTATTGGACTGTCTGGACAGTTTTGGGTACAAAATCTGCACCTGATCTGGATCCAGATAAAAGCTGAGCTGCATATTGGCAGGAACCTGCACAAACACACAAGGAGGGGGAGGATACTACAGGGACTGTTTCCTCTCTCTGTCATTTACCCATCAGTGTCCTGGGTCTCGCTTGCATTGGAGAGAAGAAAAGAAAGAATATAAGAGCTGGAAATAAGAACCGTAACAAATCACATCTCAAGTGTTTCTCTGCAGCATGAAAAATAAGCAAGAATCAGAGTTTAAAGTTTGAAAGAAAACATCCTCGGTTATAAATCGACGTGTTCAACAAACAAAGCTTCTGTTAATCTGCCTCATCAGGACTTTATGGGTCTGATGTTTCCAATACGATGTTGAATAAATCACACACATAAAAACCAAAAGTTTCATCTTTAAAAGGCAAATAACACGATAAGAATATAACCCAAAAGAGTAAGACATATTCTCTCTATATATTTCATTTGGTCTAGTTTAGGTTTTGTTTATAATTTGGCTTTTTGAGTGAATTTGTTTCTCACTTTCTCTTTTGTTTGTCTGATTTGTGGGACTTGGCTGCTGTAATGTTGCAGTCAAGAATTCAGATTCTTTACTTAAAGGATAACTCTTTGTAATGTTTGTAATGACTGGCAGGTACAACAAGTGTTGGAACTGGTCCAGTAGATCACCTCAGCCAGCAGCCACCAAACGGGCTGCAATGGCTGCAACGAGATCCTTTGGGACAACTGCACCTGATCACAGTAGGTCCACTAAAAGTGCTTGTTTGATCCACTGACAGGCTCAGAGTGTTATTCTAAGTGTGTGACAGCATCATGGAAAGGATCCCTACAGAGAGAGACCTGGAAGATCCTTTTGGTTTAACCACAAACAGCACACACACCAGACTACATTCACTAAAACAGGGATTTTAGAGAACAGGACACAGGAGCTGCTGCTCTGCTGCTGCTTGATCAGCTAGTTTGCTTGTGTGTTTGTTTGTGTTTTAAAGAGTTCATTTTGATCCAAACTATAGTGTTAAATCACCCAAATCACTGCAACTAGACCAGCAACTCCTGTGTTCTGCATATAAAATCCCTGTTTTAGTGAATGTAGTCTGGTGTGTGTGCTGTTTGTGGTTAAACCAAAAGGATCTTCCAGGTCTCTCTCTGTAGGGATCCTTTCCATGATGCTGTCACACACTTAGAATAACACTCTGAGCCTGTCAGTGGATCAAACAAGCTCTTTTAGTGGACCTACAGTGATCAGGTGCAGTTGTCCCAAAGGTTATTTAAACACCAAAATATGTAAAAATAGGTCCCAGGTTCAAAAATACTAATTTATCCTTTAAGTGACCTCATCTGAATAGAGAGAAAATGCTGCTATCCTATCGAAGAGGAAAAGCAATTAGCTTTAAACCTACACATTGTATTTTTCACCATTTCCTTCATGGTTGGTGGTTATATTGTCGTAAACATGCTCCTGAACAGCAGAGCTTTTCTATTCTGTCTAGTTAGTCGAGGCACGAACCCGTCGCCTGCAGCAGCATCTGACACAATCCCAATGACAACCAGGCTCGTATCTATTCAGAGGGCTGTCCACGCCAAACGATCTGCTCATTTCAAATCTAATGAAATTATCAGCGGCTCAGCGGAACGTCTCGCGTCCCCGCTCTCACCCACTCACTCCAACCCTTTAATACTCTGATGTGTAGCTCATGCTCACCACTCACCTCATCCCCAGCACGTGGATTGTTTTAAATCCTGGAAGTTTGTCGAAAACATGTAGCATCTGTGAAGGAAAAACAACTCTTTAACACCTAGAACATCAAGTCAAGATGCGTCTCATCTCCACGCTCCCTTTGCTAATGTGAGGAGCTCTGAGGTGTGAGACAGGAGCTCGTTAATATCCTGGCAGGATGCCAATGTGTCGCTGCATGAATGCTAAACTCTTATTGATATCTATCTTTGGGCGAGTTAAGCGCCTCTCGTGACATAATCGTCTTTAAGGGCTCCATCAGGTAACGTCCTGCTCCAAGTGATCCCCATGACTTTATAAGAGTCGTTTATTGAGGAAATAACGCTGCAGGGTTTCATTTCTCAGCGTTGGCTGCTTCTCTCTTTTTGAGGAGCGCCACAAGAAGGAAACCACTCGCAGAAAGAGAGGACTTCCTGCTTCTGTCGGCCGTCTGGCGTTAAGCTCCTTCACAATCAGGATGGAGAACAGACTCAGGTGGAGCAGCAGGTAGAGACAACAGGAGGAGGAAAACACTGCTAATACCACTGTTGACTCAGCCTGTAGCCCCGTCAGCATCGACGCCAAACCTCACAAGTATTTCAAGAGTTTTCTGGCTTTTACACTTGTGTTTATTGGACATTGATAAATCACAGAATCAACATATAAAATAATGTCCATCTGTCTCCTCTGCTCCCCAACATACTCCTGTATATAAAGATACCGTTTATTCATCTCCTCTCTTTTTCTATTCATCTGTTTATCTTCTTCACTCCTGAAGCAGTATGACATTAACCCTCCATCCATTTAGATGGACACGAAGGAGAACATTTGTTTAAATTAAAAAGTTTACTCTCGTCTTTCTGAATGATTTGCAGTGAGTAGGGCCTCACTTTCCTTTGTGCATTGCATTGTGGGACATCAGTGTCCATTAACAGCTCAGAACAATCAGCTGTTTTTTTAGTGCGACTTTTTAACTAAAACCTGCCGTCATGAGATCTTCTGGCTAAATTTAAAACATCTAACGGTTATTTTTGTTTCTCATTAATCTTCTCAGAGAATCGTTTGGTCTGTAAAACAGTCAAAAATGTCCCTCACAGTATCCTACAGCCCAGAGAGAGCTCATCTGAGGCCTTGGTTTGTCTGACAAATCATCCAAAACCCAAAAATATTCAATTTATTATGAAGCAAGCAGCAAATTTTCTCATCTGAAAACCTGAAACAGTAATATTTTCCTCAAAGTTTTGCTTGAAAAAGGACTTAAACAATATGTTGATTATCCAAATATTAATCATTGACCGCTGCAGCTCTGTATCTGTACCACTGATAAAGAACCCCATCAGTTCTTTATCAGCTCCAAACTAAACACATGGAGTTAAGTTTGAAGCTGATAGAGATAAAGATAAGGGCTAAGAGGCAGAAGCTTCCCACTCTTAAGTCAAACCTACATTCCCTGATGTTTCCAGGACTAAAAAGCTGAATTTCCTTTACCTGTAAATGTAACATGACAAGACTCCTCAGCGTTTCTGTCGTCTCCTCGTCCTTGTGATTATCATTTCTATCATTTTGTGGCCAAAGCTCCTGAAATTTACACTTTCCTGCATGTTTGCTAATGTCATAGCGGAAGAAAAATGATTAAACGTTACCAAAAGTATGTGGGTTTAGTGAACAAACCCATTTTTATCATTTTAAATAACTCAAACAAAATGTCCTGATGTTCCCTGATTTCCCCGACTGGAAGAGACTTTTCTTAATTCCATCATGTTCCAGAAGCTCCAGACGCAGAAAGAAATCTACTTTCTATCATCTATTTTTCCACAAACGAAAAACATGTCTCAACAGTTAGAATTAGAAAGATGCTACAAACCACAGAGTAAAAAGGAAAAGCTGAGAATTCCCACCTGGTCCTGGAGGTGGTGAGCCAGGTCGATGTACTGAGGGGAGTCGGGATCGTCCAGCAGCTCTCTGTAACCCGGATCCACCAGGTCGATACTGAACTCCACGATCTGCTCCAGCGGACTCTCTGGGACCACGTTGGGAAGCTCCGAGTCCTTCAGGAAAGCAAACGGGAGTCAAGGTCGAGGCGGCGCTGGAGAGAAGAACGCCGTCTCTCACAGCCTCTGGTATTCTGTGGTAAAAGGCGATGGAAGGCCGGCCGAGGTGGGAAATACTCTGTATGTTTAAGTCATCTCTCACCAACTTTTACTTTTCCACCCACATGTTAAATAAAGTCACTGAAAACTCTATTATTTGCAAAGTACCAGCCCTTGACGGCAAAAAAGAGGTAATTCTTGCCTGCTTTAGCGATGTTTCCTTGGACTCTAGATCACCGAGCTTACCAGGGTGTATTCTTTTAATCTCTTTATAAATGTGTTGGCTAACGTTAGCGAATGTCAGCTATTTAAAAACATTTCTTCTCTATTCAAAACCACCAGACTCCCTTGACAAAAACAGTGATTTTACCTCGCAGAGGACAGGGATTGCTGGTCAACCGCTGCCTTGATTGGTTAGTTTGTTTGTGTTATTGTGTGACTCTCATGTTAATCTGGAACAGAACCAATCGTTAAAAACACAGAAGTGACACAATAACATAAAACTAACTAAAAGATTGAGGCAGCAGAAGACCAGCAACTCCTGTCCCCTGTGAGGTAAAATTCCTGTTTTTGTGAATGTAGTCTGGTGTGCTTGCCGAGAGCGATGTGATGACTGTTTCATCTACTGGACCAATTCCAAAACTTTTTGTACCCACCGGTCATTTCAAATGCAAAACATGCGATAATAGAGCCTCGGTTTAAAAAAACCAGACTTATCCTTTAAGTAAAGACCCACAGATGAGTTCAGTGTCCTCAAACGTGTCCTGGGTACATCACACAGTGCAAAACTGCCACTGATAGAAATGTCAGCCACATATTCAACATTCGGTATTCAGTTTGGTTCAAGAAAGAGATGTGTGGGGTGAAAAGAGTAATAACCTGCACTTATAAAATGAATGACAGCTAAAATGATTCAGGTAATTTCAGCCCTGACAAAAAGACAGCATTTTCACAAAACCTGCATCTGGGACACCTTCAGAGGAATTCAATGTCAAAGCTCAGGTGGGGCTTTTCTACCTTTTTTTCCCCACACAAACTAAAATGAACTCCTTCAGCACAAACCCAATCATTCACACACTGGTGAAAGCAGTAATTATCTCTGGAAAGACGCGATGTGCTGCTGCAACCATCTGCTGCTGGAACAAACAAACACGCCAGGAACCTGGGCTGAACTTTAGAGCAGGAACAGCACCAGCTGGGCGACCGCTAGATAAGTCCTTGTTACCTGCAGCAGGTAAACGGTCCTCACTGGTGAAGCGGAGGACAAGCTGCAGAGAGCCCGTCCTGAGTGTGGAAGGTCACATGATCAATCTCTCAGACACACTGAGGTGGATCCAGCTACTTTTTCTTTGTTGTTTATTTGAACTTTTCTTCAGGTTTTTGCAAAGTTGGTGGTTTTTATCTCTTTAGGTCATTGATCTACAGCGGTGCATTAAAAACCAGGGCAGAGGGGTAATATCCTGAGAAAAACCACTCAGAGTTTCTGAAATTTAAGTCGTAAAATTTATAAGAAACAAACTCAGAAATTCTCAGCGATTAAAAGAGAATAAACTTGAATAGAAAATTGCTGTGTGTGTTCTGCCTGCAGCGGATAAACTAATCAAATTATAGTTAGCAAGAAGGAAATACTAATAATTTTAGCCATGAAACACAGTTTTTGTCTGTTGTTTTTGTCTCATGACTTTGTGATTTTAATCTCAGTGAATTTCTGAATTTATGACTTTAATTACAAAGACTACCAAGTTTGTTTTTCATAAATTGTGACTTTAATATCTTGAATTCAGACGTTTAATCTTCAGAATATCACCCCTCTCGCCCGGCTCAGTGACCTTTTTCTTGTTGTTTACTTCCACTTTTGAGGTTTTTGCAAAAGTAAGATTTAAAGAACTAAGAACTAAGATTAACGTTGCAAATATACAAGAGAAACTCATGAATGCATGAGAAAAAAAACTCTGAATTTCTGAAATTGAACTCATAAAATTCACAAGAAACAAACTCAGAAACTAACAAAGTTGTTTTTCCAAAGTTAGAAAAGGTTTTTAGGTCTGTGAAGAACTAAAAACCTGGTTGAAGTCGGTAATCTACGACGCTGTATTAAAAAAAACCTCCTTTTCTTTGCCATTCGCAGGTTTGTGCACCATGAATTTGTCCCCCTGGATCCCACCGGTATAATATAATATAGTAATAACACCATATACCAGCCCGAGGCCTCGGCTGTGACGTGCTGCTAATTGGTGCTCCACACACACAGTACAATAAAAATCTGTGATTTTCTCGCCTGCAACAACAAAACCACCGCTCCCCGCTCCCCCCCGGCTTGCTGACTCAGCGTTCCTACACTGTGGAGGAGACCCAGCATGAATCCCGCAGGATTTCCAGGAAGCGTTCGAAGCGTGGCCGGAGCGCTGGGAGTGGAGTATCCCTGCACAAAGGGACTGCTTCAAAGGAGATGGCGGCCAAATTTAAATCAGATTTTCTTCCTGTTATAAGGCACAGTGTTGACTGCACCCAGCCGGTGGATGAAAATCTACCTGCACAAACCATCAGTCTGCTCAGCAGCTGGTCGACAGTCGTTTAACTAAAATATAAATGTTCTGTGGTTAGTGGGATAAAATTAAATCTGAATGATGCATAATTTAGTGACTTCTTCTCATATCTAAATGTCCACCCATGCTTTCACATCTACTGGAGGTCTAATCTCAGGAGAACGGGTACTTGTACTTGAGTGTGACATTTCCTGTCCCGTCAACAGCCTCCTTATCGGGCCCCTGCCTCCTTCGACTCGTCGCGGTAGATAAGAGCGTCAGCTAAATACCTGAAATGTAAATGTGAGTGCTTGTAGGTACCTCCTCGACCTCCTCGGCTGGCTGGGTCTGCTCGAGGTCGGGGCTCGGAGAGGCACTCACGGGGCCGGGGAGGACGGAGGTGGTGGTGGTGGTAATCGGCGGGGCCGTTGACGCGGCGACGGTCTGAACCTCTGCACCTGAAGTAACATCAGAGTGAGTTTAATCACACAGTAAATGAGCAGGAACACTTCAGGTTGAGCTGCCTGCAGAGTAAATTATCATATCTGTCAGGGAGAACTAAAGCACTGCGTCCATATGAAGCTAACGAGAAACAGGAGCTTGTGGACTCACAGCTCATAGTGATAAAGGGTTATTCCAGCATTTTAAAACCAGGGTTCATTTTTATGTAACACATTTTGGTGTCTATATGACTGGTAGGTAGTAAAAGTGTTGGAACTGGTCCAGTAGATCACCTCAGCCAGCAGCCACCAAACAGGCTGCAATGGCTGCAACGTGATCCTTTGGGACAACTGCACCTGATCACAGTAGGTCCACTAAAAGAGCTTGTTTGATCCACTGACAGGCTCAGAGTGTTATTCTAAGTGTGTGACAGCATCATGGAAAGGATCCCTACAGAGAGAGACCTGGAAGATCCTTTTGGTTTAACCACAAACAGCACACACACCAGACTACATTCACTAAAACAGGGATTTTAGAGAACAGGACACAGGAGCTGCTTGTCTTCCACTGCCCCAATCAGTTAGTTTTAAGGGGTTAATCTGGAGCCACACTAACCATTAATAACACCAAGGTCACATGTTAATACAAGCAAACTAACCAGTTAAGGCGGAAGTAGACAACTACCTCCTGTGTTCTGTGAGGTAAAATCCCTGTTTTAGTGAATGTAGTCTGGTGTGTGTGCTGTTTGTGGTTAAACCAAAAGGATCTTCCAGGTCTCTCTCTGTAGGGATCCTTTCCATGATGCTGTCACACACTTAGAATAACACTCTGAGCCTGTCAGTGGATCAAACAAGCTCTTTTAGTGGACCTACTGTGATCAGGTGCAGTTGTCCCAAAGGATCACGTTGCAGCCATTGCAGCCCGTTTGGTGGCTGCTGGCTGAGGTGATCTACTGGACCAGTTCCAACACTTTTACTACCTACCAGTCATTTAGACACCAGGATATGTAAAAATAGAGCCCAGGATTAAAAATATCAGAACTGCCCTTTACCCTTTCTGTTTCTGTTTTATGTTTTATTGATTCAACAGTCAAAAATCAATATTTCACTGTTCAACTGTCCAACATCAGCAGATAAGAGAATTCAACAACAGCATTATAATGGCATCATATCAGTGTTAGTGCAGTTATTAGATAATTATAAATATTCTACCTGTGTTCTCAGGGATCATCTGTTTTGGAGCAGGAGTCATCCATCCTCTGCAGAACAACAACAAAACAAAAAGATAGAATAGTTTATATCTTTCCGTGATGAAAACCTGGTAAAACTAACTTGTGCTGAGGTGCCAAAGGGGACCGATCGTGACGAAATCCACAGAGGGAGAAAGTCTGCAGTTAGAAAGACTGAATGTGTCCTTTAATTTGGAGGACATGTTGAAGGCACCTTCTCTGAGAGGGGTCCACTGCCATTTTTACTATTTTAACATGTAAAGGACTGTCGTGCTGCAGGCAAAACACCAAACAACAACCACATTAAGCTCCTCTCTGTTTTTTTGGACTGAACCACTATTTCAACTTCTCTTTGTTGTTGCTGAGCCAGGAGGTCTTTTCCAACACTTTCTTCCTCGACTTCACTTCAGAGTCTCTGGCTATGAAACTCCTGGCGCAGCACAAACGGACGACATCACGCGGCGTCGAGCCGTGAAGCCGGTTAGAGGGAGTTTACACGAGGCAGAAACAAACAACAGTTGCAGGTGTTTTGATGCATGTGATCCGCTGCTGGCTGCCGAACTCTGAGAAGCAAACACATGGCCAAACACGGCTGGAGCTTTCACACGGGGTGACGTTACTGCAGCGGAAGATGAGGAGTATTCAGCATCCAAGCACTTCCAAACAGCTGAGAGGAGTTCCTCTGTCCTGAAAAGTGTTGGCTGAAACACAGACTACGTTCACATGCACGCTAATATTAATATCTGCTAACAGATTCTGTTTGGATATTCAGATTTAGGCCTTTTTATTCTGAACGTAGCATTTTCGGTTTCAGTTTATGTTTCTACAGTCAGCTCTCTATGACCCATAGACTTTATATAACAAGTGGACGTCTCACCGTCATTTTGAAGCCTCAAGTTACTTATTTCTGCTCATAAAAAGGACAAACACATCCAGTTTTTTTACACGTTTAGAAAGACTTGGATATGATCAGGTGTTTGGATATGCACAAGAATCCCACAGCTGACCTTTGGATGGTATTTGAAGGGATAAAACAGGAAGGCTGCGAACAAGTCCGCCACCAAACGGCTGCATACTAACGGGAATATTAGTGGAACATTCATTTTTCCACTGACTTTGAAGAGCTTAGCAGGAATATTGTATGAAAACAGGTAAAAACTGACTCATGGTGCATTCATGGGGTGTCAGAATTATTAATTCATATATATAATAAAGAGGAAAATTCACATGAACGCCCCCTCAGATCCACATCAGACGCTCCTGATGGGTTTTAGCCTCGACAGGGAACATTTTACTTTAAATACTTTGAGCATATTTTACTGATAACACATGCTTGTGCTTGTAGTGGAGTATTTTCAGTGTGGTATTAGTACTTTTACTGCAGTAAAGTATATGAACACTTCTTCCAGCGCCGCCCGTCTGTGGCATTAACACTAAGAGTGGTTCGTGATTATCTGTCACACCTACCGTGATGGAGGCCTCCCGTCTGTCCTCCGGTTCATCCTCTGTAAACAATCAAAAAAACAACACTATCATTTACTGTACACACACACACACACACACACACACACTCTCTCTGAGTGTTTGAACACTGAGGCAATAATTAACCACATGATTATCTTGTTTGTGATAATGATGTCATGTGTCAGTGGCTGCTGCTGCTCTCACTGGAGGCTGTTTGTTTTTAGATTGATGGCTGATTGAACTACTGATTAACTCATTTGTTCACTTATATATATAAATATAAATATATATATATATATTAATCTTTACACTCTGAGTTTGCGTGAATGCAGTTTTGTGCAAATCGCCTGTTGTGAAAATACTTTGTGCTGCAGCCGAGCGTCAGACGTCTGGAGGGAGTTTAACGACCCTTCAGGCCATAAAACCCATTAAACCTCCACATTGTAAAAATGAGTGAATGTTAATGACAAAGATAACATTTCTGTCTTTTTAAAGAGTCAATTCACCCAAATTGCACAAATTGTCTCAGACCCCCAGCGGCTTCTGACATTCAGCAGGAATATGTGGATAGATTTGGTGTAGACTACATTCAGTGGGCACTTTATTAGGTCTGCCTCTCTAATACTGGGTAGGAACAGCCTTTATTGTTGGCATCATGGAATCAACAAGTTGCCGGACTGTCTGGTGACCAGGGGTGTCAAAATTACAGACAAATTTCAGGTCGTTCATAATGTTTTGTAAAAAGATAGTTCATTAAATGTGGACACACAAAGGAAAACTTTTGGAGTTGTTGTTATTTAAAGGTTATTATGTTAGGATTTTACCGGTCCGGCCCACTGGAGATCAAATTGGGCTGCATGTGGCCCCTGAACTAAGATGAGTTTGACACCCCTGCATTAGAGGATGGTAGACCATAGAGCAAACTTCTGCTGCCTCTATCAGAGTTGGTTCAAACTGACTAAATTAACTCTTTAAAAAATCAAATTCACATAATAACACAAACAGGCTAACTGATGGAGGCAGGAGCTGTTATATCAAAGCAACCAGACTCCATTGACAAAAACAGTCATTTTACTCAGGAGTTGCTGTTCTACCTCGACTCAATCAATCAGTTTGTTTGTGTTGTTGTGTGACTTTGATGTTTTTAAAGGGTTAGTTTGGATCCAACACAATATTCATTTAACACAAAATAACTCATACAAACTGACTAATTGAGGCAGCAGCAGAGCAGCAGCTCCTCTGTTCTGTGAGCTAAAATCCCTGTTTTAGTGAATGTAGTCTGGTGTGTGTGCAGAGAGCGATATAACGGCTGTTTGTGGTTAAACCAAAAGGATCTTCCAGGTCTCTCTCTGTAGGGATCCTTTCCATGATGCTGTCACACCCTTGGAATAACAATCTGTGCCTGTCAGTGACGCGCCGCAGGAATATACCACTGAAAGTCTGCACGGAGGGCTTTTATTTTGAAAACTGAGCGGCTTCTCTTTGCCGTTTGTTTGTCTGTCTGACTTCCTGTCCCCTCATCTGCTCTGAGCTACTGTGGCGTCCATCAGAAAGAGACCAGAAGCAAATCCTCTAGAGCGCAGAGACGCTTCTGAAAAGCACCTGCTGGGATTTGAAGGGATTTTATTGCTGTAAACTCTAAAACTTTACAACATATTTGCAGGACGCTCGGCTGTCCGTGGTTTCTCTCACCCGGTGAATCATGCTCATGTGCTCGTCGGTGCTGCTGAAGTTCTTGGCGAGGTCGGAGATGCAGAGCGACTCGTGTTGACACGTGTGAACCCATCTCTGGTACTCCGCCGTCCCGGGAATCCTGTCGAAGAAGATCCTGAACGCCTCCCACACGGCCTCCTGACAAACTGACCAAACACACACACACACAGCCTCTTAGACTTTCAGCACTAAACACACTTCTGCAAGGAGCTGGTCTACACAGTAACAGTCTGTTCTCCACTGTAAACAGAAGAAATGAGCCTGTGACAGACAGCGCAGTGTTTCCATGAGATCTGTCAGCGTTTGTTTGTTGGCAGGAGAATCTCCGTTAATCCTTTTTCTCTTTCTGCCGTCCCAACAAAACAAATACAGCAAGATAAGGCAGAAGGCTTCTTTTAAATCTTCTGTAACTGACTTTGATTTTTTATTACCTGTAACAGGAGGTAACCACACAGAACACATCTTGAAAAGTATTTAAGAATTTAAATAAGAATAATAAATAAATATTAAGACCACAGACAGAAAGCAACGGTAATAATATCAATAATAAAATAAATTAAATAAAAATAATAATAATAGCTTAAATTTATATAGCACCTATATAATATATAATATAATAATAATAATATAAAAAATACCAAAATTACATACATGTTACGTACATATGCTTTATCATCCCTCACACATAATAATAATTATAATAATAATAATAATTAATTTAGTTTTTTGTATTTAGCTCATTTAGTACATTTGTTCTTTGATTGCTGTGTTTTTTATGTTTCTATGTTTTATGTGTTTTTTTCTTTCTTTCTTATTATAATATTATCTCAGTATTTCCACGTGTAGTTGATCTGAAAGAATCCAAACATTCCTGCTGCTGGAAACACAGAACTCATCTTTAACATCTGAGCTGCTGGAGGAGAAACAACAGTCAATCTGTCTTTAATCAATCGATCAGTATCACTGTATTTCTGTCCATATTAGACGAGGACTTAAAAAAGGGAAGATTAAAGAAAGATAAACAGGATAATAGATATTTACATGTATCAGTGGAGATAAAAAGCACACACACACACACACACACAGAGTCAACATCATCACAGTGAAGCAGACAGGAGTGACAGCGGACATGACACCTCGTGGTTTCAGCTCCTCTGAGCCACAAACAGGACAAACTGCACAGCTCCACTTTTCTCTCCATCAAGGAGAAAAGGATTTGAAACCGGTGACCTGTGCGGAGGCGGTGAGCGGTCACGGCTCGAGTGTGGATCGTGAATCTGGTCCAGCACCTTTGTCACACCTCGCTTCCCTCACCGTCACTCTCTCCCTCTGCACTGATGGATGTCGCTGACCGCTGCATTAAGAGCGCCCTGCCCGGCTGTAAGCTGCTTAGCTAGGCTCCACCCCGCTCTTCATACAGGTACCGGTGGCGGGAAAGCAAAGCAGAAAGATGGACATGCTCGAACCACAACGCTAGTACAAGAACAAGTCAGGTGAAACCAAAGGGGTAACGGTAACCTGACAGGGGAGCCGTTAACAACCGTTACCTTACACTGATTCACAGCTCCACAGGAGAAAAGCTCCTCCCTCACAAAACAAAAGAGCCTTCCCACAAACTAGTGCTTATCCATCCCATAACCCAGCCAACACCAACTCTGACGACATTCAAATCAGAAATTTGGATCTGTATCGAAGCAGAGCCAATCAATTTTGATTGGTAGCCAATCACAAGGCTCGTTTGAGATGAGCCGAGCCCGCGCACAATCGATCGCTGCACAACACACGGCAACTTCCTCTGATGTCATGTGACCGCCGGCCACAGTTTTTAGAGCAAATGCAAGACCCAGGGCATGCTGGGAAAGAAACACCACGTCTGGTAGAAAATCCAATCAATGGTTGATTGTACTGATCACATGTTGAGCGATGAAGACTGAAACTTATCAAACATCTGGTGTGTGATTAACAATAATAATAATAATTTCTTCACTGATCTCCAGCGAGCCGCTGGTTTCCAAACGTTCCCCAAACTGTCATCATGACCTTATAAATAAGGTAAAAGTTGTGTTTTATAGTCTGTGAGCCATAAATATAAAAAACATTCTTCCTGCATTCAGTGACGATGACATTTAAATCATCAGTCAAACCTTTGAAAGACTCAAACGTTTGTGTTTTTTCTTCAGGGTCTGAGTTTCTTCACACAAACCTCGTCACTGCAGGACGTCCTTCACTGAAACGCTCCCTGCCTGCAGCTAAACTCTAAACCGGCTGTTTGAATTCTGAGGTTTCAGCCGTAAAATCTATTTATTTTGAATGTTTCTATTATTATTTTTTTTTTTATATCTTTGTTTTCCATCATTTATTAATCCAATACCAATATTTTTAAGTTATACATGTATTAACTTTAAAATGAGGACCTTTAATGCAGTTGTGTTTCATTTCCTTCTTCGCTCCGCTGACACTATTTTAACATGTTTCCCCGTGTTAACAGGTCAAAGCAGCCTATTTCTTTCTGTCACACGCATGATTTGCTGCAGAAACACAGTGAAACTGATTTGACATCAAACCAGCTCAGTTTCACGGTCCACATCTGTAGAATATGTCTCATACATGATAAAAATTAAATGTAAATATTTCTTATACGCTACAGGGCTTTTACTTTGGAAGGGGAACTGGACGTATATTTATTTCTGTAGACACGATCCCTGCATTTATTGTTATTATCATATGTTTACGTGACATTTATGACGAAATGAAGTGAAATATTTAATTATTTCAGAATCAGAATCAGAATTACTTTAACCCTTTCATGCATGAATTATGGTAACCTCAATCTGGAGATGTTTTTATTCATCTTTAGGCAGGGAAAAAGGTTTGAACTTTATTTATTTTATCAAGATATATTTACATGTCCAGTAGTTGAAATATAGCTAGTGATGCATGATGAACACTTCAGTGGACATGTGATTAATCATAAACGTAGATGTTAATTGATGTCACCATATGTTTCTTACTGGCAAGGGTTTCTTTTTCTAGAAGGTTTGAACAGAAAAAAATGACCAACTTGGTGTTTCTGGCTGTCTGTTGGCCATCTTGGTTTTTTTTTCCACTTGCAATGGCTTGGCATTGGGCAGCAGTGTATGAGATGATGCAATAGCATCCACTGTAGTGGCTGATGTGCAACCATGCCATCAAAACTCATATACACATATACAAGAAAACAGCTTTTGAATAGGTGTACACTGTAGTGACCTCTATGCATGAAAGGGTTAATAATCCCCAGGATTGTTACACACAGCTCCAAAAGAATAAGAATAAACTTCAAACACAAAGTAAAATATAAATATATACACAAAGGAAACATTTTGGAGTTGTTGTTATTATGGTGGGATTTTACCGGTCCGGCCCACTGGAGATCAAATTGGGCTGCATGTGGCCCCTGAACTAAGATGAGTTTGACACCCCTGCATTAGAGGATGGTAGACCATAGAGCAAACTTCTGCTGCCTCTATCAGAGTTGGTTCAAACTGACTAAATTAACTCTTTAAAACATCAAATTCACATAATAACACAAACAGGCTAACTGATGGAGGCAGGAGCTGAAAGCAACCAGACTCCATTGACAAAAACAGTCATTTTACTCAGGAGTTGCTGTTCTACCTCGACTCAATCAATCAGTTTGTTTGTGTTATTGTGTGACTTTGATGTTTTTAAAGGGTTAGTTTGGATCCAACACAATATTCATTTAACACAAAATAACACATACAAACTGACGAATTGAGGCAGCAGCAGAGCAGCAGCTCCTCTGTTCTGTGAGCTAAAATCCCTATTTTAGTGAATGTAGTCTGGTGGGTGTGCAGAGAGCGATATAACGGCTGTTTGTGGTTAAACCAAAAGGATCTTCCAGGTCTCTCTCTGTAGGGATCCTATCCATAATGCTGTCACACCCTTGGAATAACTTCAAACACAAAGTATTTTACACAAAGTAAAATATAAATATATAAAAGTATGAATAAAAAAAGATGTATGAAAAATTATTATTACACAGAGGTAAATTACTGCACCAGGTGAGTCCAGAGTCTTATAATAATAATAATAATACCACATTCTTATTATATATGACCGTTATCAAAGGCAGACACGCTGTCTGTGTGGACAGACAGAGGTGAGCTACATCTCCACGTGTCTAGGAGTGTTTGAAGGCGCTGCAGCCTCTGTGTCTGTAGGCGCACCGCTGTCAACACCACCGGCTGACCTGCAGATCTGAAGCGGTCTGTCTGGACGGGTGGTGACTTTAGTGCACGTGGTCAATAAGACGATATCGGACTTTAACAGCCTTGATGGTTTTTTGACATGCAGGCCTGAATTATCATTTCTGTTAGTGCAGATCAGAACAAAGTCGGCCTCGATGATTCTATCTGAAATCTGAACCTCACAGGAGAGAATCTGTGCTCAAAGTGAGAAAGGTTTCATTATTAAACAATAGTATGTGAAATTAATTAAAAAATTTCCTTGGCGTCTATATTAATTCTGTGATTTTACATTTCAACATCCATTATTACACCTTCAGTCTTCAGAAAATAAAGTGATTTATGATCTAATTTCCTAAATATTAATAAAACACACTTCCCCAAAGACTGAAGGGGAAGAAATAAATCAGATTTTGGTTTAAAAAAGAGCAGAAAAAACACCAGTTAGAAACCGAGACAAGCTGCACAAACCCCAGGAAACAGAATGTAGCATCATCTATAGCATCGTCAGTACCGAGTGTGTGTGTGTGTGTGTGTGTGTGTGTGTGTGTGTGTGTGTGTGTGTGTGTGTGTGTGTGTGTGTGGTACCTCGGAGCTGGTAATACGCCTGGTGGCTGGCCAGGACCTCGTTGATGGTCTCCTGTGGGCAGATTCTGACTCCCGAGTGTAAGAACACCGACCTCCTGGGCCGACGTCTGACCACCTCAAACCCTGAACCTTCGGCGGGCGTGGACGGCGCCCTCAGCAGCTCCGCCAAACGGCCCGAGCCCACGGCGTGCGGTTTGAGCCCCGCGTCCAGCCAGGCGCCGCTCTCTGACAGGGCTGGGAAACGAATCGGGGTCAGACACACCAGATTACAGCCTGGACGGCACAGCTAATGTCACAAGATTTAGGAAACGACTGGAAAACAGGTAAACTTGGATTTAATCGGATGCACAGATTAACAGTCTGGCATCAGTGAGATCTCTCATGTGGTCAAAATCTGATTGATCATGTGGAGCTGAGAACATGAATCGATTGACAGAAAATGAGTCAGTGGGTGATTTGGTTTGTTTCAGCTTCTCCGCTGTTTCATATCATATTTAGTTTATATATAATAATTAATATATATATATATAATATTCTGGGGTTTTGATCTGGGGACAAGATGTTTCTTACCTTTTAGACAAAATAACTGATCAATAATCTGGGGATTAAATCGCTCATAATCTGTAACTTTTTAGTAAATCCTGTGTGAGAGAAATATTAATTAGAGTTAAAGTGAATATTTTATTATCATTAGTTTTCAGAGGCAGTTTGGTTAAGTTTAGGCACCAAAACTAGCGGTCAGGTTTAGGGAGAGATGATGGTTTGAGTTAAAATAATCAATAATTAAACATTAAACTCTCTTTCCAACATACATCCGGCATCTGCCAACAATTAATCGATTAGCTGGTTGACAGAAAATGAGTCAGGCAGCTTCTCCACTGTGAGGAGTTTGTGTTTCATATCATATTTAGTTAAATATTCTGTATTTAAACACACTTTCCACACATTTCTGACAAAATATTTAACTTCAAAGTTATTTATTAGTCACTTTTATGCTCCACATAAACATTAAATAGTGTTTCACACATTCCAGATAATAAATAATATGCTTCAGTGCAATAAATATAATAAAGATAAACATTAACAAACACAGAGAGGTTAAGGGAGAATTATGAGTTTGTACGAATAAAATACAAATTAAAACAGTTTCACCTGTTCTGATTCTGTAGCAAATCAATTAATCAATAATCTGCAGATTAAATCACTAATGAAAATTATCTGTAGCCTCTAAAATGATAAAACAGGACGATGAATTTTTGGTGGACAGAAGATTCATTTTGCATTTAGTTTATTTTGTTTGACTTTAAGATTGTAACTTTTACTTATTTCTTTTCTGTAACATATTTAAATGCTTCTTCAAAGTTTATAAAGTTTATTACGTACATTTAAAGTTTATTACGTACACTTCAAGTTTATTACGTACATTTAAAGTTTATTACGTACATATAAAGTTTATTACGTACACTTAAAGTTTATTACGTACACATAAAGTTTATTACGTACATTTAGAGTTTATTACGTACACATAAAGTTTATTACGTACATATAAAGTTTATTACGTACACTTAAAGTTTATTACGTACACATAAAGTTTATTACGTACATTTAGAGTTTATTACGTACACATAAAGTTTATTACGTACGTATAAAGTTTATTACGTACACTTAAAGTTTATTACGTACACTTAAAGTTTATTACGTACGTATAAAGTTTATTACGTACATTTAAAGTTTATTACGTACGTATAAAGTTTATTACGTACACTTAAAGTTTATTACGTACACTTAAAGTTTATTACGTACGTATAAAGTTTATTACGTACACTTAAAGTTTATTACATACGTATAAAGTTTATTACGTACATTTAAAGTTTATTACGTACGTATAAAGTTTATTACGTACATTTAAAGTTTATTACGTACGTATAAAGTTTATTACGTACATTTAAAGTTTATTACGTACATATAAAGTTTATTACGTACATATAAAGTTTATTACGTACGTACATATAAAGTTTATTACGTACATATAAAGTTTATTACGTACATTTAAAGTTTATTACGTACATTTAAAGTTTATTACGTACACATATTTCATTCAGACATAAGAAAATCAGACCTGTTTGTACGGACTCACATGAAGTTCACTGTTTTTGACCTTTAATTTCTAATTTCCCTTTGAGGCTCATAACCAGCAGCTCATTCGAGTGTATTTCTCCTTTTTCTCTGCAGCTTCTTTTATTAATAGAAACCTACTTTGAGAGTAATCAGACCGTGCTCATCCTACAGTTCAGCCTCACATAACCTTTAAATGCACAGAGACATAAAATAGTTCAAGACAATGTGCATAATACAAACAATAAGCCTCCAAAAACCTTCATTTACACTCATTTTCTTTCAATATTTAACGACACGGACGACACAACAAACAACTTTAGCGCCAAGAACATGAGTCAACTTGCCTGGATTATCTTTTTCTAAATCAAGCCGCTAGTAGCAGTGAGAGTCTCCTTCAGCGTGTCTCTATTTGTGGAGTTTAGCATCATATCTGCCAGCCAGGGTACAGGGTTCATTCTCCCTCCTTATGCCCACTCCAACTAAAAATAAAAGCACTCGCTGTGCATGAAGGGTTCGTCGTGCTGCACTCACTACATGCTTTTGATCACACAATCTAGCAGATGTATGCAAGACGGCAGCAGAGACGCTCACCGGAGGAATAAATATACAGTATGAGAGAGGTTTTGAAGGGAAGGTGAAGCTCAGGTGTTTGATATCAGATGTCACGGGCAGCAAACTTAATTTTATTCTTTATTTAATGCGTCTCATCAGCCGTGACGACTCAGACGAACAGATAACCCCCCTCTTCTGTCATGTTCATCGCTTTTTTTTTTCCCCCACGAATAAGCCTGGAGAGTACTGTAATTCACATTGTCACGCTGTCAACCGAGCCGGCAATAAATCTACTAAACTGTCCTTTCATCCACTTTCATTTGCATTGTGGGCATGTTTGCACGCACTCGTCCATAAACACTGATTTCCTGTTGGCTGTGGTTCAGGATGAGACAAAGACAGAAAGGGTTTTACTCAACTTCTCCCCGTTTTTCTGGTGCATTTAAAAGCAGCCGTTTGTGTCCTCAGGTGAGGCGGTGACAGCGACCCAACACCTGAGTGACTTTGCAGCCAAGTACTTATGCAATCGTAATAGGCTTTGCTTTGCATTGTGACCAAGTTTAGTCCGCGTTCAAAATCCTCGTACCCAACTGAGCTTATCTGTCAAAAGGCGGCAACTTTATTGTTTTTGCAGAGAATTCAAAAGAAAAGTGTGTAAGCAGCAGGTTGTTTTCCACGTTGGAAAGGTTTTGCAGGGAATAAAACGAGGCTCACCTTTAATTCCAGCGGCTTGTGAAGCGACGACCGACAGCAGCACCAGGCCAAATTCCCACAGCATTGTGGAAGAGGAAATATGAAAGTCAAAGTAAGTCCGGCAGGGCGAGGGGAGGGTGGGGGGGGAGGCGAGAGCAGCTCAGGTGGAGCTCATGGGTGCGGACAGTCGGGTTGCAGGGCACGTCGAGGTCGGTGGATCATTTAAGGCCCTGAGCTGCTGCTGCTGCTGCTGCTGCTGCTGCTGCTGAAAGGCTCCTAATGAATCCCAGGACGTGCATCTGCTGGAGGGAGGCGATCCTGGGACGGCCGCGAGCTGTTAAGTGTGGCAAGAGTGACGAGGTTAAAAAAGTAGGCACTGTTTTGGGAATAATCTGTTTATCTACTGCTCAGACATAATCCGTCTTTACCCCGCGGCCCTCGCAGCGCTGGCGTCATCCTGTTAGTGGCTTTCTGGGGGCATCTGTCAACGACGGCGACCAGTTTGTTCAGCACACCCCCTCCCGGTCCACCCGGGAGTTTCCTCCGCTGGTTTTACTCTTAGCGCGGCAAGAGATGTGACCCAGTAGCGTTGCAGGACGGAGGCCGAAACACACTAAAGGGGACCAAGAAAGTAAAATACACTTATTTTTACCATCAGGTTTATTTCAGATTCATGCCACTGCTGCTTCTTATTAATCTATCTGAGCCGCCATTGTTTTAAACAGCCTTTATATAAAGATTAGGATCCTGTTGTGAAGGCCGTCGCTACATAAACCGTGACACTGCAGCTCTGCTCGGAGGAATAAATGAATAGTTAAATCCTCTGTTGACTCGGCGTTCATGCTTATGTTTCAAATCCCGTAAATCCAAAAGCTTATGCCATCTCAGGCTTTACACAAAAGGTGTTTGTTGCAGAGGTAAAGAAACCTGTTCCACAGAAATCTGGGCCTTTTTAGTGTGTTAGAAAAAACAGGAATAAAAAAAGGTAAGTGTAGGAGCTATTTATAGTAGTTAATGAAGAGTAATTAATTATATGCATCCATTATATTGTATATTATCAGCAACTGCAAGAGTCACCATTTCTTTTTACAAACTTTTATCTAAAAACTTTACGCAAAACACTCAGATTAAAACTTTAATTACTTTTTTTTTTTTTTTTTAATAAGTGTTTATTCTCTTCTCATTTCAGCTCTTTGTGTTTTATATCCTAAGTTTCATGTTTTCTTTTTCATAATCAGCTGAATTATTTTCCTTTTCTGCAGCTGTGGTCTAATTTCCACATGTAATTAACAACTATTTTTAATTTTGTTTAATTTTTCAATTAATTTTCAATTAACAGCCTCCGTGTTCAGGCCATAACATTTCTGAAAAAAGTAAATTCATAAAGCCCAGGTTGTATTATGTTTTATATTCTTTATATATTCATGTTATAATGTTTATTTACAGTCCAAGACCCAAATATTCTGTATTTACTAAAAAATAATTGATAACTAATATAGCCAGTAACTGATTATCAAGAAAAAGCTGCTGCTGAATACGCTGACTGATTGTTTCATGTTAAATTGGTGAAAAATTGAATGGAGTTTGGTGGAACTCAAACTGTGCGCACATTTTAAAGCTTGTAGCTCTTCAATAAGACGAAGCAAACGGTTGAATACTCCACATTTTTCCACACCGAGTCTTTCCTCGAGGAGGATGATGATGATGATGAAGAAATGTGGAGGGAGGCTGGTGGGGGGTCGGAGAGGCCACAGCGTGTTGTGTCTCTTTGAGGATTTGGAGTAGAAACAAGACAGAGGATTTACTCTCCTCACAGGGGGACAGACCGCTGGGTGCCTCCCCTGGTGTTTCCCGGGCAGAAAATGGCCACTTCATCTCTTGTGGTTTTTGTTTGTTGGAAGGTTTGTTTCTGTTTTTTTTGTCTTTTTTGTCAGCCTGAGGCTCTGTGAAGCAAAGACGAGCATCAACAAGTGACCTTTTATGTGAACACGTGGGGGGAAAGTTGAAGGCGCTGACTTATTGTGGGTCAGCTGACATCACCAAGTTTGGATGTATCTGCAGAGCCTCGCACAAGAAGATTAGAAATTGGTTTTAATCTCTAATCCAGTGGCTGCTTGACTGTCCAGCTCCGTTCTGTTTGTTTTACTCCATCCTGCAAGTAGCAGTAGCAGAAGCTGCATTCATAAAATTAGCATAACAACATAACTGTAGGTGATTGAATAGTTAGTGTCAGCACATGCACTCGTGGTAGTATTAGCACCAATGGTACTAAGCAGGAGTAGGTGTAGCAGAACTAGCCGTGGGTCGTAGTATCACTACTTGTATCAGCTGTGGTGGTGCTAGTAGTAGTACCAGTGGTAGTACTGTAAGCCTACTTTCAATATTAGTGGTTGTTGGAGTCGGCCTACTTGTAGTAGCAGCAGCAGTAGTAGTAGTAGTAGTAGTAGTAGTAGTAGTAGTAGTAGTAGTAGGAGGAGGAGGAGGATTAGCAGCAGTAGCAGAAGTTGTATTCATATAATTAGCATCACAAGCCGTGGGTGGGTGAATCACAAGTGTTTAGTATATGTAGTAGTGTTAGTAGAAGTACCAAGGGCAGTACTACACTTGTAATGGTGATATTAGTAGTAGTAGTAGTAGTAGTAGTAACGCTAGGAGGACCAGTAGTAGTTGTGTCATTAGCATCAGCAGAACTAGCCATGGGTGTAGTTGTGTTAGTAATAGTAGTATTATAATGTAGTAGCAGTAGTATAATGGAGGCAGTACTTGCTGTAGCTGTCGTAGTATTAATAGTAGTAGTATTATGTAGTAGCAGTAGTATAATGGAGGCAGTACTTGCTGTAGCTGTCGTAGTATTGTACCATGCTAGTAGTAGTTGAGGTACTTTTTAGTAGCTTGTGGAAGTTTAATTACTTGGGTTTTGTGGTACTTTATTCTTCGGTTCTTTGCAGGAGTTAATTACAGTTTTACAGTTTTATTAACAGTGAGTTTTGTGGTACTTTCTGGAGGATTAAGGTTTTGGTTCAGCCACTTGATCAGGTAGCTGTTAATAAAACTTTCATAGCTTCAATTATTATAATATTATATTCAAGAAGTCCTTTAAAAATCCACTCTGACAGACTTGGACATTCAATTAAATACCTCAGAATTCACAGGAGATATTCACCACCATACAGTCATGCAGGAATCAGACAAAATGGAAATGAAAAGGAAGTGATATGCAGGAATCAAATGAAATAATTCAATATTTAAAATTTTCCTTGTTTAAAATAAGGAATTTACGGCTATTCATCTGGAGACTCGACCTGTGTCTACAGGTGAAATGAGGGCTTTTCTCCCAGAGAATCCTACTATGTCGAAATCCAGACGAGAATGACAGATAATCCAGTTAATTTAGTCTGTCAAGCTCCTCTGTGTAACCTTTCACCGTTAAAAATAATCCTCCCGACTCCCCCACGGCCGTCTCCTCCGGCAACAACACGGGTTACGAGGCAAAATCCTGTTTGTGGTCTGTTCCTGCTGCGGATCGACTCCTCTGAATTATGTATATTTACAGAATAATCAGCATTCGCAGGACGAAACTGATCTGTAGATGTGTAAGAAACGATTAAATATTCAGTCTGGGAATGACAAACGCTCATCACAACACAGCAGAGGTGGAAAGTAACTAAATACATTTACTCGAGTACTGTGAGGAAGTACTACTTTTAACATTAAACATTATATTTGGACTATTTCACAAGCAAATTAACTTTATCTGGTAACTCAGATCAGCTTTATTCATCCCCAAGGAAATTATTTATTTTTTTATATTTTATTTTAATTAGTTTACAGACTCAGATTGCCATAAAAAAACTAATCAATTAATAAATTATGAAGTATTATTATAGATTAAGATACACAGCAGTGTATTAAATAGATAAAGTGATGAACAGATTACAGCAATAACTCTAATCTATATATAATCTATAATAATCTACATTATTCTGAAATAAAACATCCTGCATAATGTGTACTTGTAATAATAATAATAAATATATTAATATTTTTAAATGCAAACTAAAAAATCATCTATTCTTTTTTGGGGTTTTTTGTATTTTTTCCCTTAATTGGTTTTATCATTTTTACAGTTTTTATATTTTTACTCTATTTTGTCTATTTTATCAACATTTTACTGTTGATCATTATTATTGACCATCATTTATTTTATTTCAACCCTATTTCAACTATTTTACTGAAATCAATTTATTTTTTATTATTTTATTTTTGTATTTATTTTTTGTGTTATCTTTTATTATTTACTTTTTATCATCTTAACTCGTGTCTTTGATTGTTTAGTTGTTTTAAGTACATTAGTCTCTAAATTCAGTCTTAATATTCTATGTCTTGTCAATTATCTGTTTGAAAGCTGCAATATAAGTAAAGTTTGATTAATTGAAGTATATTTTTCTGCGAATTATTTTGTGGTTTTATTTGATAAGTAAGACTTTAAATGCAGGAAGTCTTTTTTACACTTCAGTAAAAGATCTGAGTACTCGCTGATCTTTTCCTGAACAGGAGGACAGAGGGACTCGTGCTCCTTCAGAGGAAACTTTTTCACGCTGGCACAGAAAGCGACAGCAAAGTGGATAAACAAAGGGCCACGACATCCATGATGTGGCTACTTAAAGAACCGTCTGGCCACAAAGTGGATGAGACGGTCTCAGATGGGGCTATCCTACTTAAAGGTCTGTGCTGCTGGACCATCAGCCATCCTGTCTGACCTCTGGCTGCCTCCTTCCAGATGTTTGGATCTGGATCTCAGTCCTCTCGTCTCTCCAGCTCAGTGCGCTTCTGTGCGTCTGCTCTCATCCAGGAGGAGGAGGAGGTCACGTGACCCAGGTCTGTTTGGAGCAGGGACGTCTACAGAGACCTGGATACAGCGTCAAAGACAGAAAGGTGCTCATGAAGCTAATAAACGTCAACTTCACGTGTGTAAAAGTACCCGGATCTTCCGCCTTACTGGGTCATAGAGCATGGCTAGCATCTAGGGTCTGCCAAGTCAGCCAACTTCCTGTTAGCCCTCCGCTCACTTCCTGTGAGTCTGTGGGAAAATATATTTTTGGGCCCAATGGCCTGTTGATCATTATTTTTTATTATTATTCACTATCATTTATTTCATTTCAACCTCCTATTTTATTGATTTTATTTATCAATTTACCAAGTCAGCTAACTTCCTGTTAGCCCTCCGCTAACTTGAATGGAGATTAAAATGATTCAATCATGTGTCTCTTCTAGACTTTGCAAATGTTATTGGACTGAATGGATCAAATCCTGATGGTGAAACAGGTTGTGACTCTCAAAAAAAAAATGTATCAGCAGATTTACATCCTTTTGGTTTAACCGTTAACAGCCTTTAAGAAAAAGCCACCAGACTCCATTGACAAAAACAGCTATTTTATCTCACAGGACACAAGAGTTTCTGATCTAACGCTGCCTCGATCGGTTACTTTGCTTGTGTTATTGTGTGTTACTTAAATATTGTTCTGGATCCTAACTTACTGTTTAAAACAGGAAAGTCACAATATAACACAAACAAACAGGCCGCAGTACAGCAGCAGCTCCTGTGTTCTGTGAGCTAAAATCCCTGTTTTTGTGAATGTAGTCTGGTGTGTGTGCAGAGAGCGATAGAACGGCTGTTTGTGGTTAAACCAAAAGGATCTTCCAGGTCTCTCTCTGTAGGGATCCTTTCCATGATGCTGTCACACACTTAGAATAACACTCTGAGCCTGTCAGTCAAACAAGCACTTTTAGTGGACCTTGGCCCAGGTTTAAAAATACCAGCTCTCTTTTAGTAGCTCAACACTACAGAGCTGGATGAACTGTCAGTTGCATCATGCTGCATCTTACAGTATGAGGAGTCCTGCTCTGCCTGCAACACATATATTCTGAATTTTCTGCTATTTAACTCTACTGACAAAAAAAAAAAAAAAACAACATCCTTCACATTCAGAAGATGTAGAGAAGATGAAGTTGTTTGACAAATTCTTTTTCCTTTTCAGGCTCCGTGACCTTGGGTGAGGTGAATCACAACGCTGTTCATTCCTCTTGAGGCCGTGTTGAAAAGACGTTATATAAGTCAAAACCGTGTTTGCAAAGCCGGCGGCTCGATGCCTCTGGGTGTTTTACAGCAATGGAGGACTTCAATGGGCTCAGCTGCTGCAGGAGGGGCTTCCTCCCGCCATGAAGGTTTCTGTCATACATGTCAAAGAGGATGAATGAGGCTTTGAACAGGTTGGAGCGTCAGCAGGATGACAGGATCCGAAGAAACAGGTCTGTTACAGAGCAAGCGCAGAGGTTCGAGGACTCTGCTTCCTCGAATATAAATCTATGTGAAAGCAAGACTCGTTAATTCATCCGAACACTAAGAAATCATCTTCCAGGACATTTTCTCTCCGACACCAGCTCCAGTTTCACTTAATCTTTCCACATCTTACACATTTATGTTTCTCCAGCACCACCGGCTGGTCCACTTGTCCACCACAGACTGTTTTAGGTTTTAGCCGCTGCAACAAAACTGCAAAGAAATAATATTATTTTCCAGATCTGGGTACAAACAGGATCGAGTGCAGGTATCTTTTGACGGAGGGGGTCAAGTGTTTAAATTATAAATACATCAAATAGTGTTGACGACTGTCATCTTGTTTTAAGAACAATATTTTCCTTCCCTGTACAGACGTGGATCAGGTCTCTGTGAACGGACGTGGATCAGGTCTGTGTAGAAAGACGTGGATCAGGTCTCTTTATAGACATGGATCAGGTCTCTGTACACAGACGTGGATCAGGTTTCTTTACAGACGTGGATCGGATCTCTGTGAACGGACATGGATCAGGTCTGTGTAGAAAGACATGGATCAGGTCTCTTTATAGATGTGGATCGGGTCTGTGTACACAGACGTGGATCAGGTCTCTGTTTAGACATGGATCTGGTCTCTTTACAGACGTAGATCAGGTCTCTTTACAGACGTGGATCGGGTCTCTGTTTAGACGTGGATCGGGTCTCTTTATAGACGTGGATCAGGTCTCTTTACAAACGTGGATCGGATCTCTGTGAACGGACATGGATCAGGTCTGTGTAGAAAGACATGGATCAGGTCTCTTTATAGATGTGGATCGAGTCTCTTTATAGACGTGGATCAGGTCTCTGTACACAGACGTGGATCAGGTCTCTGTTTAGACATGGATCTGGTCTCTTTACAGACGTGGATCGGGTCTCTATACACAGACGTGGATCGGGTCTCTGTACACAGACGTGGATCGGGTCTCTGTACACAGCTGTGGATCGGGTCTCTGTACACAAACGTGGATCGGGTCTCTTTACAGACGTGGATCAGGTCTCTTTACAGACGTGGATCAGGTCTCTTTACAGACGTGGATCAGGTCTCTGTTTAGACGTGGATCAGGTCTCTGTACAGACGTGGATCAGGTCTCTTTACAGACGTGGATCAGGTCTCTGTTTAGACGTGGATCAGGTCTCTTTACAGACGTGGATCAGGTCTCTGTTTAGACGTGGATCAGGTCTCTTTACAGACGTGGATCAGGTCTCTTTATAGACGTGGATCAGGTCTCTGTACACAGACGTGGATCAGGTCTCTGTTTAGACGTGGATCAGGTCTCTTTATAGACGTGGATCAGGTCTCTGTTTAGACGTGGATCAGGTCTCTTTACAGACGTGGATCAGGTCTCTTTACAGACGTGGATCAGGTCTCTTTACAGACGTGGATCAGGTCTCTGTTTAGACGTGGATCAGGTCTCTTTACAGACGTGGATCAGGTCTCTTTACAGACGTGGATCAGGTCTCTTTACAGACGTGGATCAGGTCTCTTTTAGTTTTCTGACATCTTATGTGCCAAACAACTGATGGATTCATTGAGAAAGTGACTGACAGATGAATTAATAATAAAGTAGTGGTTTTCAGCCCTGCTACTCTTCAGCTGTATTCAGGTAGAAGAACACATTCATTTCAGCTTTAATTAAACTTTAAGCAGTGACACACACCAACACAGGGCAGCACACCTCTACTGGGATTACAGAATGTGAATTTAAAGACTATTATCAACCACAATAGCTGCTAATCAAGTTACCAACCAAACACACAAGTCGGAGCTAAAATACAATTAAAGTTTCCCGGGACAGCAAAGATTATTTCCAGGATATTTGGTCATTTTAATCAACTTCCAGGAGCGTCCATGGCTGGAGAACTGGTCTCTTAATGTCCAGGTTTTCCAGGACGCATGAGAACACAGTTTACTGACCAGCAGCTGCTAAAATGTGAGGATTGGATGTTTTGTCGTCGTCTTTCCTCTGAGCTACTTTGAGCTTCGGTGAAATAAAACAGTCAAAAGAAGCTACGCTGTGGAGCTTCACTCTGTTTTTCCACATTTCACAGAATAAACCATTCACCAGGAAAATAATCCGCAGATCAGCCGATCATGGAAATAAATTCTCAGTCTGATTTATGTAAAACTGAACGAAGGCGTTTATCCAAACTGCTTTTATACGACTACGTGACTTTTTGCTCAATGAATCCCAACATGAGTAAACACAGAGTAGATATCACAGGGTAGGAGCGCTGAGATGGAAACGAACACCTCACGCTAGAAAACTATGGAGGGATGTCACATCAACTCAATTAAGACGTAATTGAGACTGAGAGCTCCATCATTAGCACATAATTTGCAATTCATACACTCCATATTTAAAGTTTAACGTGATTAACTTGACAATAAATTGCCCTCAGGTCTTCTCTGCACGCTCGGAGCGAGCCAGAAGCACAGACTGCATTAACCCGCCGGATCAACAGGCCGACCAAAATGAATTCTGCAGAGAGGGTAAACAGGCAGCCAAGAGGCCTGTTTACACAGCAGCGACTGCAGGAATCACTCTGTGTGCGCAGCCTAACACCAGCCACACTGTCCCAACTGTCACCCAGGCAGGAGACTTCCAGACAGAGCCGGGGAGGCACTGCATATACTTTAGGAATATTTCCATTTCAGTCTGCATAGTTTTCCTCCAACATGTCAGAGGAAAATGCATAAAACATGAGAGCGGAGCAGCAAAAGACGTCCATCACAGCATCCCAGAGCCCCTCGTCAGACTAAACTGTCTTAGTTTGTCCGAAAAAAATCTTCCCAAACCAAAAAAATGTTCAATTTATTGCAGAGGAAAGCCAAGAAAAGCTGCACATTTTCTCACATTTGGGGAATTTGCTTTGAAAAATGGACCTAAAAGACTCGTTGACTAGTTGATTAGTTCTCTGTCAATAGGTGAATCGTTGCAGCTCTTCATGTCAGAACTCATTTTAGAAATTCTATTCAAATTATCTGCATGCAGTGAAATCCTCAAAAAATGTAGCGCAAATACACTCCTCAGTATGAACAAGCTCACCTGGGACACCTGAGAGCATTTTACAGGTAGAACTTGTGTAGTTTTACTCCATTTTAAAGTGTAAAGGAGTGTAAATCTCCAGTGTGGAAATTAAACTGAAAACAGAAGCTTCCCCAGCTGATTACTCAAGACAATTGTTTTACAAAGTTTAATTAACTGAATAAACATGCAAATGAGGTGTCTGATTAAATACGCACTAATTTGCACAGATTTCCAGGAGAGAAATGTGAACATTGTATAAACCAGGTTCAAAAGTCTCTCTTTTTTCCTTGTTGTTGACACATTAGAGCAAAAGGTTTCTGCAGAGGAAGCGTTGGATTAGTTTTTCTTAATCACTCCATAAATTAGAAAGTACAGTCAACAGTACTGAAGTTAATGAACTCAGTTCTTTGACACCACTGGAGTTTAAAGATGTGTTTACTTTGCAATAATAAAAAGAAATCCTCTGTTTTGTTTGGCCTTAGCCCGAACTGTGCCGATGTAGCACGAACTATACCGATCTAGCCCGGTGGAGCCCGAACACTTTCCGATTTAGCCCGATGCAGCCCGAGAAGCCAGCTAGCAAATTAAGCTAATCAGCTACGACTGAAGCTAACGTATCCAAAAACTGTCTCTGTCTCTCTTTTTATGTCAAAAACACAAATATTGACGGTTAATTTGATCCTTTGAAAGAAGAATGGATCATTTTACTGTTGGGAAAAATCCACGAAAGCAGCTAATTAAACGTCAGAGCAACATTAGCCGAGTGGTTCGTAAAAAGTTAGCTAGCTAACGTTAGTAGGACATAAACAGGGCGGACTAATTAGGAACAATTCTGTTAATTAACACGCAGTTTTAGACATTTCAAAACAAACTCACCTCTTTGCTCTCTGTGAACAACATGATGGTGAAAATCTTCAAAGCTGTAAAATCCAAATAAATCCAGAGAAGAAACTTCCAGCAGCTGACTGATAAACTAACTGTTCACCTTGACTGTTCTTCATACCCCGACAGGTAACAGGTGGGGACAGGTAACAGGAGGGGACAGGTAACAGGTGGGGACAGGTAACAGGAGGGGACAGGTAACAGGAGGGGACAGGCAACAGGAGGGGACAGGTAACAGGAGGGGACAGGTAACAGGTGGAGACAGGTAACAGGTGGGGACAGGTAACAGGTGGAGACAGGTAACAGGTGGGGACGGGTAACAGGTGGAGACGGGTAACAGGAGGGGACAGGTAACAGGTGGGGACAGGTAACAGGAGGGGACAGGTAACAGGTGGGGACAGGTAACAGGAGGGGACAGGTAACAGGTGGGGACAGGTAACAGGTGGAGACAGGTAACAGGTGGAGACAGGTAACAGGTGGGGACAGGTAACAGGTGGAGACAGGTAACAGGAGGGGACAGGTAACAGGTGGGGACAGGTAACAGGTGGAGACGGGTAACAGGAGGGGACGGGTAACAGGTGGGGACGGGTAACAGGAGGGGACGGGTAACAGGTGGGGACAGGTAACAGGTGGGGACAGGTAACAGGTGGGGACAGGTAACAGGAGGGGACAGGTAACAGGTGGGGACAGGTAACAGGTGGAGACAGGTAACAGGTGGAGACAGGTAACAGGAGGGGACAGGTAACAGGTGGGGACAGGTAACAGGTGGAGACAGGTAACAGGTCGCCCCCTGTCGGCTGGTTGGCTGCTCTGCAGCTGCAGGTGAGTTTAATTTAATTTCATTTAATAATTTTGTTTAAATTTATTGTAATATAATAGTTACATATTTGATTTTAAAGCCCAAAGCCGTCAGATTATTTTTTATAAATCATACAGTATTAGTCATAGGTTATACCACACATGTTCCCATAACACTTCTTTTATTTTAATTAATTAAATTTAATTTAATTCTATTTTGTTTTATTTTATTTTATTTGTTTAAATTCGTTATTGAAAAATATACATCAATATTTTATGCACAAACAGAAAACACACACACACACACACACACACACACACACATATATATAACCCATTTTTGAGAGAATAAAATAAATGAAACTGAAGAACTTGAGTGTGAACTTGAACGTATTGATTGTCTGAATGGATAAAGACATCTGGATCAATTAAACCACAAGTCATGTTGACATTTCAAACATCTGATCCTCATCTGGTTTAATCCAGGATGAGCTGAAGTCAGAAAGAATAACAGACAGAGTGAGACGTGACTGCTCAGATTATCACATCTCTTTTTTTCTGCAGCTTTAATGAGCTCGTTAATCCTCAGGGGGAAGTCACACCACGAGCTGGAAAACTAAACCAGTGACTCTGAGATAAAGTAAATGTGTAGGGACACTGAGCACAAACAGGACCACGTTTATTTCTCTGTTTGGATTCATGTGTGTGCAGAGGTCGAGAGGAGACGGCAGCGTCTTCAATCAGCCTGGAAATCCTCCATTCTGTTTGATTTCAGGAGTCAAAAGGTTCCTGCAGGTTCCTGCGACAGGAGGATGAAGCCTGATTTCAACCTGCAGGCACAGATTTGTGTTTTTGGGGTGGTGTTCATGGTTGGTGTTAACTGTTAAAGCATCCTGTGTTATGCTCCAGAAAAATGTCCTCCTTTAGACTTTTAACCAAGATTAGGTCGTTCTTTTAATCTGTAGATGTTGCTGCATCTCCAAGCTTTTGTTTCACTGTGAATCTAAAGGAATAGTTCGGTGTTTTTGAGCTGCTTATCCATAGAAGGAGACGGGATTATCAGGAACTGCTCTGGACGACGGCAGCGGGGAAACATCTAAAGAAAAAAAGGCCTGCAAAATAAGATAAATATCAGTTTAAGAGAGCGTGATATTTAGAATATTTTCACAGTGTAACGTTGCAGGCGGACACACCAGACTCCATTGAGAAAAACAGTGTTTTTACCTCACAGGATCAGCTGCTCGATCGCTTAGTGTGTTTGTGTTTGAATAATCAAACACACAGCACGATGTTTTTAGATTGTGAAAGAGACGTCTGCATCGTTTTGAGCATCTTAAACCTCGTGAAATGACTTTTCACCATCAGAATTAGATCCACTGATGGTGGAAACCAAGTTAAAGTTCTTCACCAAAGCCGTCAAATCCAAATAAATCAGATTTACAGACAGACGTTTCAGAGGTGATGTGTTGTTGAGGCCGTGGAAGCCAACTGATGGTGAATTTATAGAAAGTAATTTTAGTTTGGTGTTCCTATTCCTAACTTCACATTTTTCTGCAGTGACCTTAACAGCTACAGCTTTTATAGCTGTAACTAATGAACAGAAACATTAATATCATAACTATAACCATTAGTTTATCTTCGGTCGTGGCGTCCAAACCTACACGACCTCTCGTGTCGTCAGCTCACAGGTTCAGTTTTAAGGCATTTTATCTGCTTCATTTTACAGTTTGTATGAATGTTGAGGATCTACTTTCTTCCATAATTCACTTAAAGATATTTTTAAAAAAAACTCCCGTTACATGGTGAGAGAAGTTGGACGTATCCGTTCAGTATTTAGGGCTTTTAAAAGGGTTTCGTCCTAGTCCAGCTGTCAGATCCTCCAGAACAAAGAGTAGTTCTTGTATCATGGCGACACAGAGCTGCTGGATGCTTTTCAGCCTAAACTGAAGGGACTTGACAGGCAGCCGTCACCTCCTCACATGACCACCTTTACATTACACCTGGGCCTTCAGTGGCGTCCTACCTGAATCAAACCACCTCTTAATACCATCATTATGACGTCACAGCTATAGAAACCATCGATATTATACAGAAAGGCAGTCTAACAGGTATCTCATGTTGTGAGAATGAATGACATCACTAAAGCAAGAAACCCGATTTAAAAGAATTCAACAAGTCACCAAACACTCGAACCACCGACTCGGCTCCAAACACAGAGTCGATCAGTTGCCAACACCAGACGTTCTCAGCAACTCACTCTGCTCCTCGGAGCCTGTAGGCTGGGGGTACCGCTCGTAGTAGCTGACCTGAAAGTGGCAGACGAACCCTTTTCCCGGCTGGGACAGGCTTCCAATCAGAGGACGTGAAAATACTGACGTCATCGTACGCCTGCTAGAAGACCCTGCGGTCACCAACTGGAAATCTGATTGGTTAAAGCAACAGTTTCATTGTGATGTATTTTAAGCTACGGGCGCCTGCACTTTAGATCCTGAAGGCCTCAGGGCAGATTTCTTTGACCCTGGCAACACATGATGGCTGAAATATGATTGGATAAAAGCTCTAATATAGACAAACCCTGCTGGAAGCACCCAGAGACACACTATGAGATGAAGAGCATAGACTATTAGGAATAATCTAAAAAGATTAATGGGAAAATATTAGAACGGACGAAAGAGGACGACTAAAGAAGAGCTCTGAAGAACACAGATGACTCAGAGCAGCGTTTAACTTCTCAGCGACAGCGAGGACGATTAATGGAAGCTTGTTTTTACGTATCATGTTTCATCGTTAACTCCAAATTTAGTTCTCAATTCCTTCTGTCTTCTCTGCAGCTGCCAGCTCAAATGTAAAAGTAATACAGCCGAATGCAAGCGATAACGTGTGGGTGATTTAATGAGGGCAGCGCAGCGAAGGACGAACGCACAAGTGAGAGACCTCAGTAGAAGATATTCAAGGCCGCGAACACAAAGGTCCGTCTGTTCGTCTAATTTCTCCTGGCAGAAGAGCAGCCTCCTGTTTCAAGGACTCCATCGTGATTAGACGAATGTTCCCGACACAGAGGTGGAAAAAGAAAAGAAAAAAAGAAATAAAACGCATGTCGCAGCTGTGGAGCGACGATGTGCTGTGTTGCATTCAGGTGTCAACGTTCAGTTCAGTTCAGAAAAAGAATGAAAGACAATAACATGCTGATGCTGAGCAGGTGTCATATTCACCCTGTGCGTCTTAGCTTAGCCTGTTAGCATGTTGCTAATTAGCACTAGCATGATATCATCAAAGCATCCATAACTTACCCTCCCTCTAGCGCCACCTTCAGGCCAAAGCTATGTGCAAATCTACTCATCGCATTGACTTGAGATGAATTAGGTACATTCCTGCTCCCCAGAGGATGAAACTGTCACTGCAACATGTTTAATCAACACTTAACCTGTTTGGCCGACCTTTTCTCTCACAGGAATTTGGGGATGAAGTTGCAGTAAATTATATTATATTATATTATATTATACTATATTAAATTATATATTATATTATATTATATTATATTATATTATATTATATTATATTATATTATATTATATTATACTATATATTATATTATATTATACTATATATTATATTATATTAAATTAAATTATACTATATATTATATTATATTATATATTATATTATATATTATATTATATGATATTATATTATATTATATTATATTATATTAGATTATATTATATTATATTATATTATACTATACTATATTATATTATACTATATATGATATTATATTAATATATTGTATAATTCTAGTATAAGGTTGAGTTTATAGTAAATATACACACACTGTGCTGCAATGTGACCTTGACTACATGATAAATATGTCATATAGACTTTGTTCTTTCACACCTACTGACTTTTATTTTCCTGTTGATTCTTTAATCAAACTCACGAAGGCACATCCGTCGTTCCACATCCTCATTTCGCTCATCTCTCCACCGCAGAAACCTTTTCATGTCACGACCCTCTGGTCCCACCATCGGGAGAATATTTACTCCTGAGCTCAATCAGCCTCTAAATGGAACTGACCGTCGTATAACGTGTGCAGTATTGTGCTTTTGCTCTATTTTACATTACAGATGACGTTTGTTTCTGCGCTCAGGTTCAGAGAATACAGCTCAGTGCACACACACACACACACACACACACACACACACAAATAATCAGCCTCTGCAGCTGGTCATGATTCAAAGACCAAAGAATTACTGAGCAGAGAAGATCAATATCCCAGTAACACTCTGTCCTGCTCAGAAGGGGGCTACAATTTAGGTCAGTGTATGCCCACAGTAATTATAAATTAAGCTGTGAGAAGGAAATTTAATAAGACATTATCTGGAATAAGAAGAGGGCTTTAATAAAAGGGCTCACAGAAGTAGAACAAGCATCGAGTGCAGCGCCGAGCCAAAAGACGGACGTGAAAGTAATTCCTAAAATGAGGCTTTGTGAGATAATATTTGCGAGGAAAATGATAATTGTGGGTGTTTAGATCAAAGTGGGAAAACACTTTGGGGCTTTGTGTGAGAAGAAACATTTGTCAGAGAAAATATCAGACAAAGTAAAGAAAAAAAAAGATCACAGGATCCACGAAGAAAGCGACAGGAGTCACACGGCAATCTGGGAACAAAGAGTTGTGTCGCCTTCGTTAATATTCAGTGTCACTGTCATTGTCTGGGGAGTTCTGCTCTTTCATGCAGCGCTACCAGTGTTTTAGCTGCAATAAAAAGACTTTTCATTTAAAAGAAATCAATATCAGTCCGTAGGCGGGCAGTCATGGTCAAACAGGACACACACTGATTCTTTACAGCGACAGGAAACTTACTTTTTTCAGATTTTCACTCCAGTTTTGACACTTTTCCAGATCAGGAAAGACATTTTCCAGGAGTCCTCTGTACCAACAGTGGTGTTATGTTGGTATGGATGTGGGACACGTGGGACAGATCAGGCACAGACCTCTATCTTTAGGATGGGAGGAACGGTGTCCTCCTTGCCACCTTGTCCCATTTCTATACCTCTATACTAATGTTCTTTAACCTTTAAACACCCAGAGACGGGTTTACCTGAACATACATGTGGCTATTTATGGCTTCGTTCAAGGGCAGCTGACTGTGACACCCTTCTTTAAACGTCACACTCTCAGCTCACGTTAGTTTAAACGGTATGCAAACAAACACCATTCTGCAGTATTCTTAAACCTGGGCTCTATTTTGAGGTATTCTGCTGTCTAAATGACTGGAAGGTATAAAAAGGTTTGGAACAGGTCCCGTAAATCAGCAGCCTGTAACGGCTGCAGAGTAGGTTCACCAGAAGGGCTCGTTTTATTTACAAAACTATTTAAAGTACAAGTGAAAATCACATAAGGCACAAGTGAATATGTGAAATGGGTCACCCTGAAAAGCCACCTGGAGCTTAAGAACAGGGGCACAGACACTGAACCGACAGCACCAGCAATACATATACATATATATATGTTGTAAAAAAGAAGTCCCAAGACAGGCTCAGAGTGTTATTCTAAGTGTGTGACAGCATCATGGAAAGGATCCCTACAGAGAGAGACCTGGAAGATCCTTTTGGTTTAACCACAAACAGCACACACACCAGACTACATTCACTAAAACAGCAATTTTACCTCTGAGAACAGGTGAGGTTCTGATGTAATGCTTCCATGATCGGTTACTTTTCTTGTGTTATTGTGTGTTTTTTTGTGTTATTGTGATGGATCCTAACTAACTGTTTAAAAGAGGAAAGTCACACAATGACACAAACAAACTGACTGATAGAGGCAGCAGCAGAGCAGCAGCTCCTGAGTCCTGTTCTCTAAAATCCCTGTTTTAGTGAATGTAGTCTGGTGTGTGTGCTGTTTGTGGTTAAACCAAAAGGATCTTCCAGGTCTCTCTCTGTAGGGATCCTTTCCATGATGCTGTCACACACTTAGAATAACACTCTGAGCCTGTCAGTGGATCAAACAAGCACTTTTAGTGGACCTACTGTGATCAGGTGCAGTTGCCCCAAAGGATCACGTTGCAGCCATTGTAGCCCGTTTGTATAGAATATCAGATCATGATAGACAATATCTGCTTGTAGTAACTTATAGTTATGCCAAAAGGTGAAAGCTGTTGTATGAAGGGTATTTTAATAATTAAAACTTCAGTTAATTCTGTAACCTTAACTGAAGTGTTTTGTCTAAACATTTTTGAACCCTGGTTTTAGGGTCAAAGGGAAGTTTTGTCAGATGGTCAACAAAATCCTAACAGACTGGTGCGGCATCAGGGGGGCATGAATATACAAACTAAATTCAATTAAAATCTGGTCAGTAGTTTGGCGGGATGTTTTGCTCTAAATGAAAGTATCAGCGAGGTGTGCAGGTGTTTTAATTCTAACCAGATCCATGAATGTGTTAACCGAGTGGAAAACAAATACCTTTACAAATGAGACTCTGACGGAGCGACACGAGGGCGACGCTCTCATTAGCAGAGTTTCTGATCTGCTCTGACCTGCAAATAATGGACCGCAAATTAAATCCACTCTCCTTTTGCAACCAAAGAACCTTGTAACATAATGAAATATACATGATTTATCATCAGCAAGTGGAGCCATTTATCATTATCACTAATTCACTGGGACATCGTTTCATTCCACACAGGATGTGAGCTCCTCATAGATGTCAGTTTACCCTCAGACAGGAGAGGGAAGGTAATACGGGGATAAAGGTGAGTATAATGCCTCTCTCGGGTGCAGTGAATTGATATTAAAAGTCCTCCGCAGAAGAGCAGCTTCGCCATCGACGCTGCTCCGCCAGGCCAGAGGGCTCGGAGGCTGAAACCTCGCCCGCTTCGACAGCTGAGGCTTTATTGGATTTCCTCAGAGTGTCTCCAACCGCTGTTTAAACTTGCAAAAGCACAATGCTGCATAATTCAGAGTGTGGAAACAAAGAAAGGGTGCGTGACATGATGCTGCAGCCTCCATTCTGCTGCACGGGAGTGTCGAGAGCCGTTCGCTGTCATAAATGTGCTTTTGTTTTTTTTCTCAGGTGCTGCTGTGCTGTTATATAACATATGGGCTGTTATATAAAGCAAAGAGGAGCCTGTTAAATGTGGTCTGCAGCTCTGGAGCCCCGCTGGGATTCATTCCAGCCAGTTAATCACTGGCTGATTCCCACCTGGGACGTCGCTGCTAGCTGAAGCTAACTGGGTAGAAGGACACAGAGTGTTCAGTTTCACATAAGATCTGGTTGAAAGCTCAGGTTTTTCTTGTGTTTTAGTGATTTTTAGAGCTTTTAGTTGGTGTCAGCCAGGCCTCTCTCTGTCTCCCTCCTGTCCTGTCCTCCCTTCATACGTTTCAATAAACAGGCTCCAACTCATCTCTCTGAGCTGCTTCTGGTCGTCCCAGGATCGAGGTTGAAGCTCAGGGGAGCTTTTGCAGTCGTAGCCCCGCCCAACCAAAAATACCAAGATGGTGCCGCCCGTGAAGCCAAACTCGAGGCTTCAAAATGGCGGTCCACACACCTGGCTGCGTCCTCTTCTTATATACAGTCTGTGGTTGTTGTTTTTTCTCTTGGTGACTGTGTACGCTCTCTCCTCATTACAAACACCTGGAGGAGCTTCGCTAAGCTTGTTTATCAGGACAGAGGTGTGTTATCATCATCATCATCATCCTCCACCTATCTGGGGTCAGGTCGTGGTGGCAACAGGTGCCGAACCTTATGGTACGGTGGCCGGGAGGTGCAAAACAATACGTGAAACACTTTTACAAACGCCGAGACAAAGGGAATGTACCGCCTTAATCGGCTCATATGTTCGCCACAAAACGGGCAAAAGACCGCTTGACTGCCGTCCATCGTGGGTCACCATGAACTCCTTATCACTTCCTGTTCTACTCGACAGTTGGTACATTCCCTTTCCAGTTGAAAAAGTTACTTGTAAATTTGTCTCGGCGTTTGTGAAAGTGTTTCACGTCTTGTAAATTTGTTTTCTCAAATGTAAATTTGTCTCCAGCTTTGTAAAAGTGTTTCTCGTCTTGTAAAATTGTTTTGCACCTCCCGGCCACCGTATCATGGTGATCACAGACGTTATGGTGTCTGTGTGTCGACGTGTGTGAGGTTCTCTTGAACGTCTCTCAGAAACGAATGACGAATGAATTTGAAGCGAGCGCCCGTTAAACATGACGTCCCTGGTTCTACTTTTTTCCGATGACTCCTCCGACGCAGCAGTGGATTATCTTTTGTACCATCTAATTGAATCACTTAATGACTGAGGGCCTGCAGCTCAGAGACGGGTCAACACATGAATACACACCGCTCTCACACACATTTAAAAGGCTCAGGGCCTTTATTCCCCCGTTCATGATAATAAAAAATGTCGTGATTCACGAGTGTGAAATCTCGTTGTACTACTGCAGGTTCCACCGGTTTACAGCCGCTCTTCCATTTACCTGCAACGTCAAATATGGATTAAATGCACTGAGCCAATTCAAATTGCCTCTTCTAATTATTCCTGCAAAAATCTGATTCAAGTGTAAATATGCATTAGGCTGGGGAGAGAATTAAAAGACAACATTACGGTGGATTTCCAGCCATCATATCGTTGGATGGTAATGACTCCTTTGACCGCGAGTCTGTTTAATATGCAGGTAGCTAATGATGCTCGCTACCAGGGCTTTTCTTTTGTTTGTCCTTCTTTACAAAATCACTGGCTGCCGCAGTTAAAAGCATGTTATTTGTGCTACTGCCAGGCTGGTGTGAAGCACTGTGTGACCCCCCCCCCTCAAAGTCCTCTTTAAAAAAGACCTGAAATACCCCAGAAGTCCTCCTGACCCTGAAGTTTGAACTGAGGGTTTGAGGCTGAAAAGCAGAAGAAACAAAGCTCGTAGAAATGGACCTGCAAGACTGTGCTGAAAGTTTTATCATTAAATTACCACCATAGTGACATATTGTCCAAATACAGCCTCTGTTTTTTTAAACCTGGGTTCTATTTTTGCATATAATGGGTTTGAAGTGACTTGCAGGTATTAAAAACGTGTTGGAACTGGTCCAGTAGATCACCTCAGCCAGCAGCCACCAAACGGGCTGCAATGGCTGCAACGTGATCCTTTGGGACAACTGCACCTGATCACAGTAGATCCACTAAAAGAGCTTGTTTGATCCACTGACAGGCTCAGAGTGTTATTCTAAGTGTGTGACAGCATCATGGAAAGGATCCCTACAGAGAGAGACCTGGAAGATCCTTTTGGTTTAACCACAAACAGCCGTTATATCGCTCTCTGCACTCACACCAGACTCCATTCACAAAAACAGCAATTTTACCTCACAGAACCAACCTTTTTTAAACTGAGGCCAAATGTGTGGCTTTGTTGTGTAACACATAACACAAATAAATCAACCAATCGAAGCAGGACTAGACCAGAAACATTGCTCTATTTAAAGCCACCAGACTCCATTCACAAAAACAGCAATTTTACCTCACAGAACATAGGAACTGCTGGTCTACTGCTGCCTGTTTGTTTGTGTTATACTGTGACTTTTGTGTTTTAAACAGTAAGTTAGGATCCAGAACAATATTTAAGTAACACACAATAACACAAGAAATGTAACCGATCCAGGCAGCATTAGATCAGAAACTCTTATGTTCTGTGAGATAAAATTGCTGTTTTTGTCAATGGAGTCTGGTGGCTTTTTCTTAAAGGTTGTTTGTGGTTAAACCAAAAGGATCTTCCAGGTCTCTCTCTGTAGGGATCCTTTCCATGATGCTGTTACACACTTAGAATAACAATCTGAGCACAATCTGTAAAAGAAAATCCTAACAGTGGATCAAATTAGTAAGTGTTTTGTGAAAAGTGTCACACATGAAGAGCCCACAGAGAATCATCACCCTTCAGGGTTTATTCACCATCCAAACATCAATTTGACATTTGCTAATTAGCACTAAACACAAAGTACAGACCGACATTACTGGCACCGTTATCAGGACTGATGCACCCAGATACAGATTTGAGGTCATGTTCGTCTTGTCTCTACTTTCTCTTTCCTCACAGGTATTTACAACCAATTTAACAGCAGGGAGCCCACGTCAGATTAAGCACCACTAGGGACCCGGTCAAACAGGATCTGGATTGTTGGGAATTATGTGGAGCAGAAATTCATGGCTCTCCACGGGCCTGCTGAAGCACCGAGAGAAAAGACGCTCTGACATATTACACCATCCTGCAGATAATCTCCCAGCAAATGAGTCAATGCCACCATGAATCGGCTCCACATTATGCAGCAGACCCCACACGCCCCTGTATCAAGGACCCCCAGGGGTCCCCAGACTCTGCTTTGGGAGCCACATCTTCTTCTTCAAGCCACTGCTGCTATAAAAAAGTGATAAAAGAAAGTTCTGAAGCAGCTTCTGTCTTTGAAAGAAAGTCTGTTTTTTAAGTCAGTGGAGTTTTGAACTGGGTCATACTGTCATTGGCAGCTCTGTCTCTGGGTTTGGTCCTCTGTGTGGCTGAAAGCCCTCCTCTGTCCACGAATGACTGATGCCCCTGCTAACTGGGTTAGCTTACTATATAGTGCACACATACCTTTACATGGGATTTATTCTCAGCTGGTGGGTGAGAGTCCATCATCTGAATAATCTGAGTATTTAACTGAGGTGTCCTTATAGTACGTTACTTCAGAGGTTTTAATACAGTCATTTTATTTTAATACATTAATTTATGTAAAATGTTGATGTTGTGGCACTTGAGTATTTCTATTTTAAGAGATTTCATGTTTCAAAGCAGTAATTTTACCTCACAGAACACTTTTTTTACATATTTTTTTGCAACTGCACCTGATCACAGTAGGTCCACTAAAAGAGCTTGTTTGATCCACTGACAGGCTCAGAGTGTTATTCTAAGTGTGTGACAGCATCATGGAAAGGATCCCTACAGAGAGAGACCTGGAAGATCCTTTTGGTTTAACCACAAACAGCACACACACCAGACTACATTCACTAAAACAGGGATTTTAGAGAACAGGACACAGGAGCTGCTGCTCTGCTGCTGCCTTGATCATTGATTTTGTTTGTGTTTTTGTGAGACTTTGAGGTGTTAAAAAGTTGTTTTGGATCTGAAATACACCGTTAAATCATCAACGTCAGACCAAACCCAGTCACCAGCAACTCCCACTCCCACGCTGTGAGAGGTAAAATCCCTGTTTTAGTGAATGTAGTCTGGTGTGTGTGCTGTTTGTGGTTAAACCAAAAGGATCTTCCAGGTCTCTCTCTGTAGGGATCCTTTCCATGATGCTGTCACACACTTAGAATAACACTCTGAGCCTGTCAGTGGATCAAACAAGCTCTTTTAGTGGACCTACTGTGATCAGGTGCAGTTGTCCCGAAGGATCTACTTTTTTCGTCACCCCAATAACTCAGAGAAACGTCACTCAATCATGTTTTTCTTTCACCAATTCTGCTCCTTCTCCTTCTCACACAGGGATACAACAGCAACTCTGCCTTAATGTAGCTGCTATGTTTAGCCCTTTTCTAGCTTTGTGGCTAACTCCTACTGCACCAGAAAACACTGAGATAATGATATTTGATGAAGTGATAGTCGTGATATGAAACCATCCGTCTTCACAGGCGGTCACCTCCTGTTTAATTTTAACTTTAGAAGTCATTAATACCGCCTGTAAGCAGCTCTGCTGTTTGTCTGCTTTTTGCTCTGTTAAGGTTTTGAATCCAGGTGTTAACGAGCCTCTAAATCCTGATCCTGATCTTTGGGGATGAGCTGAGCTCTCTGCGATCCATCTCTTACTCTTTGCTCCTGTCAAGGAGACAAATTGCAGCTCCTCAGGGTGAGAAGCAGGAGGTAAATGTAGAAGTAACCTCCGGCCTCGTTTCAGCCCACTTTCCCGACGCCTTGGACGACTTTTACTACAGTTTAGCAACTTCTTCCTGCTGCACCAGGGAAGCTTAGACAGGTGGTTTACAGCGTCCCTTCACTGTAGGAGCTACCCCCCCACCCCCCCTTCTGTCTACACAGGTAAAGAGTTACAGTCCTAAAGCACCTGGGAGAAGTTGGAAAACGTAATGTCCCTTTAGTGCTGCAGGAACTTAAAGGACTGTAGCAGAGGACGCAGAGAGGGTTCAGAAAAGAGACTGAGGAGAGACTTCCTGTTCCTGTGTCAGGTGTTTGTTACTCAGAACGGTTTCTCTCGTCCATTTACTTCCTTTTTACTTTTAACAGCACAAACACACTGTGTCGACAAAGCAGCACCACCACACACACTCTCACCTGATTGGATAGTGTGCCAGTGTTTGGATTCTGTGGGCATCGTGATGCAGATTGAGACACAAATTAACTGCAAAATAATATTTGTCTTGAAATAACAAAGTATAGCTCTGATTCTGATTCACGGTTCACCACTTCACTAAAGTTTGTACATTACAAAAAAACCCATTAAAACAGTAACGTACAGTGAGCGGCGTCATTATTGTAAAACGAACCACGACGGGGTGATGAAGGACTTGAATCATCCTGTTGGGTTTCGTTTTGCTATAATGACGCTGCTCGCTGTACGTTATTCTGCTTATTACACGACTTCAAAAACAAATAAATAAATAAAGACAATAACACTTTGACACAAAATACTGACTTAAAAACTGACTTTTATTGATTTAAAAGTAATTTTATTGCTTATCAGAACGGCAGCGGACTTGATGACCATCTTGACTCTTGATACGTGTTTACTCCAGTTATTAAAATCTACATTTTATTATGATATTATTATTAATGTTATAATTTTAACACATTTCCGCTTTAAAAACCACACTAACATGTAAAACATTTCTTTTAAAATGTTCGAGTAGGGTGCATGTTGTCAGATTTAAAAACTATAAACTACATCCTGTAACAGAACAATTTGCTTTGTCCACAGTTTCTGGTTGGTTGCTACACAAAAGCATTCTGGGATACGTGGCTGTCAGAAGTCACCACAGGTCACCACCCGATGCATCCTGGGTAAAATGGGCGGAGCAAGAACACTATAAACCACCAGTATAAACAGTAGGTGGCGCTAATGCTGCGGTCAGGTGCCTTTACACAAGCATGTGTGGACAAAAGAGCTCCAGGCGTCTAAAACGTGTTGTGACCTGAACAGAAAAGACAAAAGTTTTCAACCTGCGAATGTTAAAACATCACAAGTTCGTCAGTGACGTGTGGAGCATCTTATATATGACGTGGAAAATATCAGGCGTATGACAGAAAACCTGCATGTAGTCCTGAAAACTAAAGATTTAATTAAAGCGTGGTTGCTTCTCAATGTGACACCTTCAGACCTGTTCCTGACCTTTGTTGTCTGTCCTCTCCTGTAATTTCCTGCCGCCACACACACACACACACACACACACACACACACACACACACCGTCTATCTAATAAAACCGCTATAAAAATAGATTTGAGCAACAACATCCCCAGAGCTCGGCTAAACTGTCCCCGGCCTCCAGTCTGTATGTATAATTGAATTATTAAACTGAGCAGCGTTTAAAACTCAAAAGTACTGCCCAAAAATTTCCCCCAGCAGCCGTGAGCAATTTGAATAAATCCCATTATGAGATAACTGAGGAGTCTTTGTAGCATCGTTGGTAAGCAGCAGCTGTAGTGGCCATTAACAGCTCTGCTCTACGGCCAGTCACACACACACACACACACACACACACACACACACACACACACACACAGCCGAATACACTAGTGATACTTGTAGTCGCACACGCAGCCTGTCAGCCTGCTGCCAAACACTCACAGTCACACACACTCTGCTCATTGTGGCAGAAACACGGAGCTCAAATCCTCCTCAATATTTCTGTTCTAACAAAAAGGCTTATTTTCTCTTCTGTCTCTTTTTCCCGTTTGCTGTTAATCCCGTCTACGAAGCTCCGATTGTGTCCTCGGCCTGCGGCCACGCTGGTTCCTGAGATCAGAGGAGAAACCTGCTTCATCTCACGTGAACATGAGCATTGTGTGAAAATGTGGGAAATATTTGCACAGTAAAAGATAATTGAGATAAAGAAAGTTTATTTTCTTATCGTTTTCCACAAGAAGAACCTCTCAGCGTCCACTGGTACCAACCACATCAGCCAGCTGGTCACCAAGGGGTTAAATAACTAGTTAGTCAGTGTGTAGTGGAGGTCTATAGTGTGTGTGTGCTAGTTAGTCAGTGTGTTAGTGTGTAGTGGAGGTCTATAGTGTGTGTGTGTGCTAGTTAGTCAGTGTGTCAGTGTGTAGTGGAGGTCTATAGTGTGTGTGTGTGTGTGTGTGTGTGTGCTAGTTAGTCAGTGTGTCAGTGTGTAGTGGAGGTCTATAGTGTGTGTGTGTGTGTGTGTGTGTGTGCTAGTTAGTCAGTGTGTCAGTGTGTAGTGGAGGTCTATAGTGTGTGTGTGTGTGTGTGTGTGCTAGTTAGTCAGTGTGTCAGTGTGTAGTGGAGGTCTATAGTGTGTGTGTGTGTGTGTGTGTGTGTGCTAGTTAGTCAGTGTGTCAGTGTGTAGTGGAGGTCTATAGTGTGTGTGTGTGTGTGTGTGTGCTAGTTAGTCAGTGTGTCAGTGTGTAGTGGAGGTCTATAGTGTGTGTGTGTGTGTGTGTGTGCTAGTTAGTCAGTGTGTCAGTGTGTAGTGGAGGTCTATAGTGTGTGTGTGTGTGCTAGTTAGTCAGTGTGTTAGTGTGTAGTGGAGGTCTATAGTGTGTGTGTGTGTTAGTTAGTCAGTGTGTCAGTGTGTAGTGGAGGTCTATAGTGTGTGTGTGTGCTAGTTAGTCAGTGTGTTAGTGTGTAGTGGAGGTCTATAGTGTGTGTGTGTGTTAGTTAGTCAGTGTGTAGTGGAGGTCTATAGTGTGTGTGTGTGTGCTAGTTAGTCAGTGTGTTAGTGTGTAGTGGAGGTCTATAGTGTGTGTGTGTGCTAGTTAGTCAGTGTGTCAGTGTGTAGTGGAGGTCTATAGTGTGTGTGCTAGTTAGTCAGTGTGTCAGTGTGTAGTGGAGGTCTATAGTGTGTGTGTGTGTTAGTTAGTCAGTGTGTAGTGGAGGTCTATAGTGTGTGTGTGTGTTAGTTAGTCAGTGTGTAGTGGAGGTCTATAGTGTGTGTGTGTGTGCTAGTTAGTCAGTGTGTTAGTGTGTAGTGGAGGTCTATAGTGTGTGTGTGTGCTAGTTAGTCAGTGTGTCAGTGTGTAGTGGAGGTCTATAGTGTGTGTGCTAGTTAGTCAGTGTGTCAGTGTGTAGTGGAGGTCTATAGTGTGTAGTGGAGGTCTATGGAGCCTCCATGAGGACAATAAGCAGAAACACCAATGGAGGCTCTGAAATCTTTCTGTTCTATCAAATCTCACTTCAGATCTCCTCTGGAGGTTCACAGATCTTTAGATCCACTGTTGTTCTGGATCAACATGTTCTCTGTCTCTCTTTAGTCTCCTCTGATGAACAACATGTCTGATTCCTGGATTTCCTCCATGTTTCTCCAGTCTGAAGTCTTTTCTCACTCATTCTGCTTCACTGACTTCTGGAACCTTCTAGCTGAGGTTGGACACATTTTAGGGACATGAAGAAGAAGAAGGTCCTCCAAGAAACGACATCACCAGAAGAAGAAACAGCAGCGAGGACGCAGACGCAGCGTTTAGAGATAGATAGAGTTCAGCTGCTTTGGGTTTGAAAGTTTGACTTTTTATCAAAGAATTAGATATTTACACTGACACAGAGAGTTTGAGCTCTGATGGTTGGAATAACTGGATAAAGAGTGAGTGCAGCTACACACACGTGTTCTGTTTGCTCCTCTCTGTTCTCAACGTGTTCGTACAATAACTCAGGCGGAGCCCTTCAGCGGCGAAGACGTCACTCAGACGTCCATCTGATGAATTTTATCAGCTCAGCGAAGAGCTTTTATTCCTCTATTCTCCCTGAGAGCGACTGTATCTGCTGGGCGATTTGACAGGATGTGATTTGAGTTCAGAGCGCCGCTCGGCTGTGTGGCTCGCACAGGTGCCGAGCGTTTCATCTGCAGGTGAATAATGCATCAGAGGAAAAGGTTTCCATAAAGGTTTGTGCATTAGGAGAAACTCTGCAGCTCGTCGTGCGGAGCGTCGACGAGCCTGCAGGGGTCTGGAGAATGCACGAGGATCAATTATGTTCGTGTGAAACGGCAGAAATGTTTTATCAAGTAGATTCTGGTTCCCACAGATTGTAAAAGTTGAGATGAAAGGCAGGCCACGATGTGGAAAAATAGGCTTTTCTCTGATTTATACATGCAGTATGTCCCCTAGGCAACGGGTGTTCAGGAGAGCAACGCGCTGCATGACAATGATGCTCTTGAAATTCAACAAGGAGTACCAGCGCTTTGTTTTAATCTCACCAGGTCAGCACCAGGGCAGTTTACACCAAATATCAAATATGCTCAAGTTGATTATGCGTGAAAAATTTCACTTTTGATTTTATCATCAGTTCTGACAAAAGATTTCATCAGCAGCTGTTTTCTCTTCACATTTGTCTCGGAGGCTGTGGACCGCTGATGATTCAAATGATCCACTTGGACATGGATTAGACCGACACGCTGAGCGTTTGCATGTGGAAATGTTAAAGTGTGAAGGAGGGAAGTGGCCTCACTTTGATGTGGAGCGTCTAGAATCAGACATGCAGGAGTCAGCGGGGACGGTCGGGCCGTCGCTCTCCGTCTCCCTTCACGCTGGTTTCCATTTCAAAGTTATTATTCTACAGTCTGCTGACAGGGGCGACAGGCAATTATGTAAAAGTTAGCGCGACTAACGCCATGACAGGCTAACAGGAACGTGAAATAGATGCTCCTGTTTGGTTCTTCAAACGTCTGAAAGGCCGTGGAAATTCTGAAATGTGTGAATGAGAATCTGTGAGCAGAGGACGAGCAGGAGCGTCCTTAATGGAGCTCAGCCCGTGTTTGGATGGCTTTGCAATAAATATTTTACAGATATTGTGTTCTGAACTTTTTGCAGCATTTCCTCCTCAATGAAAAAGTGTTTTCGTCAGACATCAGTGTGTTCATCCCAGCAGGCGCAGAGGTATTGTGCTGCAGCCTCACAGTCAGAACCACAGAACTACAGAGAACCGGAGAAGAAAAAGGTTTTAATATTCACATTTTTTACACAAGTAAGGTACAAAGGTTGTTTTCAGAAAGCCTTTTCTGACAGGGAATGGAAACCTTTATATCACTATCACTAGATCACATGCTCCATACCAGACTCCATTGACAAAAACAGTAATTTTACCCTACAGAATACAGGACTTGCTGGTCTACTGCTGCTTCAGGCGGTTGGTTTGTTAGTGTTATTGTGTGACTTTGTGTGATTTAAAGGGTTAGTTAAAATCCAAACTAATGTGTGAAAACACCAAAGTCACAGCAGCTGGACCAGCAACTCCTGTGTTCTGTGAGGTAAAATTACTGTTTTTGTCAATGGAGTCTGGTGGCTTTGAAGAGAGCTTCTGAGCAGTCTCAGAAGGCAAAGGAAAGAGGTAAAAAATAATAATGATTATTTTGGGTGAATATTATACCAGCTAAACCACATGAGTTAGCTTTGTCATGATGAGCATGTTAGCATGCTGATGTTAGCATTTAGCCTCACAGAGCTGATTTGTTTTATTACGTATCTATTAGTTTATTATGTATTGACTGAGCCCACAGTGGGTAGTTATGGCTTAACTGATACTATCACTACTATCACTTCCCACTATTGATTGTAGGCCTATCTATCAAAGTCCTGCTTAATTATTTAATTTTGAGGTACTTTATGTTTGAGTTTTTTCCCCTTTTCTTTAACCTTTAACTTTAACTGCTACAGTTCAGAAAGAAGGAAGCATTTTTTTATTTAACAGCTGAAGTTACAATGCAGACTCACACCTGCAATAGAAAATAAAAAAATAAATGCATTATCATTAGCTGATATAAAACTTTATTGATGATCCCTGGGGGGAAATAAAGCCGCTCAGCAGTACACAAAGTAGTTAAAATGGGCTCCATCTTTATCAACTGCAGCATTAAAGTCACTAATTCTAATCCAATAAATCATATTTATCATTCTGAAATGAGCCGTTCTGGATAATAAGTACTTTCACTTTGAAGTACTTTGTTTTATCTCGGCGCTGAAACTTCTGTTCTTTTACTTAAGCAACATTTTGAATGCAGGACTTTGATTATACACTGTGGTGCTGCTATTTGAACTGAAATAAGAGATCTGAGAGCTTCTTCCACATCTCGAAAACAATCATTACTTGCAGCTTTTCACCTTCAGCGTCCTTGTGGCGACGCTAAAAAGACAAAAAGACACCAGAGATCCAACAGAAACGTCTGTGAGGAGACAAGATGCTTCATAACTCAGCCACTAAATGATCTGGTCTACTTGCTGGATAATGAGTTTTTTAGTTTGTTTGGTTTGGTTTGTGCTGCAGACTGTCAGGACGCTCTCATGTGACTCACGTGTTCGGGACAAACTCACCTCTGCTGTTTTGCGCTCAGAGCAAACAGACGCAGGAAGGCCTCAGACAATCAGCACACACACACACACACACACACACACACACACACACACACACACACACACACACACACACACACACACACACACACACACACACACACACACACACACACACACACACACACACACACACACACACACACACACACACACACACACACACACACACACACACACACACAGACACCTTAATTATCCTGACCGCCGTTTTCACCGTCGATCCTCTAAACGACTGAACATTAAGCTCTTTGCCGATGTGCAATTACCAGACGGATCTCTAATGAAGCCAGAAACCGCTGCCGAACACTGAAACGCACGTGTCAAGTGTGGTATTTTTACATTTACTGTCGAGCTTCAGCACAAACAGGACCTACCTAAACAGCCTGATGACGATAATTATCCCTGAGGCTTCTTTGTCTCGTCACTGATGCACCAAATATAAAATCTTCTGGGGATAAAATCACTTTAATTCCGGTTTTAGAGGAAATTGGTCCTTTTAATTTTCTTCAGTTGACTCTAAGTGTCGATATGATCTTTAACACACTTCTTTTCATGAAACTGGTAAAAACAGAAAAACGTCTCGACATTCTTGATATAAATTAAATTAATTTCCGTATTAAATGTAGGGGAGCGGTCGCTCCTACATCAGAGGGAAGCTGAAGGTCCCTTTCATTCTCATAACCTCTTTTAACAGCACGTTATAAACCAGTAAAGGGGGTCAGTTGTGCCAGTGGTCCCAGTCACCAAATCAGTTTTCTAATGAACAGAATCATCATTTCTGTAACAGTCAGTGTGTTTAAACCAGGACTGTGAATCAGGATCAGTAATGAGAAGTCAAATGAAGGAATGTACAGTGTGTTAATGAAGCCACAGTTTCATACCAACTCGTCACGGATGTCACAGGTGAGACGACCTGCCCCCCAGTGTGCCCCCCAATCATTTAAGAAAATATTGAAGACTTAATATCTCACAATAATCACAAACCTTCTCAATATAATGACCAAATATCTCAACAAAATGACAAACTGTCTCAAAATAATGACTTAATATCTCAGAGTAATGAGAAATGTTCTTAATGAGAAATTAACGACTTAACATATCAGAAAAATTACAAATTATCTCAAAATAATGAAATAATGACTTAATATCTCATAATAATCAGAAAACCTTCTTGAAATAATGACCAGATATCTCAGTCATAAGAAACTTTCTTAATAATGCGAAACTTTCTTGAAATAATGAGAATTCTTCTCAAAATAATGACCAAATATATCAGAACAACAACAGACCTTCTCAAAATGACTTCATATCTCAGAGTCATGAGAAACTTTCCTGAAATACTGAGAAATGTTCTCAGTATTTTGATAAAGCTTCTGATTATTTTGACTTTTAGGACCTACTTTTTTCATCACTGGCAGAAATGTGCCTCCACATGAAGGTTTGTCTTGTCAATTATGTTTCCTAACTTTACCTGTAAACTCTGCATTCAGTCAGTGCCCTGAGAAGACCCTCCCCAGGATCGTGGACATGTTGTGTGTGTGTGTGCACCAGATGAAGGAAACACCCGGAGCATTTGGAGCTGAAAGCCCCAGCAGGGCCCGGTAAACGTTCCAGGAGCAACAAGAGGTGAAATGATGTTGTGTCTTCTGCGTCGTGGCTTCACTTTGGCCGAGGTGAGAGAGCGACGGCATGAAGCAGCAGCAGAGACGACTGTGTGTGACTGCTGATGACGGAGACGACCTCAGATCACCTCCATCTGAACGCTCGGCAGCCATAATCACACCACGGGCCCCCTAATGGCCTTTCAAGGACTGCATTTTGCTTTTGTTGGATGGAAACCATTTGCAAAACGGACGGAGGAATGTGACTATTTCCTCCTGGATGCTCAGATGCTTTTTTTTTTTTCTTTCAGCAGGTGTGAAAGGTGCCGTTTGCTCATTTTCTTGCTTTTAAAAAGGCACATTTTTCTGTAGTTTTTGGTCTGATAGCAGCTTCACTGCAAGAAAAAGAAAATCCTAAATGTCTAAGAAGTGTTTCTGAGGGTAGAAGCCATTGATGTTTCTACCTGTGCCATCTGTGTTTGTACTTTTCCAGATGTTTTCATACGTCTGCTCCTGGTTTTCTATTTGTTTATTTCGTCGTTGCCTCGATAAAATGAGCATTACGTACATTTCCACAGCACTAATTCATCAGTATGATCCTCGCCAGTCTGCTGCTCATTTCAGTAGTGGCTTTTAATTTGAAAAGAAGCTGTTAGAAACACTTCCAGTGGCCCTCCTTCCTGCTTGGCTTTTAATTTGAAAAACCTGCAGGAAGACGCAACATTATTAATGAAATCAATGCTGTGGAAAAGACGACGTTCTTTGAAATTGATTTGAGCGGCTCAAACACATCTCTGAACACACTTTCATGCTGCTCGTAGCGGCTATCGTGCACTGATGCATTTCCATCCTTTCCATCCATCCATTCTTAATTTGGAAACGCAGAAAATTTACAAAAAAACTTTTATGCTACTTCTGTGAACTAATCACGACGTACATCAGTCTAACACACTGACTAACTAGCACACACACACACACACACACACACACACACACACTATAGACCTGCACTAACTTTTTTGCTCTACACACTGAGGATCTGGAGGTCGGAGGTCAACGGACCCCTTTGAAAGTGGCTCTGCTAGTCTTTCCCTGATGTCTCAGTCTGGACCAAAACACTCACTCAACAGTAAAGAGTCCTTAATAATGGTTCCCTAAAGGTGGAATCAGTGAAGTGTCATCACCATCGGATCGACCCTGCTGCTCCTGGGAGATAAATCACCACGATAACATAAAACAGCTGGCTGGTGCTGCTCTCGGATTAATAACACCGGCTGATGAGTGGCTTCGTTAACATCACAGATCTGTAATGTGGATAAGAGGGTCAGATGGAGGCGGAGATGCAGAGAAAGGTTTGCTGGAGCCGACACGCAGTTTAGAAGAATCAATTTGCTGTGTTGTGACTGACAGACGCACGGCCTAAAACATATGGAGAGGGTTTCATCCTGACAGGCAGACGGACGGACGGCGCACAGACAGACAGGCTCTTTATTAATAGCAGAGCTCTCCGGTGTTATTTGGAAGAAATTGCTCCGTGCAGCGAATCCCTCTGCAGCGCTGCTGGAACGGGTGAAGACCAAAAACAGGCCAATTAAGAATGATTTAAAAAACAATGCAAGTGTGCATCAGGGGCTTGTAAACATCATTAGTCTGAAGACAAATAGCCGCCATTATTCCAGGGATACCAAGCATGTTGTTCCTGTGGTGGAACAGGAGGAGTGATCCACCGCTGGAGGACTAAACACCCAACTGAAGCTCCAAGTTCACGTTATAACCCACGAGATCACAGTTGTAGTTTTAATGGTGTAACAACAGGCGCCTGAGCAGCACGATTAGACCTGAGGGAGCAAACGTGTGCTTTTATACACCCAGCAACAACATTTGGAGTTTGTGAATTAACCTCTAAAGACCTGACACAGACACATTTAGGCTTATATTACCATAGTAGTTAATTCTGCTGAGCTGGGGCCGTATGGACATGTATGTGGGCAAAATTGTTGATATTTCATATTGTTTTTTGCACCGTGATTTTCAAAATATGTTTTGTATGTGTTATAAATACATGCAAAAGCAGTCAGGAAAAAAAAACTGCTATGTTCAGGGTGGAAATAAAGAGTTTTGCACAAAGGTGACTTTACTGTGTTTTCTGGAAATTAAGACCGATTGTCCACATGTGGACATAATGTTTCTCTAAAACTAGACCATGTAAAAAGATGATGCTTAGGTTTTATACTTATCAGGGTCCAATAAGCCCAAATAGCAAGGAGAAATAAAAAATGCATATCAAACAAGAGCTGGGATCTTAAGAGGTTAAAAATGACAAACCAGTGAGACTGAAATACTCAGTTTGGTTCAGCCGAGGTCTGCAGGAGGACGTGAAGTACGCCGAGGTTGTAATTCACTGTTTTTAGTCTTTTAGTCTAGCAGTCTCTGCCATCAGCGGAGCGTTCAAGTCCAGTCAGACATAACAGCTTCACCGCTGAGGTCCAAACTAAACACCAGAGAGCGTATAAGGTTTATTTAGTACAGTACGTTTCACAGAACAACGTCACCAAGTGATTTATTAAAAACAGTAAATATGATAAAATCATAAAAAACCATAAGAGAAGCAACAACAAGCACCCAAGGGAATGAACAGATCTAAAAACACAGCAACTACACCCCAATCACATCAATTAGACAGCAGGGGAAGAGGAAAAGGCCAAGATACGACAACTAGCTAACTAACTAACTAACTAACTAACTGAATATCTGTGTGGCTGGTTTTCAACATGCTTTGTGCTGGAAAAGACTGCTGAATATAGAACCACACATTATACATAATATTTAAATATTATACTGACGGAGCAGCTTTACTGGTGATCTTATATAATCTTCCTCTTATATCTCCCCTGATCATGCATTATCTATAACTAAGCACCCATGGGTGTAACTATAATCAATTAATAAGCTGATTAATTCTTTAAACAGAAGACAGGCTGAATGAAGACACGAGCAGAGATGTTTGTTGGCTGAAGGCAGGTGTTATGTCCTAAAGGTAAATCCACCTGTAAACACTGGCTGACGTCGTCTTTTGTGAACTTCAGTCCGCTCATTGATTCAGTCCAGCAGACTGGAGCCGCCACAGTCGCTAATGTGTTTTGTTCGCCTGTCACCTCAAGATCAAGACCCAATTATCTCGTTACCTCCAGATGAGAAACCGTGTCCTTGTTGTTAAGACTCCATTATGAATTCTTTTCAATAACACTGGCTCATGACTCATTTTATTATCTGGGAATTATGACTTCATGGTGAAACCGACTTTGATGGACCGTGACGGACAAAACCTTGAGACGAGACGTTTAAGTGCCGATCAGGTCCAAAAGAAACGTCTGATAAATGAATAACATTCACTAAACCATTTAATCGGGGTACAGATAAGTTTTAAATGTCAAGAAGGTGAAACAATAAAGGCCGGAGCGCATGAGGAAGCTGAAGAGTGAACCGAGAACATGCTACCGAGAACATGCTAGCATTAACGCTAGCTCTCAAGAGCTATCTGAGCTAATTTATATTTTCTGGGCTGTTTTGTTTGTATGGGCTCATGCACGCACCGAAGGTGTTTTCATTCACCTTTTATGTGTTTGCCACACTTGAAAGGCAAAGTTATGAATAATGTTTAATAAAAATGAAGTTAATCTACTTGTCCTGTAGTTCTGAAGCCCCTGCAGCCAATGAAGGACCGCTTAAACCGATTAAAAAGGAAGAAGTTCAGCCTGCTGGAGCTCTTTAGAAAAGACACACTTTCTCTTCAGCATGACAGCTAACATTAGCATACTGACAGCTAACATTAGCATACTGACAGCTAACTGTTGGCACACTAACAGCGAACGGTTAGCTTACAGTCAGCTAACATTAGCTTACTGACAGCTAACCGTTAGCATACTGACAGCTAACCACTGTCAGTACTGACAGCTAACTGTTAGTATACAAACAGCTAACCGTTAGCATACTGACGGCTAACCACTGTCAGTACCGACAGCTGTTAGCTTACTGACAGCTAACTGTTAGCACACTGACAGCTAACGGTTAGCTTACAGTCAGCTAACATTAGCTTACTGACAGCTAACCGTTAGCATACTGACAGCTAACTGTTAGTATACAAACAGCTAACTGTTAGCACACTGACAGCTAACCACGAGTTTGGACGAAAATAGTTTTGTCATCAATAATCTTCCATAGACTCACTAGTCCATAGACTAAAACCACCATAACTTGTAAATGTAATCAGTTTGACAAGACAGTTTATCTGGTTTGTTGCTTATTTCAGTCATTAACATGAACACTGGGCCAGGTATCGACAGAAAGAGGCTGAAGAAGCTGCAGGGTGTGAAGAACACACCACCAGCAGCTGCTTCCAGCCACACAGGAGGGAAAGGTTCAACGGTACAAAGCTGCTCTTTCTATTTCTGCCGAAGCCTTCAAAGCCGAGCGGCCCGAGGCGTCGATGTGGTCTAAACACTCTCAGATACCAGGAGGGTATCAACTATCGGTCGTTCAAACAGACTCTGTTGGTTCAGCCACCGCCGGAGATAATTAAAAGCCAAAGTTAGAGCAGAGACAGACGATGGGAAAGAGGCCAGGAGTGATGACTGCTGCTTTAATATCACATATAGTGCTTTTTCTTCCACTGCTTACAATCAGACTTTGAACGCTTAAAAAATACAAAACATTGTTAAAGATCAAACCAGTGGATCCTAGTTTTTGAGCTTCCTCCCTAAAAGTCTCACATGGTTTCATCTCAATAACAGTTTGAGGCTCCAACAGGTGAAATTATCCAATATTACAAATAACAAAAGAAATTAGAAATTCATGTAGCAGAACTTTGTTTTCTTCTTCTTTCCTCTCCCATTAATCATCTCATGACCTCTGACCTTCATCAGGTGACCCTTTATTGTATATAAAGTGGTTCTCCAGCTGGAATAATGTCACATTTGATCAGAAATAAGTCTCATCATGGAAAGGATCCCTACAGAGAGAGACCTGGAAGATCCTTTTGGTTTAACCACAAACAGCACACACACCAGACTCCATTCACTAAAACAGGGATTTTATGTTGCAGATATTGGCCTACTGCTGCCTTGATTGGATAGTTTGTTCGTGTTATAGTGTGACTTTGGGGTTTTAAAGGTTAGTTCAGATCCAACACAATATTTATGTGACACACCACAACACAAACAAACTAACTGATCGAGGCAGCAGTAGAGCAGCAGCTCCTGTGTTCTGCAAGGTAAAATCACTGTTTTTGTCAATGGAGTCTGGTGGCTTTAAATAGAGCAATGTTTCTGGTCTAGTCCTGCCTCGATTGGTTGATTTATTTGTGTTATTATGTGTTACACAACAAAGCCACACAGTTTGAACCCCAAACATTTGGCCTCAGTTTAAAAAAATAGAGTCATCCTGTAATGTACTTGGCACATGATGTAGTGTGTGTGTGCTAGTTAGTCAGTGTGTTAGTGTGTAGTGGAGGTCTATAGTGTGTGTGTGTGTGTGTGTGCTAGTTAGTCAGTGTGTTAGTGTGTAGTGGAGGTCTATAGTGTGTGTGTGTGTGTGTGTGCTAGTTAGTCAGTGTGTCAGTGTGTAGTGGAGGTCTATAGTGTGTGTGTGTGTGCTAGTTAGTCAGTGTGTCAGTGTGTAGTGGAGGTCTATAGTGTGTGTGTGTGTTAGTTAGTCAGTGTGTTAGTGTGTAGTGGAGGTCTATAGTGTGTGTGTGTGCTAGTTAGTCAGTGTGTTAGTGTGTAGTGGAGGTCTATAGTGTGTGTGTGTGTGTGTGTGCTAGTTAGTCAGTGTGTTAGTGTGTAGTGGAGGTCTATAGTGTGTGTGTGTGCTAGTTAGTCAGTGTGTTAGTGTGTAGTGGAGGTCTATAGTGTGTGTGTGTGCTAGTTAGTCAGTGTGTTAGTGTGTAGTGGAGGTCTATAGTGTGTGTGTGTGTGTGTGTGCTAGTTAGTCAGTGTGTTAGTGTGTAGTGGAGGTCTATAGTGTGTGTGTGTGCTAGTTAGTCAGTGTGTTAGTGTGTAGTGGAGGTCTATAGTGTGTGTGTGTGCTAGTTAGTCAGTGTGTTAGTGTGTAGTGGAGGTCTATAGTGTGTGTGTGTGCTAGTTAGTCAGTGTGTCAGTGTGTAGTGGAGGTCTATAGTGTGTGTGTGTGTGTGTGCTAGTTAGTCAGTGTGTTAGTGTGTAGTGGAGGTCTATAGTGTGTGTGTGTGCTAGTTAGTCAGTGTGTTAGTGTGTAGTGGAGGTCTATAGTGTGTGTGTGTGCTAGTTAGTCAGTGTGTTAGTGTGTAGTGGAGGTCTATAGTGTGTGTGTGTGTGTGTGTGCTAGTTAGTCAGTGTGTCAGTGTGTAGTGGAGGTCTATAGTGTGTGTGTGTTAGTTAGTCAGTGTGTCAGTGTGTAGTGGAGGTCTATAGTGTGTGTGTGTGCTAGTTAGTCAGTGTGTCAGTGTGTAGTGGAGGTCTATAGTGTGTGTGTGCTAGTTAGTCAGTGTGTCAGTGTGTAGTGGAGGTCTATAGTGTGTGTGTGTGCTAGTTAGTCAGTGTGTCAGTGTGTAGTGGAGGTCTATGGAGGCCACAATGAGGGATATATATGTGGACCTCATTTGGAGTGTAATATTTAAGATAATAAAGCTAAACAGAACATGTTGCTGTGATATTGTCGCTATTAAATAGATTTTACTTTGAATAAAGTGTTCACACCGACCCCCTCACTGTAATCCAGTGGTTTGATCCAATCAGCTCATATCTGTGCAGCACTCGGCGCTGGTTAAATAACACTCGAGCAGAAACATCAGTGGGAACAAAGCAGGATGAGTCAAGGATGACTAATGGACGACTACGACCACAGATGGACAGAGGCGATGATAAACATCCTGCTGGTGTTTCTGAGGACTACGAGCTTCACTGTAACCTCGCTCAGCTTTTGAGCAGAGCCCGAGGAAGCGTTCAGGTCCTAAAAAGTCCTCACGTTGTGGTTTAATGTTCCCTCTCTTATATCTGGTGTTTCTGGATGAATAATCCTGCTGCATTAACGTGTTCCTGTGTCATTTTACTGCTGTATGTATTTAAGGTGGAGCTAATTTTAAACTCCTTTATATCCTGTTGTGTCGTTTCATCTACAGCAATGCATCATGGGATATTAAATCACCTTCCTTTTTTTTTTAGTCTTTGTAACAATCGTCCAGCTAACCCAGGAGGGCATAGATAGTTTATTTAATTTAAGGAGGAGAAATTCTCTCTGGGTCTGACTAATACCTGGAACAATCATTTCCATCTCATTAGCTTCTTATGCAATGGAAATGTTGCTCACTACTCCAGTAAATAGGACAAACTATCATAGTGGTTGTTAGGCGGGAACAGAAGGATAAAGGACCCAAATGAAGTTGGTTTTACTAGATATTAATGTGAAAAACTTACTTAATTAGACAGGTGATGATCCCACAAGGTACAGGTAGACAAATGACAGGAGCAGAACAAACACTGACACAACATAGAATCAGGGGCTCGTATTTAAAGGGAAGGCTGACGAGGGGAGTCAGGTGAACAGGTGTAGACAATCACAAAGGTGGGAAAACACACAAGGACAGGAAATGAGGTAAAACACGACAAGAGTACTACAAAATAAAACCAGAAGATACAACCAGTGAAGTGCAAACATGACTGATGACACAAAAATCCTTCAAAATAAGAGTCATAGCCCAGACACAAAGAACGCACCGTGATGTTGATCTCCAACCGCCATAAAAGTCAAGAGGAAGAAGCCGAGGAAGAAGAGGAGGAAGGATGATGGCAGCCATTTTTAATTTCTCTGAGCATTTGTGTGATGTTGGCTGTCAAAATAAAAGAGATAATGCATTATTCCGCTTATACGCACCAAAGAAAAAAGAATTAAGATCATGCTTTTATATTTTCATTCATTTTTCACAAGCCATAAGTCTCACCAGTAACGCCTGAGGGTCTGACTAATACTTGGATCAACCATTACCATCCCATTAGGTTCTTATGCAATGGAAACGTTGTTCACTCCTCCAGGAAATAGGACGAATCATAGAAACGACATGACAGCAGGAGATATTTTTAGTCCTTCAGCTCATAGATCACTTTGGATTAGCCAGAAAGCTAACGTGTTGCTAGTAAATAACGCCGTTTACAAACAGTAAATATAAAATACAGCAGTAGCAGCTAACCAGCTGCATTCGTTTAAAACGGTGAACAGGCAGTTTCACCTGAGCTACTTGGTAGGAAGTTCGGACACCCAACAGCCAATCAGAGTTGAGTATTTACCCAGACCATGTGGTATAAATGTGGATAACTGCACATTTCCTCGCACGACCTCGTTTCAGGCGTCCATTTTGTTACCTGGAGCGTGTTAGCGTGTTGGCGTGCTCGCTGTGCGTAGAGATGGTGGCGACACTGATGTCACATGGACCAAAGTGTAAATCTTAATTTACTGTTCTGAGCTGAGACCAAATACAATCAGACTTGGTGTTTTGACACAGACGGACTACTTTCTGACCCCTGACCTCTGACTTTCTTCAGATTGCATGTTTGTATTGTCCCTGATGAGGCTCTGGAGCTTTCTCGCTGTGGATAAGCGACGGCTAACTGCCTGAAAGGTCAGTTTTAATGTGTTGTTGTGCTCCGTGACGATCTGAGACTCCTTTTAAAAGGTGAAAACACCTACAGAGAGAAGCCTCGACCTCCAGCTCAGCACGCACACATTAAGTCTTCGCTAAATGAATTACAGACGTCTCATGGAGACATTTCGTCCTCACATGCTGCGAATCAAACAGGCCACTTCATCAGCCGAATGGGAGGCCGTATTCTTCCCCCAGCTTATTTAAAACTTACCCTGTGAGTTCAAAACGGGGTGTTTGTAATCCTCAAAAGTGGAGCGGGGGTCAGAGGGTGATCACACTCACATTATTCCTGCTAATTGCGTGATATGAGCGGCTGTGGTGCTCGAGGCTGAGCTGAGTCCAGACGCTCGTGGTGGAAATTAGAGCCAGAGGAACTCAGAGCTGAAATAATTGAACTCTTCATCTCGGCGTTGACGTGGTTAAAATCAGAACAAGTCACTTTACATGGATCAAATTATTCCTGTGGGACAACGTGGAATAATTGTGATTTAAAGGGTAACTTCTTCCTACTTTTCCATATTAACTCCCACTAAAAGTGCTTGTTTGATCTACTGACAGGCTCAGAGTGTTATTCTAAGTGTGTGACAGCATCATGGAAAGGATCCCTACAGAGAGAGACCTGGAAGATCCTTTTGGTTTAACCACAAACAGCACACACACCAGACTACATTCACTAAAACAGGGATTTTAGAGAACAGGACACAGGAGCTGCTGGTCTACTGCTGCCCCGATTGGTTAGTTAGTTTGTGTTATAGTGTGTTACATAAATATTGTGTCAGAGCAAAAAACACCAGAGATGCACAATAGCACAAACAAACTAACCAATCAAGGCAGCAGTAGACAATTATCTGCAACATAAAATCCCTGTTTTTGTGAATGTAGTCTGGTGTGTGTGCAGAGAGCGATATAACGGCTGTTTGTGGTTAAACCAAAAGGATCTTCCAGGTCTCTCTCTGTATAGACTATATTTATAAAACCTTATCACAAGCACAACATGCACATGCTGCATATTTTGACATTCAAAAATATCAGTCCACAAAAAAACACCTTTATGATCGTGAGAAGTGGAAAATGTAGTTTAATCCCTTCGGTTCATAAAAGCAAAAGTCAAAGCAGACACCACATCTAATAATACCAAAACAAAAATTACATTTTCTGCCTTCTTGCTGCAGCAGCTGTCAAAACCTTTTCTGCATTCTGTCAGTAACGACAGCAGCTTTGTTGTCTTTGTCCTCTGGCTCTGATTTGGTTCTGGTTTATGAGAAACTGATGCATGACTGTGGAACTCTGTTCACCTTGATGCTCTTCTGACATTCAGGTTTAATGACGCACAGATAAAACATGCTTTCCAGGATATTTTGCAATTAAATGGAGCTTAAATGCTGTCACGCATGATTTGAAATACTGTAGCGTTAGTTAATGTTTTGCTGTTTCCAAGTGAAACTGGACGCTCTGCTGCAGCATCTTGTGATAAAATGAGCTACTCTGCAAGAAGAAAAACTGTTTCTGATTAACCTTCCCTCAGAAAAAACGTTTTAAATGACCACAAGTGTTAATAATTGTTCACATCCCTCCTTCCACAAAGAGATTGACCCACTAAGCTCCAGAGCCCCCCACCATTAAGACGTCTCCTCCTGTCTTCTTCAGGTAAAAGCCTCCATCTTGTCCACACCATGTGACCACAGTCCTGGAGGACATCACTCACAAATTCCATCTGTTCTCAAACTCTCCTTCATGGTGAAGCTTTAAGGTTTAAAAAAGAAAAAGGGGGCAGGCTGATAACACTGCAACCTTGTGTTTAAACGAGATGAAAGTCCAGGTTAAACACACCTTTATATTTGGCTTTAACGTAATGTTAATTGTGTATTACTAGTTTTGGCACTTCATTCCACTGAAGTGTATTTTATCACGATAACACTCTAATATTGCAATTATCAACTTTTGATTTTTTTTATTTATACCACAAACAGCAGTTACATCACTCTCTTCAATGCCACCAGACTCCATTCATTAAAACAGTCATTTTACCTCACAGATCACTGGACTTGATAATCTGCTGCTGCCTCAGTCTTTTGAGTTGGTTTGTGTTGTTGTGTGTCTTTAGTGTTTTCAAGCCTTAATTTCAGATCCAACACAATATTTCTATAATCTACAATAACACGAACAAACTCACAGATCGAGGCAGAAGTAGACCAGCAACTTCCATTTCCTCTGAGGTAAAATATACGTTTTTTTCAATGGAGTCTGGTTTGAAGAGATATAACAGCTGTTATATATAAACCAAAAAGGATCTTACAGGTCTGCTGTTTTCACTTTTAATTTAATATAATATCTTTTTGTTTTTGTTTTTTGTTGTTGTTTTATAAAAACACAAACAAAGTAACTGATGGAGGCAGCAGCTGTTACATCAAAACCACCAGACTCCATTGACAAAAACAGTCATTTTACTCAGGAGTTGCTGTTCTACCTCGACTCAATCAATCAATTTGTTTGTGTTATTGTGTGACTTTGATGTTTTTAAAGGGTTAGTTTGGATCCAACACAATATTCATTTAACACAAAATAACACAAACAAACTGACTAATTGAGGCAGCAGCAGAGCAGCAGCTCCTGTGTCCTGTTCTCTAAAATCCCTGTTTTAGTGAATGTAGTCTGGTGTGTGTGCTGTTTGTGGTTAAACCAAAAGGATCTTCCAGGTCTCTCTCTGTAGGGATCCTTTCCATGATGCTGTCACACACTTAGAATAACAATCTGAAACCCTTTACTCAGACTGCACAGACAGGTTTATTCCCTCATTAACCAAACCTCAGTCACTTCTGCTCCATCCCAGTGTGACTGTTGACTACACACGGTGTTTTGTGGCCCATTAAATTTCTCACTGGCATAATTATTGCTTGTCTATTCACACCTTGACAATATAAATTACCTTTTCCAGAATAACACCACATTTATTTGGGTTAATAAAAATTGTCAGACGATAGTAATGTTGCTGAGTTACAGAGGCATCAAAACCACATCTGTGTGTGTGTGTGTGAGTGTGTGTGTGTGTTTGTGTGTGTGTGTGTTTGGTCCAAAAATAACTGTTTTTATTTGTGTTTCATGTTTTTTTAATGTCTCTCTCTGCGTGATTGTGGTGTGTTCATCTCTGTTAGCATGTCAAGTGGGTAACAGTCTGACTTATCGTGCTCATAAACTCCTTGGTGGGTAAATAGGAAGTTGAATTATTCAGCGGTTAGTGTTTCCCACCTCTGGAGACACAGGTAGAAACTCACAGGCCTGAATGAAGCGAGTGGATCGTTACTCGGCTTGAAATATTTGGTGTTTTTTAATCTGAGATAACGAGGATCTTCTGTGTTTACCCTGCTAGCATGTTTCTTCCTCCCTTGCTTCACCTCTTAATCTGTGTCTGCTCAGCCACAGCTCGACGTTTAGCACATCAAATAACACCTCTCCCAGATAAAAGTTACTCGATCAAGGCCTGTTCTTCAGCAATATCATGACATTTACTGTCCAGAATCTCTGCAATCACAAGGCAGCCCCGCTCCCGAGTGGAGCCGCACAGATAAGCCGGCGGAGACGCCTCGGCTGAGCGGGTCTTTATCCCCGGCCAAGAGCTGTGAAGGACTGGGCTGCTTCCATTGTGGAGCCCTGCTGAATCACCCACGAGAGATCTGCACCTCAAACAGCTGAGGAAATTGCTCTGTGAGGCTGGAAGAAAAATGCTCGATTTAAAGAGTGATGGTTGAAAAAAGCCAATATGCAATTGATTTTTCTTTTTCTTTCTTTCTTTCCTCTCCCTCCTCCTCCTCCTCCTCCTCCTCCTCCTCCTCCTCCTCCACCTCCTCCTGTGTGAGATGACAGAAGTGGAGTTTCAGGGTGGATGTGTGAGGCTGAAAGACACAATCAGGGATGTGAGGACTCATCTGACACGTAATGTTCTGCCACAGCAAAATGTTTTTCTCATCTCCGAAGCAGCGCTGAGTAAACACTGTCGCTGAATATTACAGCGAGCTGCACGCAGCGTGTTGGCAAAACTCCAATCAGATGTTGAGATCAGAGGCGGAGTTTTACCTCAGGCGCTTTAGACTGACTGTGAGTCGTGTGATGAAGCAGTTTGAGTGCATTATCACCATAAACTGTACGTCTGCTGTTTATCCTGACGGTGATACACATCATCATATAGACTAAACTGTTAATCCTGTTTACAGGAGGAGATAGCTCAGTGAAAACAGTGTCATTGATTTGTTACCAGCAGATAAATCTGTTGTTCCATGTATATTATATATCATGATATCAGATAATGTGGCACAATCAGACTGGTTGTGGGTTAATTAACCTCTCATTAGTGTGCACGTGTCTTATTTAGACTGTATACTCTTCAGAGGCCTGCAGAGATATGCTGTGATTCACAAGACTGGAAGAAAAGCAACAAACAAAAGAAGAGGAAATGATATAAATAAGTTTACCTGTTAATCATCTCTGGTGTATTATGCAGATTTATTGTGCTTTATGTCATAAAACATGTATAATAAAGGTAGTCATGGATGAAGGTCATGGATTTATTTTACAGAGTAACTTCAGCAAACCTGGATCCTATTTTTTACATATTTCTAAATGACTGGTAGGTAGTAAAAGTGTTGGAACTGGTCCAGTAGATCACCTCAGCCAGCAGACACCAAACGGGCTGCAATGGCTGCAACGTGATCCTTTGGGACAACTGCACCTGATCACAGTAGGTCCACTAAAAGAGCTTGTTTGATCCACTGACAGGCTCAGAGTGTTATTCTAAGTGTGTGACAGCATCATGGAAAGGATCCCTACAGAGAGAGACCTGGAAGATCCTTTTGGTTTAACCACAAACAGCACACACACCAGACTACATTCACTAAAACAGGGATTTTACCAAATACTTAAGTCACACAAAAACACAAACAAACTTCAACTTTCAATTATATATTAAAGTGAAAAGTGAAGATAAATTATTTATTCAAGAGAATTCCAGAATTTAATCAACTTCATATTTAAATTGAAAAAAAAAAACTTCCACTTATTTCTATTGTTATATCGCTCTCTGCACACACACCAGACTCCATTGACAAAAACAGTGATTTTAGCTCACAGGACTCAGGAGCTGCTGGTCTGCTGCTGCCTCCATCAGTCAGTGTGTTTGTGTTATTGTGTGACTTTAAGGTTTAGTTCTGGTTAATTTTAGTTTCTATACCTACTAAACAAGCCAAAATATGTCGAACCCAAAAAAATACTGTATTGTCCTTTAAGTTTTATCTTTCACTTGAAACTGCAATAACTGGACAACACCCTCATAAATAATTCTCCCTCATAATAAATAAGTGTATGAGATTATTTTTATGCATAATTATATAGTGTGGAAACAAATTCAGTTAGAATTGTGCAATTTGTGAGTTTGACTTTTATTTATTTATGTTCTGCACTCTGTAAGTGGAAAGTTTCCTGCATATAATCACATGTTTGCTGCTTATATTTTGTGTTGTGTTCAATTGGTACAAGTCCAATGAATTATTTCTGAATATTTGCTAAATTAGGGAACATACAGTCAGCGCAAAACATAATGCAACGTGACGACAGGCAAGTGCAGAATCCAACATATACAGAGAAGAAGGATGAATTATGAATAAATATCTATTTAAGTTTAAAAGCAGCAGTGCTTTTAGGGAAATTACTCTGGGACTCTACAGCTCTTATAATTACCAGCGAAATACCAGGAGATAAGTAGGAAATAACACGTGTAGAATGTGGTATTTTCTGAATGTGGTTTGGTGGGAGACTGTAAATGTGTTGATTTTCAGTATATTCAGACTGCAGAGTTTCCTGTGTGTTGTTTGCCTCGTCTGTATCACTACATCTCACTTTGCTGGACAAATAAAGGTTAAACAAACACCCCAAACACGGTAATGATATTATACTCTGCTGTAATGAGCTCTGCAGGAGATGAAAATACAACAAGCTGTGCGACCTGACCCGCTGTTTTCACAGAGTAAGCTCGGCGACGGCCCGCTGAAGTGAAAATGTCAAAACCAATTCTGTGATTTTCATCTTAAGCATTATTATAATTTCCCTGCTGTAGCTGCAGTTTCTCCCTCCGGCCCGCCGCTCACTTTGTGTCTCCAATATGAAGCACACACATCCTGCACAACGTTGTTAGAGAATTAGAGGACGGCAGCGCGGAGAAAATGACAAATTAAAGTAATTTACGTGATGTTTTGTGCTCTGAGCTCGGCACATCTTTTCAGGGCTGCAGAGGAAGTCGTTCCTAGAATTCAGCTCACTGAGCTTAAAGGCAGAGAAACACTGAGAGCACGTCGTCTGCATCGGAGGAAAGACAAACAAACACATAATCGATCAATAACAAGGACACTTTTGAAATCATGAGAGCGGACAGCAAGTCAATAGCTCGACCGAGTGTGAAAAGTTACTGTAATCAATTCAAATCCTGCACAGGCATGTTTGCTTCGTTTCAGGACTCACTGACATTTTGTGCAATTTGCAGCATGTGTTCCTCTGACAGGAGGCTCTGCAGCAACATGAGGGCTTCAGACGTCGTGACGCAGGTTTTCTCTCATGGAAAGAAACAAGATGTCAGCTTTAGTGTTCGCCGTCTGTCTGTTTACCTCCACGATGAAACTCCCTCTCCCTACAAAGCCTTCTACTCCCAGACAGGATTTAGGAGAATCCACATGAAACATCTCTAAACACTTAGTGAAATAACTAAGCTGAGCGCCGCCTCAACCTGCCGACTGCTGAGGAGTTACCCGCTTCACTTCCTGACTCACGGCCGCTAACCTCCCCTCTTTCGCCACTGTGACTCTGCAGTCTGCGCATCGATTGAAGCTCTGAGGGCGAAACGAGGCCGCGGCGCGAAACAAAAACCTCAACAGAGTCAACAACACACAGATGATGATGAAATATCATCATTTCTGGCAGCAGGAACAATCTCTTCTCACCTTTATCCTTCTTTGACGGCATCTGTTACTAAATAACAACAACACGGGTTTGTTTCTGCAGGTTTCTTCTGCGTCAGGAGCTTCTGTGGATGTGATTCAGTCCTGCAGCGATCCACTAACAAAGTCTTACTGGTTTTAAGAGAAGCTGCATCCCATCCTCATGGCGGAAACGACAACGCTGGTTGTTTTTTGAAGGAGGTGAAGACGACCAACATTCAGGTGGGCGACCTCTTCCGGTGGCTGCGGTGATGGTGATGGAGGCCGAGGAGGACGTAGAATAAAGTCGGTGCCAGGAGGATGGATGGTTCAGACACAGGGAACCGCTGTTCGTTCACCGTGTGGAGCCAAAAGCTGACTGATGCTAACCTGCATAATTTATACTGACTTTTAAAGTAACGTACACGTAAACACAAGTACAGGACGTCACGTTGTGTCTGTTTTATGTATTTCCTGTCTTATTGTGGCTGTGCCCCCCCCCCCCAGTCCTGATCCAGATTAGTTATTAGAGTTTAATCCGGTTTGTATTCGTCAGTACGTGTTTTTGTTTTGATTGTGTCCTTTTTACCATCGTCGAGCTTTTCGGACGCTTCTGTTCGTAACACTTCCTCCCAAAGGGCCAAAATAAAAACCAAAACTCAGCATTGACTTATTTCACCTCACATAACTTCTGTCATGTACGTAGTTTAACTCTTAATGTCACAAACTTACATGACGGACTTACTTTAACCCAAACCGAGATCTTTTCCTTTTCCTAAACCAAACTGTCATGTACGTAACATAACTTCACATCTGCAACTAACAGTCTTATTTTAACCTAAACCTAAACTAGCAGCTTCAGTGCCTAAACCTAACCAAACTGTGACCGTCACATGTGTAGCGTAACTTGTGCGTAATGTAACGAAGCTTCACGTCCGTAACGTCTTATTTTAACCTAAACCATTATTATTTTCCTAAACCTAAACTAGTAGTTTCAGTGTCTAAACCCAACCAAACTGCAACCATCGGATATGTAACGTAACCTTTTGACGTAACTTCACACATGTAATGTAACTTGTACGTAACATAACTTCCATAACTAATGTACTTATTTCAACCCAAATATAATATACTCTTCTCCTAAACCTAACCAAACTGTTTCTCAACATTAACCTCTAAAGACATTTTGGGTTATATTACCATAGTAGTTAATTCTGCTTAGCTGGGGCCGTATGGACATGTATGTGGGCAAAATTGTTGATATTTCATAAATATATATAATAATAATAATACATTTTATTTTTAGGGCGCCTTTCAAAGCTCACAAGGTCGCCGTACAAAATACACATAAAACATACAATATAATAGATAAAACAGGTGTAAAACAGGTACGTATATATATATATATATATATATATATATATATATATATATATATTGTTTTTTGCACCGTGATTTTCAAAATATGTTTTGTATGTGTTATAAATACATGTAAAAAACTGCTATGTTCAGGGTGGAAATAAAGAGTTTTGCACAAAGGTGACTTTATTGTGATTGTACACATATGTGGACATAATGTTTCTCTAAAACTACACCATGTAAAAAGATGATGCTTAGGTTTTATACTTATCAGGGTCCAATAAGCCCAAATAGCAAGGAGAAATAAAAAATGCATATCAAACAAGAGCTCAGGTCTTAAGAGGTTAATGACATCCTGATGTAAGTTATTTACTTGCTTGTCGCTGAAAACTCTAACATACTGTTTGAGTTTGAATCTACGATGCTGTGAATAAATAATGCAAAAAAAATAAGTGCTGAATAATCCATGTACAGTAGGAGAGGTACAGTTTGTCTCCTCTAATACACACAGCACTGTACATTAATATATATATAAAATATCCAGCTACAACCGTGGATAAAACTCTAGCTGAACAGTTACAGACGCAGAGCTGCCTCCCTCGTGTTGGCTTGATGCTGTTTTGTCAACGCTGAACAAACTGACTTGATTAAGCCGTTACACTCGGGAGAGTCCGCATCAGATCTCACATCAATAGTGCTCTTTAAACCAGGCGTGTAATTTTGAGGAATGAGGAGTGTTGGGACTGGAGTGGGGAGGTGGGTGGGCGGGTTGGGAGGGAGCTGCTGTCAGGTGTTTTTTAAAACAGAATTTATCCAGGGAGGGAGGACTGAGGAGAAACAGCAATATTTTCACCAGCACTTTGGAGACAGTCTGCGGCAGCTGTTGTGGGAAGATGTGGTGTGATGTGGCTTAACGCGGCGTGATGTGGCTTAACGCGGCGTGATGTGGCGGCCGGGCGCGCTTGGTTAGCGGCAGCAACGTGACAGCTGGGTGGCGACTGAGCCAGAGATGGACTGAAGTCAGAAAACCTCCCTCCAAGCAGAAGCATTGACTAGATTGAAGTGGATTAAGAAAAGATCACCTCTGATTGGTTGGTCAACAAGTAGCCCCGCCCTAACTCCGCCTCCTCTAAATGGAAGTCTGATTGGATGGAAGTCAATGAGAAAATTATCCGACAAAGTGCCAGAGGAGGTCTTTGTGGAATGAACGTCCCTCCTGGCTCCAGAAAACCAAAATGGCGACGCCCTTAAGAAAAACTTCATTAAGGCCTCTGAACACTTCCTCCATAAGTAGAGAGTAAACACTTCAAATGTTCTTATATCTGCTTAAAAACCATCTAATGATGACGAAGGGGGGACATCTGCTCCCAACACATCTTTATTTGTCTAAATTCTGTATCTTGTTTCTTTAATTCGCACACAAACAGGAATTTTAAAGGGACAATTACTTTCTGGACTGAGCACAAGAGGACTCTTGTCCTTGCAAACACAAACACGAGTAATTTGGCTCCACGTTCCCTCTGATGAGGATGATATAAACCAGCACGATTTCAGGTTTTTCGCCCCCTTTTTCTGTGCCCAGATCTTCCCCAGCTGGTCCGAAATGTGATCTGGCAACCTCCCCGTCAGTCCCAGACTCCCTCCTCTCACAGCTCCAGGCCGCCTGCTCACAACAGCTCCGGCTCTGCTTGGCAGCAGGACTGATGTGTTTTCCTGAGATGAGGGTATCATTACACCCACTCTCCCAGTCGCCGCCCCGCCAAGCCAGCGGTCTGTCTCACACATCGCCCCCTCTCGCTCATCAGCATAACCCCCCCACCCCCACCCCATTCAGCCACGACGCAATACAGCAGAGACTGTTATGCAAACAGGTTTGGTGCTTGTTTGCCTCTGAATCATCTCCGGCTGAAGGCCTGATGGTCCCTATTTTCCAAAACAAACATAACATTAAATATTGCTGCTGTGCCTCCAAAACCAGAAAAGTTTTCAGTTTTACTATCTAGGAGGAACAAAACACTTTAATCGTGTGCCTTTAAAGCCCCTTATGTGTGTCATATTAAAGGGATAGTTTGGATTATTTGAAGCATTGTTATATGAGGTCCTTTGGAGAAACAGGCGCAAAGTACATCAGTGTCAGTGCACGCTTTATTTAGATTATGTTCACTGCTTTACGTTGCCATCAGACAGCCCTTTCTAACGGGAACTGAAGCCATTTCACTCTCTCTTCCAAGCCACCAGACTCCATTGACAAAAACGCTAATTTTACCTCACAGAACACAGAAGTTGCTGGTCTACCTCTACTTCGATCAATGAACTAAAATATCAATTTGGATCCAAACTAAGCATTTAAAACACCAAAAGTCACACACTAGCATAAACAAACTAACTGATTGATGTTTCAGTAGTGCAATGAAATCCTGTGCTCTGCGAGGTAAAATTGCTATTTTTGTCAATGGAGTCTGGTGGCTCTGAAGAAAGTGGAGAGAGTGAAGGGCTTTTCTTATCATGAGAAAAGACAAAGTGCCAGTTAGCAAAGCAAGTATTTCAGGGGCAATTATGAATAAATAGAAGCCAAAGTAGAAACTGAAACAATGGCCACAGAATTAAAACTTCTCAAAGTCTGCAGCCTGTAGCAGTAAAGTCAAGACACAAGTGACTTTAACAAATAGATATCACCATAAAACATCCCCAGTTGATTATCTAGATTATGACAAATATTTTTTGTATTACAAATTTTATGTTTAAATAAAATTATTAGACACATTCAAGTCCATTTTTACAGAGGAAATCACTCTTAGTCACTAAAATAGTGTCATCAGTCTTAAAAAACTATTTTCTCCATGTTTTTAGTAATAAAATGTTCTTTAAACCAGGCTGTGAATGATATATGACCAAAACCCTGTGTGAAAACCTTTATAGAGATTATCGAGAGGCATCAAACTGGAGAGTTTTTGCTGCTGAAGTGAAGATGTCTGGCTCAGAATGAGCAAAAAACTAATTTAGAGCAAACGGCCTTTAAAGATCTGAATTTAGGAGAAATGTATAGACGGAAAATGGACAAAGTGCAGTAACATAAACACCTAAATGTGGATTTTGAGATGTTTTCTTTGCACTAAATTTCAAAACTGACCAAAGAAAATCCAACTTCCTGCCTGTGGGTCAAGGTTGAGGAAGTGAAATATTGATTAACCCCTCCATATTATCCACTCTCATCACAATCATTCACACCAAAAGCGTTTGCGCTCTCATCGACCCGATCAGCTCCGTCCTGATTGGTCATCGCTGCGTTTCCGCCCAGTCCTGCTGTAAAGAATTCATCACAGTAATGCGTTTACGGTGTCCTGTCAGCGGCGTCCCGGCCGGGAAGATGAAGCTCACATTAAACATGCATGTACAGTAATTCCTCGGGGCCTCTGCTGCGGTGAATATTACATTCAGTTGATCCCTCCTCTGCTCTCGTCCGGACGCCGGCCTCGCAGATCTGATTGTGGTCCGACTTCCTGTAACATCTGATTCAATTTGCCGTCTCTGAAAACACAAAGTTCAACATCCACTTATCTCCATGGAGCCCTGCCTCCTCCGTCGTCCCGGGGCCTCGCAGGCACATCAGACTTCCTGCCTCATCCAGAATCTGAGTTACGGTCTTAATCCGGCCTTTATGCCGTGTCCGCTGTCACCTGAAGTAATGACCTACGATGAGAGGCGCAGCTAGAGTCATTTACTATGCAGACAGTTTGCCTCCCTGTGCACCTGTGACATCTCTAAAACTGGGGGTAAATATTCACAACCAGGGGGGAGCGGTGGCACTTTGAGGACATCGTGACCCTGGAGACTTGAAACAAAAGGGGGCCTGTTACAGGAAGGGTTTGCTTTTTAGAAAGCTTTTTTATTTTGGCTGCTTTAGAGCTACAGAGACTGGAGAGATATTCAGACTGCACTGTTACAAGCTTTAAAGTATCACAGAGGTAAAAATATGAAAGGATGACGTGAGGAAATACTCTCTACCTATGTTACACTTGTTATTCGATTAAAAAAAACACCCTTTTTCTGATAATAAAGACGTCCTGGTGCAGTTTTTTGTACATTTTTTATGTGCTTGTCTTCTTTTTTTGTCTTTATTGGCGAACACAGAGCAGAAACAGTATTTATGTGATGACGGATTAAATTAGATTAGATTATTTGAGGGTATTTGTGGGTGATGTTTGCATGAGAGGCAGTGAAATTGTGTTTATTGATCCTGTATGGGGTAAGGAGTGTGGAGGGGGAGAAATATGATGTATGTGTGGTAGATCCTCTGGGGTCCTGTGTGGTGTGGTAGATCCTCTGGGGTCCTGTGTGGTGTGGTAGATCCTCTGTGGTCCTATCTGGTGTGGTAGATCCTCCGTGGTCCTGTGTGGTGTGGTATTTCCTCTGGAGTCCTGTGTGGTGTGGTAGATCCTCTGTGGTCCTGTGTGGTGTGGTAGATCCTCCGTGGTCCTGTGTGGTGTGGTAGATCCCCTGGGGTCCTGTGTGGTGTGGTAGATCCTCCGTGGTCCTGTGTGGTGTGGTAGATCTTCTGGGGTCCTATCTGGTGTGGTAGATCCTCTGGTGAATGTCAGCAGTTCAGTGACGCCTAAAAACACCTCCTTCTCCTGAAGAAAGCAGTGGTCAAAAGCGAGTAAGTGGACCTTGAGTTTGGATTTTTAAAGACTTTTAAAGTTCAACAATGAGACAAAAAATAAGTTTTAACACATTCGGCTTCATTCGGTGTCGCCAAAACACCAAAAGAACCGAAGGTGAGACCCACCAAGAGGACTCTGTGGTCCAGGATGGACCTCGAACAGACGCTCTGCTTGTCCTCAAAATCACGTTCTTACTTATTTCCCACCTGAGAATTAGATGCTTCAGTAAATGTGACTTGTAGGTTTGTGTTTCTCACCTCACCACACCACACCACACCACACCTCACCACACCACACCACACCACACCACACCTCACCACACCACACCACACCACACCACACCACACCTCACCTCACCACACCTCACCACACCACACCACACCACACCTCACCACACCTCACCACACCTCACCTCACCTCACCACACCTCACCTCACCTCACCACACCTCACCTCACCACACCACACCACACCACACCACACCTCACCTCACCACACCTCACCACACCTCACCTCACCACACCTCACCACACCTCACCACACCTCACCACACCTCACCTCACCACACCTCACCACACCTCACCTCACCACACCTCACCACACCTCACCACACCTCACCACACCTCACCTCACCACACCACACCACACCTCACCACACCTCACCTCACCACACCTCACCTCACCTCACCTCACCACACCACACCACACCTCACCACACCACACCTCACCTTTCACCACACCACACCACACCACACCACACCACACCACACCTCACCTTTCACCACACCACACCACACCACACCTCACCTTTCACCACACCACACCACACCACACCACACCACACCACACCTTACCTTTCACCACACCACACCACACCACACCACACCTCACCTTTCACCACACCACACCACAACTCACCTTTCACCACACCACACCACACCTCACCTTTCACCACACCACACCACACCACACCACACCACACCACACCTCACCTTTCACCACACCACACCACACCACACCACACCACACCACACCACACCACACCACACCTCACCTTTCACCACACCACACCACACCTCACCTTTCACCACACCACACCACACCACACCTCACCTCACCTTTCACCACACCACACCACACCTCACCTCACCGCCGGCTCCAAACCCATCTGGAACAGGAAGCGGCTCCTCGTCCTGAAATAACCGGGCTGATTATCTGAGAATCAGGTGCGACCGCGTGTCACCGCCCCTCCGGCTTCATCTATATTCCAGTCAGTGTGTTTGTTTGGCTTCTGCAGCGTGACACATTTCCAGCAGAGCCCGTGTTGCCATGGTTTAGCCGAGCATCAAACCATGGAAACAGTAATCGGAGGGTGGGGGGGGCTGATCGACAATAATATTAATTTCTGAGGACGACCTCGGCTCTGCTTCTCTGATGGGAGGAAGGTTTGGTGGAGGTTTCTTAGAGGACAGTGGATACAGCTCAGTGTCCGAGAAGTGTTGGGAACATTTATACCATCAAGTCTTATTGTTCTAGACTATTATTATTATTCTATATTATTATTATTATTATTATTATTATTATTATTATTATTATTATTATTATTATTGTTGTTGTTGTTGTTGTTGTTGTTGTTGTTGTTGCTGTCTTACACTGCAGTGTGGTAAAAAGGTGGTGAATAGGCTACGTGACGTGGTTAGAGGAGATAAAGACGACGTGAGCTTCAGCTGTGATAGTTCAGGGTGATGAAGCCTATAGTTCAGGGATCAGGTCTTGGACCAGACCCTAGTCATGCTGCTATAGGCTCAGACTGCCGGGGGACTCCCATGATGCACTGGGCTCCTCTCTCCTCCTCTTCCTCTCCATCCTGATGCTTCATGTCTCTTTGTTACTAACTTGCTATCTTCCCTGAAGCCTTTCTGTGCTTCTCTCATCTCTCTGGTTCCTGTGGATCCTGGTCCTGGTTCTCCTGCTGTGGTTCTCTGGTTCCTGTGGATCCTGGTCCTGGTCCTCCTGCTGTGGTTCTCTGGTTCCTGTGGATCCTGGTCCTGGTCCTCCTGCTGCGGTTCTCTGGTTCCTGTGGATCCTGGTCCTGGTCCTCCTGCTGTGGATCGTCAGCCGCCGACAGTTTTGATCAATATTGGTCCTGTTATTATTATTCATATATTAACTATTGTCTTGTTTTTCAATGTTACCATATTTATCAGTATCAGTCATATTGATCAGTATTGATCAGTATCAGTCATATTGATCAGTATCAGTCATATTGATCAGTATTGATCAGCACCAGTCATATTGATCAGTATCAGTCATATTGATCAGTATTGATCAGCACCAGTCATATTGATCAGTATCAGTCATATTGATCAGTATTGATCAGTACCAGTCATATTCCTGTTGTCAGTGCTATAGTTGCTGTTTGGTTTCTCTCCTGAATCGTTGGGTCTCTCTCTAATTAAAGACTTTGGTGTTGAGACATCGCTGTTATGAACTGGCGCTCTATAGATAAAGATTGATTGATTGATTGATACAGGGCGGCCTGGCCTGGCTGGAGTTGAGATCACGATGGGTTATGAGAGTTATGTAAGCGCCTCCCTGATGAAGAGGAGTGAGTGTCAGAGTGTTTTCAGATCAGATCCTTTTGGGCCAATAAACGATCTCCTCATGTGCACAAGAAGAAGAAGACGACTCTTTATTATCGTCAGCATGAAGCTCTGAACTCCACAGATCCCTCACGTCACCTTTAGAACATACATGTGATGATTTTTAGGATTTTTCCAGCATCGTTTCAGGCACCTGAACGTCACTGAGTTCCCATGTTTGTCTGTGAAGTATATAAAAGGCATGTATGACAGTTTATATATGACAATAAAGGAATTTTAGATGACGTGAGCTGTAATCTGTCCTCAGACTGGAGGACAGACGTTTAAAACTTTATCACCTGACGTCTTCGTGTAACTGTTTCATTTATCTGCTTCTTTTACTTCTTTGTTTAAATGTCTTGTTCTTAGTCTCAGTTTGACTGAACCGACAAGGACCACGACAATGAAGTGGTCGATTTCCAGCGGTTTATTGAATAGTGAGGAAGGAGAGCTGAGTTGGAGAAGGTGGGAGGGATGGATGGATGGATGAAGGGATGGATGGAGGGAGTTTGCAGATGAGTGTCGGCTGGCAGCTTAAAGACAGGAGGGTCAACCTCGAGGGGAGACGTCTCTTCTTAGAAAAACACTCCCAGTGGTTCCTGAATTCAACGAAGAAAAGAGAAACAGAGAGAGAAAATATAACATATATACATGTAAAATATCAGATATGAGGAGTTTGAATACTTTGGTGCAGAAACGAGATGAGTCTGAGGCGTGGTGCGTTTACAAGCTACAGAAATCATGATGTCATGAACTGGAAAGACAGAAAACACAGTTGCTTCAGTTCAAACAGATGATTTAAGGACTTTCGGAGCCTTAAAAGCAAGAAAACGCTGCATCGTCTTAATCAGACCGGGATCATTCCTGAACATCTCCCCCTCTGCTCAGACATCGTTCTGTTTCCTGTACAGTAACGCTCACATAAATAATCATTAAAGTGCTTAAATAAATTAGTTTAAAGTACAGTACCGTGTTGGGCACATGTGTGTGTGTGTGTGTTTGTTCCTAATGACTCACTTTGTGTTAAATAATTCAACATTCTTTCGTCTGGTTTCGTTTTGTCTCTATAACATTGTCATGATGTCTTTTTATGATGTTGTTTGTCACAGAAACTAAATCTAAAATCTCCGTTTCACACTTAATCTGTGCAAAATAACAGGTATAATAATCAATGCTTGTATTTTAAGAGGGTCCTCCTTCATCAGGGGCCTTTTGAAGATTTGAGGGGTCAGTTATGATATCCACCATTTTGTAGGAAGCAGCATGTTTACTGCAGACCTGTTTGGGAGCAGCAGTGTAGCTGAAAACCTCTACCAAGGCTTCACGATCCTCCAGAGTCTGCTGAGATTCTCTGTTTGTCTTAAAGTCAACAAACCCCCACAGAAAGACTCAAACCACTGTACTTTACCTTGACTCAGTCCCACTGACTAAAACGTGGACAAATCAGCTGCTGGAAAATCCTCGACATCCCCAACATCACCTTCTTTTTTTGTCCTTGATGATTTCCATCCTCAGCAGGAGCCAATGAGCTGAGGGCCGCAGACAGGAAGTCAGAAAATGTAGAAGAACGTTGTTGTTGATGGTTTTGTTCTTTTCACAATAATGGAAATGCAGAATGACATCACAATGACTCCAGCAAAAAGGTACGCAGCCCCTTTTCCCTCCTATAATCTTATTAAACACTCTCATTTCGCCTAAAACTGCCCGACAGAAGCTCGGTGTCCCCGTCAGTCACACCTCGCCGTGGGCAGATTTCACAGGAACCATTTCTTCTTCTGCAGAAAGTAGTTCTACAAAATAGAAAATAAAAAAACTACTGGCTGTTTCCACAAAATAAACCATTATTTTAAAAGCTATTGGTTATTATAGCTACTGGTTGGTTTTCTTGGTTAAATATCAAAGGTGCCACGTGGAGTTTTTGGCCACTAGTGGTGCTATAGAGCAACATTTCTCTAAGTTGGACTCAGATCTGATAGACTGTGTAGAAGAAGTGAACAGTGAAGTCGATGCCGAAGAGCCTTAAACCTGCATTCTTTCTCCACTGGCTCCGAAAAAAACCAAAATGGTGGCAACAAAAAAGCCAAATTTGATGCTTCAGCGTCACAGTAGCTACGTCCACTTCTTAAACACAGTTCATGACTGACCTGCAGCGGCCAACAAAGGCAGAGAAGAAGAAGAAGAAGAAGAAGAAGAAGAAGAAGAAGAAGAAGAAGGAAGGAACGTTTGTTTTCCTGGACGAGAAACACTAAATGTAAAAATACTATAAACTATAAATTGCTCTGCCCATGTGGCCATATTTGAAACACCTCAGAGCAGTTAGATACTCTAGCTTATTATTATTAATATTATTATTATTAATATCCCCCCATTAGTTCTACAACAGGAGGCCATTTTAACGTCCTTCAACTCTCTCCAATCTTTAAACCTTTAAAGAGGCTTTCCTATGGAGCTGTGTACTATACTATTATTATTATTAGCATTATTGTTTCTCTATGTTTTGACATTGTGGTCTCTTCTAATGACCCTTCACATTAAATAAGAAAACTCCACAGGGCACCTTTAAGAGAGTCGGTGGTAAACGGAGGTAATCCACGTTTTAGTGTTTAACCAGAACAACATGGTGTCATCGTCCTGAACTCTTTACTCCCAGAATCCACCACAACCGCCTCCGTACGACCTCATGTACCAGTGAACGTGATCCATCACACCTGTTGGGTTTCTCCTGTATTTTAAGGCCGTTTCCTGGTTCCCTTCACCTGAGACACTCCAATAATCTGCACAGTTTCTTAACTTAACTAAAAATGATCATCATAAACGGATACGTGAGGCTTGTTTGTTTGTCCGACATTACCCAAGTCACCAGATCATCGTCTTTGAAGGACAATTAACACACACAATCCACACACTGCAAACAATTTCAATCCAACCTGGCAAAAAAAACAACCTTTTACTTTGAAACCTGAATGAGGTATGACTTGCATTTCCATTTGTCTTGTAGCTGCAGCACAACAAAGTAGGAAAAACATCCAAAAAACACAAACAAAGACGGACAAAATAAGAAATGTGGACCGTTTGCTCATGTTGGAAGATCAACAGATGTGAGAAAATCAAGCAGTCGCTCTGGAGGACGTAACAAAGCCGGACCTCAGCCCTGCCTGGTGGGATTTCAGGGTCCTTCCACTAAACACTGATTGTAAAAGTCTGTGACACAAAATGTGCGTTAGTGTCAGAACATCACTTCCATTATAGACTCCACAAAAGATTCAATCATACATCAATTCATTCATTGTCTACACCGCTTATCTGTAAGGCTTCACGCTCACGCTCAATTAGCCTGCATGCCTCTGGACTGTGGGAGGAAGCCGGAGAACCCGGGGAGAACCCACGCTAACGCAGGGAGAACATGCAGAAAGACCCCCCGCCTGCACCACCATGTTCCTCAGATTCAATCATTACTTTTTGTTCTTCAAATCTTCCTGAAGCTGCAATTTATCAGACTTTTTTCCAGCTGTGAGCAGCTGTTCTGGTCCTGCTGTGCAGCTCACGGTGTGGTGCATTCAAAAATCAAGAGGTTTTTTTGGTCTTTTTTGGTCATACTCGCTGTAGTTTTGACATTTTCCCACCATGAACACAGAACATACTTGCTGAGAATTGGTATGTAGTGTCAAAATGAGACAAAGGAAAGTGCACATTACTGTTACTGTTACATAAGGTCCCAAATGCAGAAGATGGCACTAAGCCTACACACTGTAACACAATTACACTGAATGTATGCTGAGCTGTGCACATTAATATATACTGTAATCCCCCTCGTGGAGAAGGATGCGGAGATTCAGATACGGAGCAGAAAAATGTAAATGCGTTTCATTAGGAATTCATAACTGACATTTTCCTCATAGTTAGATTTTTTTCCTCCCTGGTGGTTAATTAAGTTACAAATCGTTAGCGCCGTCTCACAGCATATCCATCAGCTCACGTCTGTGAAATGTTTTATCATCAGGAAGCAGACCAAATACCACAGCAGATCCTGACAGCGATAACAGAAATGTCGACGCTCTCTTTGCGGCACTTGTGCCTCAGGATCACATTAAAACAGATGTTTGATTAGAAAAGAAGGAGAATGTGGGCAAACTATCATAACCTCATGATGCCATAGACCTTTTTATTGATTTTTTTTTTTCAGTTTTCACAACAGCAGCAGTGCTTCTTTTTTTTTTTAATGCTCCAAGTGGGTTGGATTTCATCCTCCAGAGCAGAGCGGTTACAGTGCATCGCCTATGTGTGCAGAAGCGTTGTACAGCAGAAGCTAACCTGGATGAAATACAACTTCCATTGGATTGACAGAGCCACCAGATGAGTTTTACACCGAGCTGATCAATACTGTACACAAAGAGGCTATTCACCACAGAGCTGCAATAGAGCAGGATGGCTACAGCGCGTCCACGCTGCAATGTGGCTCCAACATCCAACATGGCTGCCGAAAAAAGTTGCTAAAAGGTTGTGAGCCGCTGAGGGCGTGATTCTCAGTCAGCCATCTTGGATTTATGAGAGAAACTACAGTCACAGAGCAGGACTTCCTGTCATGAATGATTGCTTTTTTCTGCTTCACGTGGGGCAACGACCTCCCTGCAGTCGTTTGGTGGCAACTTCCTGGATTCTTCTTCTACAGTTAGCCCCTTTTAAAAAGCTCACCAATAGATTTTGGTGAGCTTTTTAGCTTTCTTGCTAAGAGTTGGAGGAACAGATCGATGCCACCTTCACATCCGGATGTTAAATGTGAAGCTAGAGCCACCAGGCGGTTAGCTTAGCTTAGCTTAGCATAAAGACTGGAAACAAGTGGAAACAGCTAGCCTGCTAGCTCCATCCACAGTTTACACCTACCACCCCCTCCGAAGCTCACTAACTAACCCGTGTCACGTTGGTTTAACCTGTGCACGTTCTGATACATGAAGCAGGGGAGTTATGAGGCGCAATTTAAAACAACCAAAGTCTACGTTGGCGACCTCTAATGGCCGTGGTGATTATGCAAAGGAGGAAGTCAGGTGATGTCATTTAAAGATATTATCTCAAACTTTGTAACTAGCCTATTTATTTTAACACAAACCGCCATCTTTTCCTAAACATAACCAAGCAGTTTTGGTGCCTAAACCTAACCAAACTGCGACTGTTTCACGTGGCGTAACTGAAGTTATTTGCGCTCTTGTGGCTGCTCCCCATCCGTCCCATAGAGGGCGCTGAAAATGCTCACATACTGTCGAATCGACTGATTCTGTTGTTTCGTTATGTGGACAGAGCCATGCTAACAGTTTCCCCCTACTTCCAGTCTTTGTGCTAAGCTAGGCTAATCATCTCACTGATTTTCCACATCATTGGGAGCTCGTCTGTGAACGTTTTAAAAGTCGTATAAAGCGTTTAGTGTCTCCAGAGGGAGCTGTGTGATGTCTGATGAATATCCGGGAGTGATGTCACTTGAGTCAGCGTCGGTCGGGTCTGAGGACTACAAGATTTTCAAAGTAAAAGACTGTTGAGTTAGAGAGAAGTGAGGTGAGCAGGCCTCTGCAGCTCACTGCTCATCTCTGCTGCGGGATACGTTAGCCGCTACTAGCATAGCACACCTGACTCTCCTAGCTTAGCTGTCGGTGGTCGACTTGCATCGTGGGTAATGTAGGCGCCGAGTTTGAACAAGGAAGAAGACTAAAAAATATCTCCGCCTTTTGCTGCATCGATGTAGATCCTTTTGACTCCATCTTGACTCTGATAAATTACAGGATGTGAGAGTCGTACCATTTCCTTTAAATTTACAGGACGGGTTCCCACAAGTCTGCGTTCTGAGATTTCCTAAATGACTGTGTGACATGAACAGCACAGGGCCGTAACCAGGATTTTAGATGTGCAGAGGGCAGCGTCCCCAGTGGAACCCCACCCAGAAATGTGTTCCTTTATATTTAATACATTTATTTAATGTTTTAATGATATTTTAAGGTACGTTAAATCAATAAGAAATGGCCTAAATGAAAATCCTTTAAGGTTAATTTATCTTTCTGAGAATTTTGACTCTAATAAACCTTTAAAAACTCTCTGTGTGTAATTTGTGTTTAATCCAAGTTTCCTGAAATAATCCCAAGGACATGACCTCAGCGTCCTCAGTGGGAGCTACAGCACTTTGTTGTTGTCGTAACAGTTTTTGCATCTTTTTCTGACAAACCTGCAAGCAAATAGATGTTTGTTTTTTTCCCCAGAAATGTTCTTTTAAGGGATCAGCAGCAGCTCCAGCTTGACATTTAACATGTGAAGGTTTTGGCGGGAGGAAAAGCAGCGATTTTGATCAGAATACCGTGACATTTTCCAGCGTTATAAAACTCATCTTCCACAACATCTCCAGGTGAGGAAGACACAAATGCCAAATTCCAGCAGGGGACTGTAGGAACCGTCGCTCGACTCGATTTGGAGCTGGACTTGTTTAGCCTGACATGAAATGGAACATCAAAGCTAATATCAACAATTAAGAATGCATCTTTAACGAGAGGTGTGGTGGACAGACTCGGCTTTCGGTCCCTCCGAGTCACTTTGCACTATCTTACAGTGTGACTGAGCTGAATCCAGACTCTTTTAGCAAAATCAAGGTAGAAATCGCACTGATGCATACAGATTCGGACATTTACACTCATTTTGGAGCCTTGTTTAAAGTGAGCGTCAGTCACAGCAAGAAAAGGAACAGAAAAGACATACGCTGGCCACAAGAACAAACCACCTCTGTGTGTTTTTCTCAAACTAAAATCATGCTTTTATCTCCGTCTGGGCCAGGCACGTCAGAGGAACTAAACTAAACTTGTTGTAGGCACCAGTATTTCCCCTTATTGAGTCAGGAAAATGAAACACAAATCTTATTTTTTGCCCTTGGGGCTCACGGTAGCTTAGTCCTAAGCTGTTTGTGCTTACAAGCCAACTGACGTTGACTGTCAAACTCATATGGCAAAGTGAGTCTGTAGGCTACAGTCCAGCGCAGCACGTACAGGCGGGGGCCCCTGTATCTGGGGGAGGGTGGGTGGTTATGGGCTTTCTCCAAGTCACTACCATCACACAACTGCAAACCAGTCGCAGAGCCTCCACATCACCGCTGGTTCCTCCTCTGCACCAACAGCAGCCAACAGCCTTGTATTTGTTTTAGAAAATCCACTTGTTCAGAAATGACACAATGCAGGCTGGGAGGGTGGGAGGGTGGGGGGAGGGCAGGTTATTACATTTCCACAGTCCTCCTCTCCCTCGATCTCCATCTCTGTGCACCATCTATCAGGTAAAAGCTCATTCTGCAGCCCAGTTATCACAAACGAGGTGGATGTTGGTGGTGCAGCCCTCAGGGAGAATCTGTATCTGTGGGTTTGGTTTGATTCTGGCATTATACAGGTGATAAGAGGTGGGAGCTGGGGGGAGGGAGGGAGGGAGGGAGGGGGGAGTTAGATGCGTCTGGTAATGATGGCTCACACCCTGCAGCATCTAAACCTTATTAGTTTGTGGAAAGCCTGTTTGAAGTCCTCGTTGGACATGGTGTAGATGATTGGGTTGATTAAGGAGTTGAGGTAACCCAGCCAGGTGAAAATGTCAAATAACTCCGGGTGGAAGCAGGACTCGCAGAGAGGCACTAGAAGAGTGTAAATGAAAAACGGGAGCCAGCAAATGATGTAGGCTCCCAGGATTATTCCCAAAGTTTTGGTCGCCTTCCTCTCGCGGGCGGCGGAGATCCGCTTCTTCTCCAGCAGCGCGTCGGACACAGTGACTTTGACTTGGCTCACGTTGGCGGACGAGGTAGTGTCACAGGAGGAGGTGTCGTTCGTCCCGTAGTTCAGGGAGGTGGTGGACGCCACCGAGCCGGGGGAGTTGGTGATCAGGTGCGCGGAGGTGAGTCTCTTCCCCGGCTTGTTGTGCGACTGCTTCAGGATGCGCTTCCGTGCCTCCACGTAGATCCTCCCGTACAGGGCGATGAGCAGCAGCGTGGGGATGTAGAAAGCGCCGAAGGTGGAGTAGACGGTGTAGAAAATGTGGTCGGTGTTCACGTTGCAGCTCGTCACCTCCTCCGCCTTCACCTGGCGCCAGAAGAAAGGCGGCAGGGAGATGGAGATGGCGATCACCCAGGCGGTGGCGATCATGCCCGCTGCGCGTCCCGGCGTGCGCTTCTTGGAGTACTCCACCGCGTCCGTGATGGCCCAGTAGCGGTCCAGCGCAATTACGCACAGGTGGAGGATGGACGCGGTGCAGCACGTTATATCCGAGGACAGCCAGATGTCGCACACCACCTGCCCCAGAGTCCAGGTCTGGCTGACGGTGTAGAGCGCGCTGATGGGCATCACCAGGATGGACACCAGGAGGTCGGTGACGGCCAGGGAGGCGATCAGAAAGTTCGCCGGGGTGTGGAGTTTGCGGGACTGGTAGATGGTGGCGATGACGAACGCGTTTGAGAGCGTCGTGGCGAAAGTTAAGAGGGCTAAGGTCACGGCCAGACCCGCCTGGAGAGCCAAGTTACTGTCCTTCTCCTCCGCCTTCGCCGTGAAATTGGCATGGGTGTAGTTGGTGGAGATGTTCAACAGCTCTCCGTAGATGGCAGGCGTTGGTTTGAGCTGGCTGGCGCTCTCCATCCCTCCACCTTCCCCCGTCAGATCCCCCTGTCATGGAGCTGGAAGGAAAGCCGGGGCGCCGCCACCAAATCACCCAAACGTCCGTTCACGGCGCGTCCACGGAGCCGGACTGAGAGCGGCCGCATTGTTGGTACTGCTGTTGTTCTCCTCCAGCACTCAGACGGCAGGTGATGCCTCAAAGACACACTTCTGCCTCCTCTTCTTCATCTTCCTCACTCCAGCCGCAGCATTTTATTTGACACTCTCTGAGTTAAATATCCAGGAGGCGGATCGGAGGAGGCCCCCCCATCCTGCCCGGATCACACCGGAGCCGGTTGGACCTTCGGCAGCATCCGGAGGAGGAGGAAGCACTTTTTAATCCGCTCAGAGGATCCGGACAAGTTCAGAGCCGCTCAGGTCTGAGTCCCCCTTTTATAGAGAGGAGAGACTCCCCCCTCCCTCACCCTCTCTCTCTCTCTCTCTCTCTCTCTCTCTCTCTCTGTCTCTCTCTCTCACCCTCTCTGTCTCTCCCTCTCTCCCACACCTATCTCCTTCTCTCTCTCTCCCTGTGTCTCTCTCCCTCCCTCTCTCCCCGCCTCTCTCTCTCTGCCGCCTTTCTCTCACCCTCTCTCTCTCTCTCTCTCCCTGTGCCTCTCCCCCCTCTCCCTCTCCTCCTCTCTCTCCTCCCTTTCTCTCTCCCTTTTTCTCCTCTCTCTCCCACACCCATCTCCCTCTCTCTCTATCCCTGTGTCTCTCTCCCTCCCCCTCTCCTCCTCTCTCTCCCTCTCTCTTCCCTCCCTGTTTCTCTCTCCCCCTTTCTCTCTCTTACTCTCTCTCCCACACCTATCTCCCTCTCCCACTCTCTCCCTGTGTCTCTATCCCTCCCCCCCTCCTCTCTCTCCCCTGTTTCTCTCTCTTACCCTCTCTCCCACACATATCTCCCTCTCTCTCTCTCCCTCCCTTTTTCTCCTCTCTCTCCCACACCTATCTCCCTCTCCCACTCTCTCTCCATTTCTCTCTCTCTCCTCCCTCCTTCTCCCCCCCCCCTCTTTCACTCCTCCCTTCCTACACACAAATATACAAATCATTAAAAATCAATAAAATCAATGATCTGATATGAGTTTCTAATCATACAATCAGCTCTAATAAATAAATCTTATTGATTATGTGGACACAATATTCTTGATGAGGACAAATAATATGACAAACTCATGTTTTCTGTTTCTCACATCCAGATTCTCCAGATGAAGCACACTAATGACGTATTAAGTTAAAATCACATCTCTCTCTGATAAAAACACTCCGGGCTGCTTCTAACCATTATTTTCATTTTCTCAATTTAGCAATTTATCTCTAAATAGAGAAAAAGCACCCAAACCCCACTGGTGTCTAGAAGATATTCAGTTTATTAGCACAGAGGATGATGGAAAACTGCTGATAATCACATTTGGAAGCTGGAACCAGAGACATTTTTACTGGAAAAAATTATCTACATTATTATGTTCAATTATTCATGAGCATAATAATAATAAAAAATGTGTTTATGTAGCATTTATCAGACTCAGCGTTACAAAAGAGAAGCGTAGTCAGTGAGAATATAAAACAAATAGTGAGGAAGAATAAAACCAATAAAAAACTGAAGTACATGTTAACACATAATTATTAGCCACCGGTGGTGCAAGAGGAGCTTTTACTTTAGTAAAAGTAAGAAAACTACAGTAAAAGTACTCATTATATGGAAGTAAAAATCACTATGAGTGTTTACAGAACGCTAAATTCTAAAAATGTTTGTTACCTGAGTCTAGCAAGTTAGCAGTAGCATTAGCCCCAGTTAGCATTGGCCCCAGTTATCACTCGCATTAGCCCCAGGTAGCACAAGCCTTAGCCACAGTTAGCTCAGGCATTAGCCCCAGTTAGCAAGAGCATTAGCCCCTGTTAGCACTAGCATTAGCCCCAGTTAATACACATTAGCACCAGTTAACAAGAGCATTAGCCCCAGTTAGCACAAGCATTAGCCCCTGTTAACACTAGCATTAGCCCCAGTTAATACACATTAGCACCAATTAGCTCAAGCATTAGCCCCAGGTAGCAAAAGCATTAGCCCCACAAGCATTAACTCCAGTTAGCACAAGCATTAGCCTCAATTAGCACAAGCATTAGCCCCAGTTAGCATAAGCATTAGCCCTGTTAGCACAAGCATTAGCCCCAATTAGCACAAGCATTAGCCCCAGTTAGCACAAGCATTAGCCCTGTTAGCACAAGCATTAGCCCTGTTAGCACAAGCATTAGCCCTGTTAGCACTAGCATTAGCCCCAGTTAATACGCATTAGCACCAGCTGAGTTACGAACAGGAGCCTCCAGCTCTGTTGATACATACAGCATCTCTAATCGTGTCTCTGCCTCCTTCTCATATTCATATTTAATTGGCTTTATTGGCTTTATGAGGTTTTCAGCATGTTACCAAAGTAAAAAGGAAATTAATAAAAAGTCGTCATCTTCTCTTCGGAGGAACTCTGGGATTTTCTGGGTGAGTCAATTTGTGAGAAAATGAAAGCTAATAAATCTCTCTGTCCTCCGAGGATCCCTCATGAAGGTCGTCTGCTGGGTCGTAAGGCCCGAGGGTTTCCTCTGCAGAGGCCAACCGGGTCCGTTATCCTCTGACTGGGACTGATGAGCGAAGCCTGGAGAGAAGCTTCAGCACCACAGACAGCTCCACAGCACGGCCAGAGATCCTCTATGAGTACAGATGTCTCACTACAGGCTGAAATCATCTCCACTTCCTGTTTCCTGAGTGGGCGTGGCCCATCCTCTCTGGTGTTTTGGTCGTCCTCGCTGCCTCCTGCGCTGTTGGACCTCGGCTGGACCTCCTCCTCTTCCTCCTCCATCGCTCCAAACCAGGAGAGCTCACCTGTGGCTTGTCTCCTGCTGACGCTCTGCACCTGTGTTTGCCCATGTGAGGAGTCAGAGTGGATTGTGGGAAAGAAGTTTATGCAAACAAGTGTTGGAAGAATGACTGGTCTGTTCTTTCATTGTCAGTCTCTCCATCTGTTGTATGTTGTTGACGATTACGATCCGGTCGTCCTTTGATGGCGATTTGCCGGCGACCGCCACCGTGTAACGGCGTTCTCAGGAGGTTTTCTTCCTGGGCAACACACATGTCTGACAATCAAACCTTCATTCCAAGAATAATCCTCATTTCTGTGGTAATCTGCAGGTGAAAAGATGGATGGATCAGACTCCAAATCAACTCCAAAAAATAAGGAAATGATCAGCCAATGTAGCCACCATTTTGTTATTATATATTATTGATTTATGCTGATGTTCGCTATAATTTTATGCATTAAAGGTCCCAAATTGTGCTCTTCTTACAGGCCGTACTTTTAAGGTATTTGGAGGTCGTACTAATGCAGGTTTACATGATTCAATGTTCAAAAAACACATTATTTTCCTGCTCTTGTTCCCCTTATGACATCAGAAAGGGTGTTTTCACACACGTTGACTGAAAGATGGAGCAGAAACAGAGAGAGGACGTCTGTACTCACATCAGGGACACTTACTCATGTTGGAAAGACATAAAAAGTGCCTTTTGTGTAATATGAGACCTTTAATCACTGCGGTAGGAATGTATGCCATAAATCTCCAAACATATTTATAATTTTTGCTATTTTTAATTATTCTCCTCATGTTTACTACCAAATTACATTGTTCTGTCCGGGAATTCACCATGAAATTATTAGAAAATTAGTAGTGCGTTACCCAAATGTTTGCATATTTAGATTTGTTCCGTGAGGCTAATAATATTTCTCAAACAATGTTAACATTTAAAGTAAATTAACACCCTTCCAATTAAATATTAGTGATGCTTTTAGGATGCTGTGATGCGTGAAGCCGGCGACGTCTCTTCATTTTCGAAGCAATCACACCCGAAGGCTGCTGAGCTCTGGCAGAGTGTCGGTGAACCTGGTGACCATAATTCATGACGGCAATGAGGCCGAACACCTGTGCAGCTTCAACACAAAGCCTCCTGCAGCCAACAATCAAGTATTGATACAATAACTCTCACACAGGCAAGGTTACATCATCAATACGATGTGAAAACAGCAACGTGAGTCAGACAGGAAACAGATCCTCTAAATCTGATCATCATCACACTAGAGTGGCAGGAGGGATCTGTTCGGGGATCTGTTGGGTCTGTTGGTGGATCTGTTAATGGATCTATTGGGTCATTTGGTGGATCTGTTAGTGGATCTGTGGTGGGTCTGCTGGATCTGTTAGTAGATCTGTTAGTGGGTCTGTTGAATCTGTTAGTGGATCTGTTGGATCTGTTAGTGGCTCTGTTGAATCTGTTAGTGGATCTGTTGGTGGGTCTGTTGGGTCTGTTGGTGGATCTGTTTGGTCTGTTACTGAGTCTGTTGGTGGATCTGTTAGTGAATCTGTTAGTGGATCTGTTGGATCTGTTAGTGGCTCTGTTGGTGGGTCTTTTGGATCTGTTAGTGGATCTGTTGGTGGATCTGTTAGTGGATTTGTTGGGGCCGTTGGTGGATCAGTTAATGGATCAGTTGGTGGATCTGTTGGTTTGAGTTTGGCGCCTGTTGCCGTGACATTTGTGTACGTACATGAAGGTTTACTTTATCGGATGGATTCTGATCTGCTGTCGTGTTTCTATCGTTCACTAAATCCCTCTGAAAGTGAACGTGATCCCAACAGTGTCTGTCACCGCTGTGTCTGTCTCTGTAGTTGTGTGGTGAACTTTAAAAAGATGATCATTCACAGGTCTAGAGAGCAGAGGACAACCTTCAGGGAGCTTTAATTCAAAGCTGAAGAACACCGAGCGGCTAATTACCTTTGAGGCAGAGCTGATTTAAAAATAAGTTGAAGACCACTTTTCTTTTGGCAAACAATATTCATCACCAGGGCCTGTGCTCTCCGTGAGCACGATCAAAGTGAGATTTTAAACATAAATTATTGATCCCGCTTCATTCCCCCATATTGTTCTGGCCCGTATTGATCCCGCTGGTGAGCAGAGTCACAAAGCAAAGCTCCCCATTCTCCGGCGCTGACCTTCACCCACACGCCTGCAGGCTCTGAGCGGTCCGAGGGAATCACACCACGGACGCTCTGGGCTGAAACGAGATTCCTCTGGACGGCGTCTGTCCTCGCTCTCTGTGAGAGGCCGAGGGGCTCAGTGATCCAGCGGGACCTCTGCATCGAGCCGCTGCTCCTCCAAATGAAGAGGAGCTGGTCGGCTTAAATCTGCAGGCCCCTTAAAATACTTCACTCAACAGTATATTTTACTCGAGGTGTAGAAGAAGCACTGTTCACACTGCAGGTGTGCAGATTTCACTGGGACAGGTTTTCATAAAATACCAAACACTTGGGGTAAAAGTACACCATTACACATTAAAATCCTGTGTGTGTTAAAGTATTATCAGCAAATATACCATTTATATATTGTATGTAAAGTATACTGAGTAGTGGAGGAAGTAAATGTACAAATACCACACAGTACAAATTGTTATTTAAGTGAAAGCATATAAATCTAATCAGGAAAATGTACCTAAACTATTAAAAGTATTGACAGTACTATAAGCAGTACTTGGATTCTGCAGTTAATCTCATGTGCTTCATATATTGTTGGGTCCTTTAATCCATAATACAGCATCATATTTTATGGGTTTTCTTTTCTAAATTCTAATCTGCAAAGTAAGTGTAGCTGTTGAACAGATGTTGTGGAGTAAAAGGTGTAAAATAGAAACACTCACGTTAAGTACCAGTGTGAAGCACTTCTAAATGAAAATCTGCCTCCAGCAATCCATCCACTGGCGGACTGCCCCTTTAAAACAAGTGAGAAACATCTGTCAGTGCAGTTAAATTCAAACTTAATCTAAACCAGCATATTTAAAAAATGTCCTCAAGCTAAAAGCGTGTGAAGCGTCACAGAAGATGATGTTAGTCTCAGAGAACAGTGAAGTGCTGCCGATGTTGTTGGTTTGAAGAGCTGCCTGAGATCAGATCCAGAGGACGGCCGCCTGTTGCTGCAGATAATGAGCCGGCATGTTTGGACAACAACGCTCATACATATTGAGGACACTCGAAAATGTCATTGAGGAAACTTCCAAAAGGTTAACAATCACTGGATGCAAATTCTGACAATCTGCAGCGAATCAGAGCAGAATTAGTTGAACTGTGTGTCGGCTAAAAACCTACAGAAATAAAATAAAATGTTCTTATGATGCCTAGACAGGAGCGTTTCTCTTTTTTAAACACGTGTACCCTCATCAACATGCTCCACATGGGCTCACTTCTGTTATTAGGACACTGGATTTTGGTGTAATAGTTTTATTTTCATACAACTGAACTGTCAGTGTTTAAGTCTGGTCCAGTTTGCACCTTCTCACTCCTTCTCACCTGTTTATCCTTTAGTTTCAGCTATTTCACCTGTTTATCCTTTAGTTTCAGCTATTTCACCTGTTTATTCTTTAATTTCAGCTAAAATTTACCTCTTTATTCTTTACTTTTAGCTATTTCACCTGTTTATGCATTAGTTTTAGTCAACAATGTAATCAAGGTCACCTAGGTCACCTGTTTATCCTTTAATTTCAGCTATTTTCCCAGTTTATTCATTGATTTTAAGTCTCTCACCTGTTTATTTATTAACGTGAAGTAAATGGTAAATGCTCTGTATTTGTGTAGCACCCTTCTAGTCATTTCGACCACTCAAAGCACTTTTACATCACATCCTCACCCATTCACTCATCATTCATACAGATGACAGTGAATTCTCTCACTGGAGCTGCTTCAGCAGCAGGTTGGGGGTTCAGCGTCTTGCTCAAGGACACTTGAACCACCACCGACATTCAGATTGATGGACGGCTCTGCTCTTGTGTGCAGCTACACTTATAAAACCATCGATAACATGGTCACTAAGGATGATATGAAACGACTACAGTGAAAAACATGAACATTATTATAGCCTTCACATACACATCAGTTCAGGTTGTATTTTGTTGACATATCTACATTAAAATTATGCAAAAATGAAAAGATAACAATATCAAGCACAGTTCACAGACTAGCTTTTGAACACAACACATTTTTGGTGAACTGTCATCTGTCATGGCCGCTCAGGGTCACAGATTGTCAGTCGCAGATTTCAGTGTAACACCTGGAGAAGCTAAATTAGCATAATCCTCGTTACCACCGTAAACCTTTGATGGAGGAGCTGAAGAGCATGAGAGCCGAGATATGGAGCATCAGGACGGTGATTTAAAAGGTAACGAAGCTGTTTAGTAGTTTACGTTGAGAATTTGAAGTTGTATTTTACCATAAAAACAGAATAATGAGCTAACTGTAATAATGAGCTAGCATCGTCATTAGCTAACGCTAGCCGTGCACCTCATTAACGTTAGCTATACTTTGCTTCAGGTAAATTTAAAGTTTAGTAAGTTATTTTTTCTACATCAGTGCTATTTTCCCCTTGTTTTTGTGGACAGACATGAGTTCAGGCTGCCAGATTATATTAGAGACGCCAAAAGCACCACAAGCTAACTGTAGCTAACCGTGCTAGCTTGAGCAAATCAGGCTACTTTGGGAAGTTTTCAAGAAATAAACCTCAAATCGTGACAATTTCTGCATTTCAGTCTCACACAGGGGACAAAACTGATGTGGAGATTTAAGGGAGAGTAACAATCAGGATGGAGAGCGACATCATCTGTAAATAAATGTGGTTTTAGCGGCTGTCCGACAATGGAAGCAATGGAAGATTTGTTGGTGAATTGGTTAAATCTGAATAAAACAATATTAACGGTTTGGACAGAGGCGGTAGTATAGAAACACGTTAACATTGCCGAGTTGTTCTGGCTGCAGGTTGGGAAGCTTTTATAAATGTAAGATGTAGTTTCTGACTTTTTTTAAATCTTACTTTTAGTATTTTTCACTTGTTAAACTTCATAGTTACGTTTTTCTTTTGCTAACTTGTGATGGGAAGCTTGTGGGGGAATGTAATATAGTACATTTACTCCAGTACTGTGCTTAAATATAATTTTGGTGCATTTTTTTGTATTACTTACTTGATTACTTTTAAGATTAAAACTACAAATATTGCAGTGGATGTGAGGTAAAACTACTGTTTTTGTCAATGGAGTCTGGTGGCTTTGAAGACTCAGATTGTCAGTTATATCGCTCGCTTCAAACACACCAGACTCCATTCACAAAAAGGTAATTTTACCTAACAGAGCACAAGAGTTGCTGATCCACTGCTGCCTCGACTGGTTAGTCTGTTTGTGTTGTTATATGTTAAAGAAATGTTGTGTTGGGTCTGAACTCACCCTTTAAAACACAGAAGTCAAACAAACAAACTAACCAATCGAGGCAGCGGCAGACCAGGAATGTTTGTGTTCTGTGAGGTAAAATGACTGTTTTTATGAATGTAGTCTGGTGTGTGTGCAGAGAGCGATACAACGGCTGTTTGTGGTTAAACCAAAAGGATCTTTCAGGTCTCTCTCTGTAGGGATCCTTTCCATGATGCTGTCACACACTTAGAATAACACTCTGAGCCTGTCGGTGGCACTTTTAGTGGATGACTTACTGTGATATGAGACAAAGGAAAGCAACAAATGGCTTCATTTTCTGCTTGTCGACTATTGGAGTGATTGTTTTGGTGCCACCTTGTTTTGTTTTTGGGTAAAGTTTGATTTTAAAGATGTTTTTTGTTATAATGATGAAGAATAATGTCTTTATATGCTCTGTTGTGCACCTCAGCAACAAAACAAAACATTATTTTGAGGACTTGCTCTTTTGAAAACTGTATTTTCTGATGAGATTATGACCTCGGCTGAATTCTGACTGTGGAAGTTTTCTGTTTGTTGACTCTGTTTTTCAGGAGCGAGCCGAGCCGAGTGGTCTTTCATGAAGGCCAGAGTGGCCCTGGCGGTGGCTATAATAAAGAACAAGCCGCCGGGCATGAGCGGCAGACAGTATGCAGAGTCTTTGGCCTGCACGCTGAGGAGGCAGGATGAAAGCTGGAGGAGAAAGGCTGAGGAGTGGCAGCAGGAGGTGCTGAGGCTCAGACAGGAGCTGCTGCTCAGCAGAGCGACGTCGAGCTCAAAGAGCACCGCCGAGGCAGCAGGTGGGTCGCAGGTGGAGGAGGAAGTACTCAGATCAGTACTTCAGGTATTAAATGTTACTGCTACAAACTGGGTATTGAAAAGCCAAGTCATTGTACATTTACTCAAATACTGCACTTGTCTTTTTAACTTGGAGCTACTTTGACTTTATTGATTTTAATTTGCTGTCACTTTATGCTTTGAGGGAAATATTGCACTTTTTCCTTTGCCACATTTATTAGATTTAGTCATAAGTTACTTAACAAATTAAGATCTACAATGCAAAATAGAATCAAACATTTAAATAGTTATTTATTATAATTATGTGTATTTATACGTAGTGGTATTTTTATCTTTACTCATGGGTGGAAGAAGTATTCAGTAAAAGTACTAATACCACACACACTCTATAAAGGGTAAAAGTCCTGCAAATGTCAAATTGCAGTAAAAGTTTAATGATTAATGATATAATCAGGATTGATTATTACAGCTGAGAAGTGCTGCTGAAAATGTAGCACAGATCAATCAATAAATAAATAATTGTCCCGACTGGTTTTTATTGATGCTTTTCATACTTTGGACAGTTTGACCGTGAAAAAGTATTAAATTTAACTTGGTGAACACAGAAACCCTGTTTATTGGCAAAGTAAATTCTAGCGGTTCCTCTCTCTTTGCCAACTCGCTCGTTCTTGCCAAATCTCCTGACTGCTTTAAATGATGTTATCATGTGTTTCTCAGGAATAGGCGGCAGCGTTTCCCTGCAGAGAATAGGTCATTTTTGAAACAGCACTCGGCCCCGAACAAAAACACACACACAGATGTAAACAGTGCAGCTTTACGACTATTTGTTTCTAGGAAAACACTCAAACCTCCTAAATCTGAAGCCCCAAGGGCCGAGGGGAGACATTTAGGAGTATAGCCTGTAAAAATGATAACCAAAGTCCACCTGTTCACGGAGTTATGAGCTACAGCGCCTGTAATTTTGCTTTTAGAAGCCCACCGGTGTGATTTTACTGATTTAAAGTACAACAGTCTACCTTAAAAACATCACCTACCTTACCTATATACGTGCTTGTCTGAAAACCCTGCGAGACAGAGCTGCTCACCACTTACTGAATATTGGAAATTTGTGTGAAAATACAGGAAAGGGGCATCAGTTTCGCCTCCTTTCTATTTATTTAGCAGTGATGAGGCAGCGCAGCAAAAACAGTTTACCCACAGAGAAAATATGAAAGTGTAATTTGGCGCAATTTGTATGTGGTCCTGATGTTTATGATGATGTGTGAAAACAGACATAGTGTATATATATTTTTAGAGTTGGACAGAAGCAGAGAGTAAACTATAAACACTGCAGTTTGTTTGTACAGCCTCCTCACAGTCTACTTACAGTATGTATACCACAAACAGCCGTTATAGCGCTCTCTGCACACACACCAGACTCCATTCACTAAAACAGGGATTTTACTTTGCAGAACACAGGGGTCGGTGGTCTACAGCCGCCCCGATCTGTGAGTTTGTTTGTGCTATTGTTTGTTAAACAAAGGTTGTGTTGGATATGAACTAACCCTCTCAAACACTGAAGTCAACGACAATAATACAAATAAACTAACCAGTTGAAGCAGCTGCAGACCAGCAACTCCCGTGTTTGACAATGTAAAATCCCTGTTTTAGTGAATGTAGTCTGGTGTGTGTGCTGTTTGTGGTTAAACCAAAAGGATCTTCCAGGTCTCTCTCTGTAGGGATCCTTTCCATGATGCTGTCACACACTTAGAATAACACTCTGAGCCTGTCAGTGGATCAAACAAGCTCTTTTAGTGGACTTTGCCATAGTGGCACTACTATTACACAAATATGTGTAAAATCTATGTAAAAGCATGGGCCCAGGTTTAAAAATGCAGAAATCACCCAAGTAAAAATACCCAGTACGCAGAATCTCCTTTTCAAAACAGAACATTATATGTAGTTTACAGTTGTTGCATTAATATTTTCTTCACTTTAATGCTGCAGCTTGTAATGGTGGAGCTTGTTTTAACTACTGTGTATACCAGCGGGTAGTTTGATCTGGGATTATACATCCGACATTATGAGATCAGTATATTTTTGATTGATAATCTGAATCTGTAATGTAACAAGTAAAGCTGGTAACACTCAAGTTAATTACAAATACCTCAAATTGTTCTTAAGTTTAGTACAAGAGTAAAATACTGTCCACCTCTGGAACTGCCCGATGTTTTGTCTCCATGTACAGAATCATATACAGATATAAATATGCTTTAAACAAGACTGATTCAGCTCCTTTTTGGACTAATTTGTTCCGTATAAACTCTTCCAGGTCATGACGACACGATGGACGTTTCGCAGGACCTGTTTGGACCAGGCTCCGACTCGGAGACCCCCGAGCTCCTGCTGGAGGACCCCCAGCCTGCCATCACACCCCCGGAGCCGCCGCTTCCCTCCTCCAGTCATCACGGACGACCTTCTGGGAACGCCGTGGTTCCTCATGTGCAGTTCCTGCAGTCGCTGTGTGCTCTGCACCGTGCCCAGGGGGACACCAGAGGCCCGGAGTCGCTCTGGTTCCGCCCCGATGGAGATGCAGGGTCGGTGCTGGCCGACTCCGTCTGCCAGCTCCTTGACTCGGTGGTGGCGGCGTGCAGGGACCCCCCTCCGCTGGGACCCCGTGACCTCGTCCTGCAGGCCTGCCAGGTCGCAGCTGAAGCGATGGACCTCTTCTGCTCCCAGCGGCTGCCGTCTGTAGAGTTCATGAGACACGTGGAGGAGTCACTGAGGGAGCTGACTGGGACGCTGCTGCACTGCAATCAGCTCAGCAGGGTGAGTGAAGGGATCCACGGGGGGGGGGGGTATTTTATCATTAGTGTGGCTGTGGTGGGCCCCCTCAGCTGGAAAATGACCCCCACTGTTCCAGCAGCTTAATTAAAGGGAGACGATGTCTTTCTGATCAGATATATTGCCAAACATGGATCATTTTAACACATAACTGAGTGAAATCGCTCATGTTACAAAATGACCACATTAATGAACATCTCTGGTCCGGAGTAGGGATTTAAATATTCCAGCAGTCGTTAGTGTCTTATTTTTAAAAATATATTTTCCTTTTATTTCACCGGCATCTGGTCGAGAGCTGATGTAGCCTGATGGCAGAAAGAGGAGAAAACATCCTCCTCCTCCTCCTCCGGAGCATGTTGTCGGCGCAGGGAAACAAACTCGGTATTCAAATGAACCATCAACCGTCTCCAGGTTTTGCTCCGTAGATTAAGGACACAGCAGATTTCTGTGGGATTAAATCACCGTGTTGGTCACAGCTCTTTCTCACCGCCGGACATCCCCTGGGTAATGCCAGTCCTTTGGAAAGGAGGCTTAAGGGGCTTACGTGACGGTGGCAGTGGCCGCAGCATTACATTAACTTCACTCTAAAGAAGTTTTAACACCACCCAGCTTCCTGTGAGCATCATTAAAGTTCCCTAATATTTTATTTTCTCAGGCTTGGACGGGATTATTAGTGTTTGTGTGAAATCGTGTGTTGACTCAGCGTAATGCTCCAGCAGCAGAAGCGGCGGAAAGCTTGTAGAAAAATGTAAAAATTGATCTTTTATCCGTTTAAAACCGCATCGAGTCTGATTAGAGCAAAACGGGCCAAATACATTTTCCGTGTAAACAAGCAGCTGCAAATAGGACGACCAAAATACCAACTAATCATCGTTTGTTTGACCTGTTTTCCTCCCTCAATTAATCTTTGAAATTAAAGAATGTACCGAAACATACTGATCATCACTGGGTGGCTTTAAATCGCTCGTTCAGTCCAACCAGCAGCTTACAGGCGTCATGTCGACTCTTCTGCTGGAGTTTTGAAGTAGTTAAAGTTTGGAGAAACACCGAGGTGTAATGAAAGTGTGGATGATAAAACTGGGTCTAATTGATACGAAACAGAAGAACCAGAGAAGTTGGGTGTTCTTGTGCAGCAGGTCTGTCAGGCTTTGTAGTCGTGGGCTTTAGTAACACGATATCCAGGGAGTTCACAGGGCGATGACTCTGTGTCGCCCATCCCAAAGCAGAGAGGACGAACTGTGTGTTTAGACCGCCACTCTCATCACGGTGGCGTGAACACGACACTGAAGCGACCGTCTGTTCCTGCTCCGTCTTCTCTGCATTTCAAAGAGGTGGAGCAGCCGAGCGTCCTGTGGGCTGTGCAGTTTGTCGTTTGATATGCGTGTGATCGTCATTCATAATTTCACATTTTAAGTTTTATTTGAAACAAACAGAAGCAATAAAGTGGAAAAAAAACAAGGTCTGATGACGAAAATAGATTATAAGATATCACAAAAGTTTGATCATTAAAATGATAAAATAATCACTAAAATATGTAGTAAAAGTGAAATACAACCAGCCTAGATTAGAAAATGGAGGTAAATGAGGGATTTTGGCCGCCGCTCGCTGCACATTATCCCGCTTACCAAAATACTGACTTCAAAATGTTGTTGATTTGAAAATGACTTTATTGCTTCTGCTATCAGAACTGTGTCCATAGCAACACACTGTAGAAGATTCAACAGTTGAATAATTGTATTTATTCAGTGCCTGTTTACCGAGCATCAGCCTTACGTGTGCGTTGCTTCATGTCGAGTGGATAAACTCCTGCTGCGTGTTACATAATGTGCTGCTACTTAAACATAATATACATTTCATGCACATGACCATGTTGTCTCCAAACACTTGACTAATAATGCAGCAATAAAACTTTAACAGAGACACAAAGAGGATCACAGTATCAAATACAAACAGCCTCTGCAGGGGAGGTAAATAACAGCCCCGGTTACTGTTCGAGGAAATACAGTAATAATAATAATAATAATAATAATAATGATGATGATAACTTTATTTGTGTTGCACCTTCACAAAGTGCTTTGACAGACAACGTAAAACAGGATACTGAGGGATCAATATAACAGTGAGGCCAAACAAAAGCAAAGGATCATGAATTTAAAACAAGAAAAAGACATAAAACAGAGGAGAAAGACACAGATGGCAGAAGAGATAAAAAAAAAACCCAGTGAAAACATAAATATAGTCGTAAAAAGGAGTTCAATAAATCCAACTCATACATGCAAACCTACAGAAAAACTGGCTCATGAATTAAACCTCTAATTAACTGAGCAGTAAAATACACAGTGCATTGTATCATATACAGTTCTGTCAAAGGTGTGAGGAGATGCTGTAAAGACAGAATGCTCTCTAAAATATAGAATATTTAATTGTTTTATTGATTTTTACAAAATGCAAAGTGGGCGAACAGAAGAAAAATCTAATCCAGATCAATGTTTGCTGTGACCTCCCTTTACCTGCAGAACAGCTGATCGGTTCTTCAGGTCAGGTGTTTTATAGGCTCATATTCAGGTGTGTGAGTGACCAGTTATACCAAACAGGTGCTGACGATCACCAGTTTCATATGAAGGTGAATCAGAAACAGCTGCAGGAGGATTAAAACTGGGGGAGGAACAACCTGTGCTGCCAAGGTGACAGTTCGAGGTCATCATGTTCAGACTGAGCGCAGCAACCAGACACCAGGTGGTTCTCCTGCATCAGAGAGGCCTGAAGAAGCACAAAGAAACCAAGGAACCTTATTGAAATCTGAGGATGTCCAGCTCAGAACCAGCAGAAACCAGGTGGGACCAGGTTCACCAGGAGAAGTCTGGACAGAAGTGTCTCCGACGTGGAAACATGGCCAAGAGACTGAACTCTGCGTGAAAGCAGGAGCTGTGGAGCCGAAACATGGCAGCTGGACTGATCTGGACTGAGGCAAAAGGTTGGAGAGCAGAACAATACTGAGAGTGTGCAGGCAGCAGTGGAGCTGGTGGAGCCTCCTTGTTAGTCTGGAGCTGCAGTTCTGCAGGTGGAGTTTGGGGGATTTGGTCGGAGTTAATGGTGTCGTCAGTGCCGAGACACTAATCCATCATCAGTACCATCAGGGAGGCGTCTGATTTGGCCACAGCCAGTGTCACCAGGAACCATCTTCAGTGTGAAGGAGTCCACACACACACACACACACACACACACACACACACACACACACACACACACACACACACACACACACACACACACACACACACACACACACACACACACGTGTCCCTGAAGAACTGATGCTGTTTTGAAGGCAAAGGCTGGTCACAGCAAATATTGATTTAATTTAGATTTTTCTTCTGTTTGCTCACTTTGTATTTTGTAAATCGATAAAAATAAACAATTAAATGTTATAATTTAGAAAGCATTCTTCCTCGACAGCATTTCTTCACACCGGCACACTGTTGTACACATATTCATGTTTAAACAGCAGCTTGTTGTCACTTTGCTGTCACTACGTTTAACAGCAGCTTTCTATCTTCACAGTATATAAGACTAATCCTTTATTACCCTTGAAATGGCATTGAGAGTGTTTCCATTACACTACAGAGGGAGCGCGGGGTCCTGTTCCATTAGGTTTAACCGTCATTCAAAGCTCACCGAGCCCACGAAGCGTGAAAACCGCCTTCAGAGCCCATCGCCGCCTCACACATGTTAGTGTCATGACGGCAGCGGGCAGCTGGGAAATGTAGATGAAAGCCAGTCTGAGTTCACAAGGAGGAAATCATCCCGGCTGGCTGTTAGCGGGCGCTCAGAGAAAAGGCTGGTTGGAGGTGAGCTGCCCCTCGCCTGGAGCAGGGTGGGGGGGCAAAGATGGAGCCAAACGGCTGCAGTCAGGTGGGACGGTGTCCGGCGACCTGCCGCGGCCAAACAGGAAGTCGCAGAAATGTTTCCACCTCGTTAGATTCATTACAACAATAAATCTGCGTCAGTCGTGCTTTTTGTTGAATGATGCTGCTGTTAACCCTTAGAGGTCATATTTTATTAAGTAGTAAATGGATGTTAAGGGGCTTAGATCCCTGAATTTAAGAAACAGACTCACTGAACTCTCATCTCATGTAAGCTTTATTTGATTTGTTATATATTTAACATATTTTTCTAATAGTTGATATTTCAGAATATCTTTTAAAGGTATTACAATGTGGGAACAGTGTGCGTCTCTGGCATTGTCTTCTATTCTTTGTCCAGTTCAGCCTTGAAGAGCACTTTGTAAGTTCTCATTTTTTATGTTATATAATGATTCTTCTTCTTCTTCTTCTTCTTATAAAGCACGCACAGGATGTTTGTTGACACATTAAATCTTCATTGCTGAGCGTGAGACCATAAAAATGTAGCGTCAGATGTTACAATAACTCTTTTGTTAAAGTTCTGAAGTTAGTGAAATGAAAATATGCCAAAGATATCTGTGCTAAGTTGCCTCATGGGATACGAGGACGGCCACTTAGAGTCAGACCACCAATCACAATAACGCAGAGCAAATTAACGAGCAGGAATCCCTTTAGCTGGGCTCGGCGTGGAAACACAGGAGTTTTATTATGATGGAACTGCTGCTTTAGCATTTTAAAGCAAACACCTAACAGTCATAGATTCAGAAGTGTTGAATAAAACATTTGAGTTGTTTAACATTCATTCAGAGTCAGAAAAGTCAGAAGAACTCTTACTTTTGGGGGTCGGGCGGTTGCTTCAGGGGTTCTGTGCCATGCTGAAATATTTGTTCATGTTTGGGTATAAAAGTTTAAGAAACTATTATTTATACTAGAATACGAAAGAGCAATTTGTTTGTCCGTTGGGGTGAAAAATTGGCTTTACCTCACCATGAAATGCATACAAACCAGAGAATGAATAAAAAAGAACAGGTGATGTTTACACCACACCATCCGGAAACTGGGCACCATAAAATGTCAAAATGGAACCAAGGAAGAGACAAAACAGAAGACATAAAACCCTGCAGCAGGTTTGTGTCAATGTGAAATCCAAAAGGACAAAGTCCATGTTAGCATCAGCAGCAGAGCTAGTTAGCTGTTAGCATCTGATGGGCAGTTAGCTCACACAGCAACAGCTAATGGAGCTGTTAAGTCTTACAGCTAGCAGAGCTAATGGAGCTTACAGAGCTAATAGATCTTACAGCTAAAAGAGCAAATAGATCAGACATCTAATATAGCTAACAGGTATATGGTCAAATTGGGCTAACAGAGCTAACTGCTAACAAAGTGAACCGTCAACAGGGCTAATAGATCTTAGAGCTTACAGAGCTAACAGCTATTGCAGCTAATAGAGCTCGCAGAACTAACAGCGAATGGAACTTATCGAGCTAATAGATCTTACAGCTAGCAGCTAACAGAGCTAATTGATTTTAAAGCTAACAGAGATTGCAGAGCTAACAAATAATGGAACTAACAGATCTCACAGCTAATAGCTAAGAGGGCTAATAGACCGTAAAGCCAACAGCGCTAATGGATCTTCCAGCTAATAGAGCTTATAGATAATAGAGCTAACAGCTGATGTAACGAATAAAGCTAACGGAGCTAATAGATCTTATAGCTAACGGAGCTAATGGAGCTTACAGAGGTAACAGCTGATGGAACGACTCGAGCCAATGGAGCTAATAGGTCTTACAGCTAACAGAGGTAATATAGTTTATAGCTAACACAGCTGAACACACAGCATCACTGAACAAGTGTTAAAACACAACAAGTTTACAGTTCATTTATTTTTTCTTAATTCAGTTTTTTGCACTTTACAGGTAACTTGATCATAATAATCATCTCTGTCAATATGTGACATTGAATCTATGCAGACTTCCTGTTCAGCTTATAAGCACCTTTATAGTGTGAGTTCTGTGTGTGGAGCCAGACTTCTCCCTCCTGTTTGATATCTCCGATCTCTGGTGCTCACTGCATGTGTAATTAATGTTTTTGTTGCGCTCGCTCTCCTTCAGCCTGCCTCAGCTGCTCGTTTTTAGTGGGTCTTATTTTATTTTTTCCCAGAATGTATTTTGATAAGGCCTCAAGAGTTGTTACTCAGAGTCAAATGTGGGACTATACAGGCAGAGAAAAAGCTTTTAAAATGTAATCATTCAGCTGTGGGCGATACGGGTCACTGATCTCAGCTGTGCTTGTGGCTGCATCACATTTTGGCCTGTTGACAAAGTGCTCGGAGAAATTGGTTTTTCTGCCTTTTCTATTATGGATGCCCTCTTGTGTGGCGAGTGAACTGTGGTCCAAAACGGCAGCTTTAGAAAGAAGCCGTCTCTCATTGATTCTGAGGAGCTGGCACTGAAGCCTGAGGTTTAAAACTCTTTGAACCAAACTGATGATCCGTTGCTGTGATAATCAGTTCTTGACATAAATCACCTGTTGGATCAAAAAATATACGTGTGTGTACCAAACAACCAGTTAGAGGAACCGTAGTTGTCAATTTAATGATTTCTGAGGAGATGTCGTGTTCATGGCAGATATTAGCAGACTGGTTAGGGCTGTGAACTCTGTAGTTTAAACGCTGCGTCCTCGCTGGTGTTTCTTCTTCTGGTGACGTCATTTCTTGGAGGATCTTCTTCTTCTTCATGTCCCTAAAATGTGTCCAACCTCAGCTAAAAGGTGAGTGAGAAAAGGCTTCAGACTTATGGAATCAGATTCGTTTCAAAAGTTTCAAGCAAAACTTATTAAAAGTCAATCAAAATAAATGGATTTGAGAGAGAAAAAAATGAACTCAAGCAAAAAATGATAACCTTCAAAATAAAAAATGTCTCTTGAAAACAAATAACTGTCTTTTATTTTGTTCAGGGATGTAGTTTTGCTCTCGCCCTCTCTCCCTTTTGGTTACGCTTCTGGCTTTTTCGTTTGCGCTGCCAGATCGACTCCTGGGGATCTTTTTTCTAATCACCAAGCGGGAGAAAGAATCTTTCATTCGCCATGCAAGGCGTGCATGAAGAGGAAGCATAGGGAGGATACAAGCAACTGCTTCAAGATTAAAGTGATCCCCAGGAGTCAATTCAAGCAAACAGGGGAACGACCTCCGGGTCACAGCCGTGTCGCTCAAAAACTCAACAGCCAATAGGAACGCGCCCCTTGAAAGAGCCCGCCCAGGCGATAGGTTTGTGTCAAAACTTAAACAAAGAATCTGGCAGCGCAAACGAAAAAGCCAGAAGCGTAATCAAGAGAGAGAGACTTGCTTGAGTTCTCTCTCAAATCCATTTATTTCGATTGACTTTTAATGAGTTTTGCTTGAAACTTTTGAAACAAATCTGGTTCCATACAGACGGGGCCACATATGAAGAAACAATCATCAGATGTGGCTGAATAAAGACCGAAAACATGTTGATCCAAAACACTAGTGAACGTAGAAACAGGAACTAAATATGTGCTTTTATATAACTTATATATACCTGATGCACACATCTTTACTTATTGAGGCATCACTCCAACAATTACAGATAAAGTCTGAACACCTGTTTTCCACTTTTTAAACCTCCACACAGCTGTGAGTTCACTGCAGAAGGTGCCGTCTGTGATGACTTTGAGGATCCACGCTAATGAACTGTTGTATATTTCTGACGCTCGGCGAACACTCCATCGCTCTGCCAGTCACACTGATTGTTCGAGACAGTCCAGATACGGAGGGGCAGGCCAGAGATGGAGGACGGGGGTAATTATAAAACTGGAAAGGCTCCTGACAAGATCAGAGAGTGCCAGCGGAGGCTGCCGACCACTGGGACGCGATCCTAAAACATTCTGACACCAGAGTAATCTGTCAAACACGCTGTTCAGAAACAATTTCATTTTCAGAGTGGGATAAGATTGTTTGGGATACAGTGTCGTCATGAACCGCTGGAGAGATTTCCAGTGAAATTCTCTGACACTGTGAAGGGATTAACCGTAAGAAGTAGTCAACGGTTATTCCTTTGCTAAAATCATTCAAAATGCTAAAATATTTAAGGGTTTGTAAACATAAAAAAAACTGTTTTTCTGCCAATACTGATCCAGTAAACACGTTCTGACATTTTGACCTCCTTAACCCTCTGATCTCTAAATGCTGCGTCTGAAAAAGAAAGATTTCAGAGCCTCCATTGGTGTTTCTGCTTATTGTCCTCATGGTGGCCTCCATAGACCTCCACTACACACTAACACACTGACTAACTAGCACACACACACACACACACACACACTATAGACCTCCACTACACACTAACACACTGACTAACTAGCACACACACACACACACTATAGACCTCCACTACACTCTGACACACTGACTAACTAGCACACACACACTATAGACCTCCACACACTATAGACCTCCACTACACACTAACACACTGACTAACTAGCACACACACACTATAGACCTCCACACACTATAGACCTCCACTACACACTAACACACTGACTAACTAGCACACACACACTATAGACCTCCACACACTATAGACCTCCACTACACACTAACACACTGACTAACTAGCACACACACACACACACACTATAGACCTCCACTACACACTAACACACTGACTAACTAGCACACACACACTATAGACCTCCACTACACACTGACACACTGACTAACTAGCACACACACACACACACACTATAGACCTCCACTACACACTAACACACTGACTAACTAGCACACACACACACACACACACACACACACACACACACACACACACACACACACACTATAGACCTCCACTACACACTAACACACTGACTAACTAGCACACACACACACACACACACACACACTATAGACCTCCACTACACTCTAACACACTGACTAACTAGCACACACACACACACACACACACACACTATAGACCTCCACTACACACTAACACACTGACTAAGTAGCACACACACACACACACACACACACTATAGACCTCCACTACACTCTAACACACTGACTAACTAGCACACACACACACACACACACTATAGACCTCCACTACACACTAACACACTGACTAACTAGCACACACACACACACACACTATAGACCTCCACTACACACTAACACACTGACTAACTAGCACACACACACACACACACACACACACACACACACACACACACACACACACACACACTATAGACCTCCACTACACACTAACACACTGACTAACTAGCACACACACACACACACACACTATAGACCTCCACTACACTCTAACACACTGACTAACTAGCACACACACACACACACACACACACACTATAGACCTCCACTACACACTAACACACTGACTAACTAGCACACACACACACACACACACTATAGACCTCCACTACACTCTAACACACTGACTAACTAGCACACACACACACACTATAGACCTCCACTACACACTGACACACTGACTAACTAACACACACACACACACACTATAGACCTCCACTACACACTGACACACTGACTAACTAACACACACACACACTATAGACCTCCACTACACACTGACACACTGACTAACTAACACACACACACTATAGACCTTCACTACACACTGACACACTGACTAACTAACACACACACACTATAGACCTTCACTACACACTGACACACTGACTAACTAGCACACACACACACTATAGACCTCCACTACACACTGACACACTGACTAACTAGCACACACACACTATAGACCTCCACTACACAGCTCAGAAGGACGCCTATGTTTACAGACCTACAGTCTACATTGATCTCCAGAGAATACTATGACTACTATGAGGCGTGTTCCTGTTAGCGGTGTTTTATTGTGGGATCACTTTCAGCCCCGCAGCACTAAGCTCCTCTAAATGGTCAGTGTTTGTTTCCACCCCGTCCTCGTTGTCGTTGAGATGAAGTAACTCCCAGCTGCAGTGGAAGTGAATTGATGTGTTATATCAGCCATGAGTGTGCTCATCAGAGCAGAGTGTGTCCAAACAATTGCTCTGTAACTCTCTTTTATGTGACATTTGTCCTGTAAAGAAGGAGGGAAGCCACTCAATCCCTGATGGTGTGTTTACATGAATCAGAGGCTCAGGAAATTGGGTTGTGGTGACAGCAGGGCGACTTTCAGCGTCCTCACTTTGAGTTTTAGATTTATGGCTTCCACAGGCTCCTGTAGTTCTGTACCTACACGCCGTGTCTGAGGCCATTTATCCCTTTAACCTTTTATGTTTCTCCTCCGGCTGCCTGTCATCTCCCCCACTAGACACTAGAGATGGAAGTTTGCAGACCAAGTGCAAACAAGGAGGCGTTTTTTTTCCGTTTCAGCTGATTTAATTAGTTAACTTTTAATATATTAATGTACTCGCAGCATTTTCCCTATTTATTTAACAAGAAAGGTGTGAGGTTTTATATTTTTGTCCGCCGTCGCATTTTTACACCATAACGATCGACTCTGCTTGGAAAAACATATCTGAGACTAACAGAATAAGAAAAACAACAGAATGAATGAAAATTATGTTTCTATAAGGATCCTTTGGGGGGGGGGGCTTTTATTGTACCTGTGTGACGTCAGCAGTGGATTGAAGTTTTTTAACTTGAGTAATTTAAAAATATGAAATAAAGCCTTGACTGTACGACATGTGACTGATATTATGATTCACTGAGTGTGTTAATGTTCACGTTACCAAACATTAGCTGGAACGTTTTCACGATATTCATATTCATAGTAATCAGTCGGCCATGAAAGTCAATAAAAATACATTCCAAGTGTTTATTTTAACTGTAAAGTCTATTAAGCTTCACGTTGGCTTGTTTAATCTCCTTTTTTAACGTTGTGTATTTGGTTGTCGTGGCTGCTCGGCCTCAAAGTGGACAAAGAGCTGGTGGGCGACTGCTTGTTTAACGTCGAGTAATTAAGACTTTGAGACATTTGATAAAATAATGTTGCTGTAAATTTTATATCTTGAATTAACTTGATTTCAGTTAGTTAACGTGTTCCAGAAAGCCGGTTGTCAAAATGTAGAGTTTTCTAAAGTCGCCGTTGACCAGCCGTAGTTTCTCTGTGTTACATCATTGAGACGTAATGTTTGATTTCTGGAACATTACATCGATACAGCTGCCACTAAGAAATATATATCTTTGTGTTGGTCTCTGTCTCCAGACTAGCTGGTCAGTCTGAGAAAAACAAAAAAACTATGAATTAATCTCTTGACAGGAAGCTCATGCAGACAGTTTCACACACTCGCACTGAATCTCAGCTTCAGCTTCACGATGCCCTTGAGCCAAACGGTTTATTCCCTGAAGTGGTGCTGCCCACTGCCACCTCAACAGAGGGTGGTTTGAATGTGTTTAAATGGGCTGCTCTCAGGTAAAAATATGTAAAATGAACCAGGCGTTGGCGAATGTGAGCGTGAATGCCGAGTATCCCTCCAGGATGGGAGAAGTTAAAACCTGTGGCTGACCGTGCTGCGTGTGTTGTTCTTCAGGACGTAGCAACTACAAGGAAGTCTGTCAGTATTTTTTATTTTTCTTCTTGTCAGGAATCCCCAAACACTGAATGTATCTGCTAACAAGGACCGTGTAGGTGTCGGAGCCTGATATATCTTCCTCCTCTGAGCCTCACGGCTCCGTTGTTGTCCAGAAACTATTAAAAACACATCAGTGAGCCTCACTGCTGCTCTGGCTGACATGTTCCTCCATCACCGTGAACACACACACTGTAGGTCCTTCAGTCACACACACACATACACACCGTCCTGCTGCCCCAAACACTCACTAGAGCTCCAAATGTGGATTCATCCGCCGCTGAAAGTAGTCCCCAGCAGATGCACTACCGAGCCTGAAATTAGCTAGCATGTTAGCACTTCCTGTTCCCTCTTAGGCTGGAAGTTGGTGGTTTTTTTAACGATTTGAGATAAAATTCATCAGAAACGACCTCACTGATGAATTTTGAAACTTTTACGCGTCTTAAAAAAGGCGGTTGTTGCTAACGAGTGGCTAAATGAGACTACAGAGGCCGTTAAACATCATCACTCAAACTATTCCAACATGATTTATCAGTTTGTAGTGTTTTCTTGTTGTGGCGACGCTGAAGTCATGTGACCGTGACGCTAACCTGAGCGACTGCATCATACGCTTCAGCAGTCATAAAAGTGGTGTTCATTTATGGAGATTATCTTGCTGAGCAAAAGTATCGGACATTTTTTTTCTCCACAGAGCTGATTTTCTGTTTTAATCCAAAATCCCATGGGATATTTGTGGAGGGATCGAGGGCGATGCTAATGAGTGGGCTGGACTACAAACACACATCAACCCTGCATCTATATTTTAGGAAATCACTCAGTCACCTTCTTCTTTTCTTCAGGGGTCTTTTAATTGATTAACGAACTGTCACTGTGCAGGGAAAGGAATTTTTTATTTTTCTGACAGAACACATCCGAACAAACACAGACAGCCACAGGAGACGTGACCTACTCTCAGTCATGGACATGCAAAATAAAAACTGTAGACACAACAACACGGGGAAAATGTCTATAAAATACATCACAGAAAAATAAGAAATAATGAAATAAGTAAATAAATAAAAAGATGAAAGAAAGAAAAAAGACGGCTTCTCAGAGATTACTGAAGTGGGTTTGTCAGAAAATGTCAAGAGGAGCATTTTCTCTACATTCATACACACTATGATGTTTTCTGGCTGTTCGTCTGATATCTCAGGGCGCCAGTTTCTTAAAGTTTGGTGCCAACATCCACTCAAAGGACTCATAGATGAACTGATTAGATTTTGGTGGTCAAAGGTCGCTGTGACGGGCTCAGGCTGCGTTTAAAACCCCTTCTGTCTGCTGCTCCCTTCTCTGTCCAGTAAAGGCGAAAATACCAAAAAAGAAAACATTAAAAAGAAAAATAAATGTCTAAAAGTGATGACATTTTAATCCGTACATCTGTCCAGTCCATTCTCGTGAATGTGATATCGGTTCTTCAAACTTGGGCTTGAGGATGAACTCATTAGATAGTTATAGATAGATAGATCTAACAGGAGGTTAGACTTCACTCAGACGTCACAGTGTTCTACTGTTCTGGCTGTTAGGATATTTCACATGTGGTTCACACTCTGATCTCAGGTCTGACAGACGTGGATGGAAACTGTGACTTGACTGGTTATCGGAGACAAACAACCACCAGGCGGTAGTTCTGATTTAAACAGGGATCCGTGCTGCTGTTTTTAAAGATTAACGCCTTGCACGAACGGACGAGCATCGAAAATACAGAACAACATGTCGCCCTTTAGTTTCCCAGAGATTTTATTTGGTCAATATTTCACATTTCTAGAATTTCTTGTTGGAGTTGTCTTTCTGCAGCTCGTTGGTATTTCTACTAATGTACGCTACACTTCACAGCGCCTTGTAACTGCACCTGATTTAGTCTCATTTATAAACTCTTTCAAATGTCTACCTCTATAAAACCTACATAAATACATGGGTTTGGTCTCACACAAACTCTAGTAAAGTATGTGCTTATGCTTTTAATAACATGCGTAAAACAAAGTTAGGATTTATCAAAGGTTTAGCTCTTAAAGATGGCTGATTTGTGTATCCAGGACAATATGAGGTGATGTGGAGATGATGGTACCTTTGTGTATACAGGTTCATTTATCAGTTTGGATAAGTTGTGAATTGGGTCGCGAAGAGAAGAAAGAGTTTGTGAAACATTGATTGAACAGGTTTGATTCACTCAGCTGTAAGTCACGGTGTGTTCAGGTGGTGTTGGCTGTGGGAGTTTATGTCCTTTATGGTGTCTAGTTTCATAATCAGACTGAATTAGGGTGAGTTTGTCTTCAGTCGTCCGGTCTGATGTCATTTAATATCTCTCTGAACAAATCGGGGACGAGTGTCTGAAGCCAGGCTGCTCCTCTGAATTAATGTTCAAGGTTTCTAACGATCAGTTTCAGAACAGCACAGTGAGTTTCTTCAGAGTTTGAGGCCTCTGGAGGCTCATGGGGGAGCAGAGTGTGTGTGTGTGTGTGTGTGTGTGTGTGTGTGTGTAGGAGTTTGTTTGTTGCTGACAGAAAAATAGCAGCAAACATGGCAGCGTCTGTAGGTGTTGTGCCGCACACATTTCTATTGATTTGAACGTTACAACAAACAGATAATCAAACAGATTAATATGTGTCAGAGACGTGAGTGGCGTTATTTATCCAGCCTCCAGCGCTGACGAACACACTTTCACATTCAAAATACACGAATGTGGTGAGAGAAGAAAGCAGCATTTGTTTGAAGGCAGCAGTGAGAACACAGTGACTGAGGCTTTAAAACATCTGGAAGCAACATTCAGATTGTGTCCTGATAGATGTTTCACACACACACTTTCACTGTGGCGACACACTGAGACGCTACACACTCTTTTAGTCCGTGCCCCCCCCCCCCCCCTTCCTGTTGTCGCACCATTTTTTATTACATGTAAGATAATTTAACGACGTCATCATTGTCAAATATTGTAAATTTCCCCGTCGTTTGACTAATAAAGGCTCATCGTACCTCCACCAACCTTGTTTGTACAGTAAACAAAATATTTTTAGGAGTATTAGTGAAACAAAACAGGAAACAAGACAATTCATTAGTTTGTGACATTTTTAGATAAAACAGTGGATCAGTTGATGAAGATAATACTCTGAATGCAGCCTGTCCCCCTCACGGTGTTTTGTACAGACGTGTGGTTATTTTTTGTAGAATTAGAATCGATGGAAGTACAGATTTTTGTGTTATTGTGTGTGTAAATGTTGGTAGAAAGAGAGATTTCAGTGGCTCTCCATCAGTAAAGTCTTGTTTTTCCAAACCTCAGCTCCAGGCTGCAGAGAGGCTGATGGAGTACCTGATCACGCTGGGGAGCAGCAGCATGTCAAAGTCCTTTCTCATTCGTCACATCCTCGCTCAGATCAGCGCGCTGGCTGATCAGCTCTGGCAGGCCTTCCAGGTAAACACCCCCACTGCTTCACCACTCACACGCCTGCACTCCCATCCCTCTCCTCCTCCTCCTCCTCCTCCTCCTCCTCTTCTTCTTTTCTCTCTTTTGGCTCAGTGACAGCGTTGATCCCTTCCTGTCTCCCTCTTCCTCCGCTGCCTCATGATAAGCTGCAGTCATATTCCTCCCTGTTATCACAAACACTGTTGAAGCAGGATGAACCTTTTACAGCTCATATAAACAGCAGTTAAACCATGTTGAGAACATGAATCTCCTTCTTCTGCTCTCCATAGTTCGGTTTATTTCTCCCCCTCTTTCTCTCTGTGGCGCTGTTTTATTTCACCTTTTTGCTCTTTGTGCGAGGCTTCAGGTGCAAAACAGTTTGCCCTATTGACTCGTTGCCACGGCCACTTCTGAACCGCCACAATCAATACAGCGTCCCACCAGCTTCCTGCCTGCCGTGCATTCAAACGTCTCTCAGTAGCTCTGGTTACCGGCCGAGTCTCAGGCCAGGCGGGAGCTGCTGCGTTCGCACAGCCTGCTTCCTGTGAAAGGCAGAGCTGAGTGTCAAGCCGCCGGGGGTCCTCCGAAATGGAAATGTGTAAAAAAAGGAAAAGGATACAGATGATTTTCCCCCCCGTTCGTCCCCCCTGCTGAGCATCCCTCCCACTCAGCGGGGTCGGTCATGCTCACTCGCGCCTGTTTTTCTCCTTCTCCACAAGAGAGCCTCTCGAGGCGGCCGACGGCAGAAAGAGAATTTTATCAACACTGCATTTCCAAGAAAAAGAAAAAAAATAAATGAGTAGCTGAACTCACTGTTCACTGGCGATACAGAGCAGCCTTGTGCTGCCGTGGAGACGCTGCCCTCAATAAACCAGCACTAATGGGGGTGTTTGTAAGCAAGAATCAGAAGTGTCGGTGCTCCACAAACTGTCAGGTAGAAGAGGAGTCGTCCTCTTCCTCGCTGCATTCAGGAGACCTGGAGCTGTGAGCTGACGCTAACCATGTATGTAGGGTCTAGAAGACTAGAAAGATTCAGATCATGTAGCATGTAGTCGATCACCTCTGTTAATGCGGTGGACTGATCAGTGGACGTAGCCGATGCTGGGGCGACTCCACCGGCTCCAAACAGAAGTCTGACTGTCAAAAAACGGATTCGCAGGTGTGAACATTTGCTGCTTTTGTTGGTTCTGTGTCGTAATAAACTGAATTTATTTATCATGAAGACATTTGGTTAGCTCAGCCTGGGCTCTTGGATACTGTGATGGACATTTTTCACTGTTTTCTAGTGTTTAATAGACCAAATGATTGATTGATTAGTTAGATCGTCGTTGTTGCTCTCATCACTAAAACCGTTTCTGAGGGAAAACAGTCCCTCGTCCCACATAGACGGAAACAACGTCCACACTTAAGCCAATTTAAATTGATAACACTCTGCCAGGAGATGCTGTGTAGTTGGTTGCACCAGGATTAAATCCCAAATGGCCGATTAGTACCCCTGTCATGTACTGATCAAGATCCTGACAGAAGGGTTTCATGGCTCAAAGCTACATGCTAACGCTATATGCTAACACTGCTTGCTCTTGTGTTAGCCGCTGGGCTGACCTGGAGACTCAGTGAGGTAAACGGGTGTCGGTAGGACCCTCTGACCACTGGGGGGGTCACTGAGGGACCCTCTGACCACTGGGGGGTCACTGAGGGACCCTCTGACCACTGGGGGGTCACTGAGGGACCTTATTGAGCAGCTGGATGCTGGAGGATGAAGGGACGTGACTGAAGGTGGATCACATCCATCTCTTCATGTCTTTGCTCTCTGTGGCTCAGAGACACTCAGTCTGCAGCTCAGCTACTGACTCACTGACTTCAGGCTTTTATTTTGTACATCTACTTTACATTAAAGTCTCGTGCTTTGTTTAAAGTCTGTTCCTTACCTATATATATATATATCTATATAGATCTATATGTATGTCTGTATAATTACTGTGTGTGTGGATGTAGAACTAGAAATCTAATCAGCCATATATCATTTATCATATTGATGGATCCGCCCACCCGGTTGGTCCCTGCCAGTGTCTGACTGAGGATTTCGCTCCTGCAGCCATTAGTGTGCCCATGGAAATGTCTCAGAGTCCACCCCCTTCCACCCCCACCACTCATCTTTATTCCTTCAAGGCTGAAGACGAGCCAACGAGATTGCTTTTGAAGACTTGGTGTGTTTGAAGACTGAGCCGCTGGACCGTCTTATTTGCTTGTAGCTCCATGCCTGCAGCTCTCCGCGGTTCATTCTCTCGGGGGAAGAGGTCTCAGGGGAAGAGCTGCGTGCCTCCCCATTATGTAAAAACTGTAGAGGAAACTACATCTATGTTTCCATTAACATTTTATGCACTTAGCTCGTGCTGTTACCCAGAGGGAATGATAATGAGTGCAAATGTTGAACCTTCAAGTCCACAATCACCACTATCACAAGCGTACCAAAACACCCGAAGCGGTGGGACAGAGATGTGGTAAGTAAGGCAACAATAGAAAGGGGGAGAGAGTTAAAAGTTTGGGTTAAACTAATTACAAAATACCCAAAGCATTTTCTTAAATGATAACTATAAATCTGGGCCTTATTTTTACATATTCTGCTGTCTAAATGACTGGTAGGTACAAAACATGCAGGAGTTCATCCAGTTGTAGATTCTTTGGGGCAGCTGCACCCAATCAAATCACCACAAACAGCAGTTATATCACTCTTCAAAGCCACCAGACTCCATTGACAAAAACTGTAGTTTTAGCTTGTAGAAAAGGGGAGTTGCTAGTTTACCGCTGCCTTGATAGTTTAGTATTATTGTGCATTAAATAGATATTGTATTGGATCTGAATTAACCCTTTAAAACACCAAAGTCACACAATAACACAAACAAACCTACCTATCGAGGCAGCAGCAGACCAGCAGCTCCTGTGTCCTGTTCTCTAAAATCCCTGTTTTAGTGAATGTAGTCTGGTGTGTGTGCTGTTTGTGGTTAAACCAAAAGGATCTTCCAGGTCTCTCTCTGTAGGGATCCTTTCCATGATGCTGTCACACACTTAGAATAACACTCTGAGCCTGTCAGTGGATCAAACAAGCTCTTTTAGTGGATCTAGTGTGATCAGGTGCAGTTGTCCCAGAGGATCACGTTGCAGCCTGTTCTACTGGACCAATTTAAATTTTTATTGCTACCAGTCATTTAGACACCAACATATGTAAAAACATAGGGCTCAGGTTTAAAAATACCAGAGTTCCCTTTTTAGGATGTTAATATATAGTGACAAACTATATGTCACTCTGCTGAGGACCTGTTGGGACTCTACAAAGGCCCTCTGGGAGGATTTCGTCCCCTGTGGGAAAACTACTGAGCTTCCACATCCCCGGTATGGAGCTGTGAGCTTTGAAACACTCCCCAGGCTGAGTCAAAGCCATGAACAGACCCCTGCATCAACTCTTTGTCAGCAGCAGCAGACCTCTACCCCCCCGTCAATAGTGCTGAGGGAAAAGTATTTCTCAGCATGGATGATTTCCTTTGTGTGGAAAACTGTCATGGCTGTGCCGTATAAAGACCGAGCTGATGGCTCCTCTGTCTCCCTTTTAGCTCGGCTTCCAGTCTTTTGATTTTTGTTATTTAATGTCACGATTAACATGAATATCAGAGCAAGGTCTCATCTCTTCAAAAGAGCTCATCGTTTGGTGGCAGAATAGTTTGTCATGAAGGGAATGATTTATGATTTCAAAATAAAATTCCTGGTGTCCGTCTGGCCGTAATATTGCCTTTTGGTGCTTTCACACCCAACTGTTTGGGTCGGTTAAAACGAACTCTGCTGCGTTTGCTTGTTTAGTTTCTGGCTGGTGTCAAAGCCGTCAATCAGACCAGACTGGGGCTGCTTTTGATAATAGATGCATGATTTTAATGTGATTTTTAAAAAGCTAAAGTACCATTAAATCATCAGCTGATCCACTCTGGAGCGACTGAGTCACGTGCAACACCTGGTGGTAAAACCTGAGCCGGTCTGGCTCAGTGTCACCATCGTGTTCTTACTGTGCACATGACAAATAAACATCTTGAATCTTGAATCTTGAATTTGGTTAGAAAGACATTTAAAGCAGCAGAAGAAGAAGCGCAGTCTGTTTGATCCTGTTAGAAACATTTAAAGCAGCAGAAGAAGAAGCGCAGCCTGTTTGATCCCGTTAGAAACACATTTAAAGCAGCAGAAGAAGAAGCGCAGCCTGTTTGATCCCGTTAGAAACACATTTAAAGCAGCAGAAGAAGAAGCGCAGCCTGTTTGATCCTGTTAGAAACACATTTAAAGCAGCAGAAGAAGAAGCGCAGCCTGTTTGATCCCGTTAGAAACACATTTAAAGCAGCAGAAGAAGAAGCGCAGCCTGTTTGATCCCGTTAGAAACACATTTAAAGCAGCAGAAGAAGAAGCGCAGCCTGTTTGATCCCGTTAGAAACACATTTAAAGCAGCAGAAGAAGAAGCGCAGCCTGTTTGATCCTGTTAGAAACACATTTAAAGCAGCAGAAGAAGAAGCGCAGCCTGTTTGATCCCGTTAGAAACACATTTAAAGCAGCAGAAGAAGAAGCGCAGCCTGTTTGATCCCGTTAGAAACACATTTAAAGCAGCAGAAGAAGAAGCGCAGCCTGTTTGATCCCGTTAGAAACACATTTAAAGCAGCAGAAGAAGAAGCGCAGCCTGTTTGATCGTGTTAGAAACACATTTAAAGCAGCAGAAGAAGAAGAAACGCAGCCTGTTTCATCCTGTTAGAAGCTCCAACATCAACAAATTGGCACAAATTTGCCCAAAAACAGGCAGATTGAAACCCAGAGACATTGATCGTACTGTAAAACATCCTGTAATATTACTGTAGTGGACAGTTGGATAAGACTAATAAAGCTCTTAATCAGTTATTTCTTTGTGACACCACAGAACATAATAAAAAGTATTAAAAGTGCTGTATGACCTGCTGTCAGCCACCACAGTGCGATATCCCCTGGGTCCTGATGACGTCCCTAAAATGATCCAGTCAGTGCGTCACCTGAATATCTTTGTTTTGTTTAGAGGTCAGTGTGAACATGAACTGCACCAGAACTAAAAGGTAGCAATGTCAAACCAACATCTTTTGATTTTTCCTCATCCCAGAAAAATCCTCATCCCAGAAAAATGTTTTTTTCTTCTTATGGTATTGGCCATGGCAGGTGCAGCTTCTTACCAATTTAGTTAAACAGCACGGGCAAACATGCCCGCAGCTGCCCTGGAGCACGACGTCTGAGAGCACAGGATACAACACCTGAGCCACTAAAGAGACATTATAACTCTGCTCTGAACAATATAAGTGAAGTATTTCTCACTTTAGCGCTCAGATCTGATTCTGTGACGCAGGTTATGTAGCTGCGTGCATCATCAGGTATCCATCAAACGCAGAGCTGTTATGCGTCACCGTCTATTCTTGGTGAAAAACATTGAATGCAGCTACAGCCAACAAAGAGCTTTAGTCATACTAAGTGGATATTGAGGAAGTACATGAACCCAGCAGGAGTTGGAATGATGGGAAGCTTTAGTTTGAGAATTCTTTTGGGTTGATTTGATAAATAAAAACACTCCCTTTTTCTCCAGAAAAATTCATTTTACAGATTTTGGTGTATTTCTCTGATTGACGATGACTCACTGTGTCTGAATGATGCTTTGTCATCTAAAATGTTGTTGAGGGGTCCTCAGGCAGCGTGCAGCATGAGAGCGGCGGACTCCGCCACTAAAAAAACCAATAAAAACGTTCCACCGCGGGTTCAAACCCTTTTTCACTCAACTGAAAGAAGCAACTTGGTCGCCCAAAATTGGAGCTGAGCTTTAAAACAGAGTTAAACTCGCTCAAGCTACTTTTTCCAGCTTGATGAACCAGTTTGATGCCAATCACACACTTGCATCATCCCAATTTATGCAGCATGTCAATAATTACCCACTTGTTCCACCATTTTCCCGCCCTTTATCTAATTTGAAGGAAATGTTTCCTGGATGCTCAGGACGTAGTGCTGGATGACTCCTGTGAGTTTAATCAGGATTCCTACTGGATATCTTAGATTATGGGCTGAACCATAATTGATTAGTTTTTAGTTTGATTGTGTGTTACACAAATATTGCCTTAGGTCAGAACTAATCCTTTAAAACACCAAAGTCACAGAGTCACACAAACAGAAATTGATCGAGGCAGCAGCAGACCAGCAACTCCTTTGTTCTGTGAGGTAAAATCACTGTTTTTATGAAGTCTGGTGGCTTTGAAAAGAGCGATGCATGCATCAGTGTTGATGGAAAAATGGATCATGCTTATCAAAGGACGAACATAAAACACTTAGTTTTACCTTGCAGAACGTGGATGTGTAGGACTTGGATATTTTAAAGGTTTAATGTGGATCCAAACTCACCCTTTAAAACACCAAAGTCACACAACACAAACTAACCAACTGATGGAGCGGTAGAGCAGCAGCTCCTGTGTCCTGTTCTCTAAAATCCCTGTTTTAGTGAATGTAGTCTGGTGTGTGTGCTGTTTGTGGTTAAACCAAAAGGATCTTCCAGGTCTCTCTCTGTAGGGATCCTTTCCATGATGCTGTCACACACTTAGAATAACACTCTGAGCCTGTCAGTGGATCAAACAAGCTCTTTTAGTGGACCTACTGTGATCAGGTGCAGTTGTCCCAAAGGATCACGTTGCAGCCATTGCAGCCCGTTTGGTGGCTGCTGGCTGAGGTGATCTACTGGACCAGTTCCAACACTTTTGTACCTACCAGTCATATAGATAAATATTTAAAAAATAGGGCCCAGGTTAAAAAAAACAGGAGTTACCTGTTAAATTCCAGAGAAGTAGTTATATTGTTATTATTGAAATATTACATCGTCAGTTCATCAGCGGACCTCGTGCCCCTGCAGTGGTTTCCAGACAGGCTTCCAGCCTTTTCCAGCTGGTGGCTAAGAGAGCAGATCGTTCCCATCTGTCCAGGGACTCTGTGCTGACTCAGGCCTCCCTGGTCCAGAGGTTGGGAGGACATGCGATGACGGTTGAAGGGCTTTGTGTTGTGCTCACACATCATCAGCCTCATTTCCTCGTTATCATTCGCATCATGGAGAGGCAGATCTTAACAGCCCCTCTGGGAGTTTGTCTGGACGAGCCGCCGAGGAACCGTGTGGTTGTCAGGTCCATCGAATTTCAGTAGAGAAATATTAAAACAATCAAACCTCAACCTTTTACACAGAGAATACGTGTTAGCGTCCCATCTTGGTCTGCTTAAAAATGTGGGACTTCGCCTCTCTATAACCAATCACATCGCCTCATTTGAGCTACACGTTTTATAAACAAGATGCAACATGATAAGTCGTTTTTCACTGTGAACCCTCGAGCCTCAGAGCTGTCACAGGACCGACTGAGCGTTTTGGATGCGCCGCTTCAAGGACGCAGTGGTGGTCGCGAGAGGAGGCATTAAAGTCATGAGTATTGTATCAGGAGCAGAGTGTCTGAGGCCGCTGTTCCTGTCTGACATACATCCTCAGAGACACTGTAGCCTGCTGCCACTGTCCTTGGAGCGGCGCTGCATACAGATAAGCTGCGCCATCTGGGCGCTGCGATGTTCTGTCAGAGGGCGTGACAGTCAGTGGCACACACCAAACAGCCACAGCCCCTCAGGACAAAGCCGCCATGAAAGCCCAGCAATAACACTAAACCACTGGGCAGTGTAAATGCCACTCTGACGCCTTTACTATGCACCCTCAGTGTCCCAGTGTCTGCACTTTATGCAAACTGTGGGAGGTCCGTGGCGAGCTGTCTCATCTTCACCACGTCCTTTTTTCTTTTCTTTTTTTTTACCGAAGAGGATTGAAGGTGCACAGAGAGCAGAAACAGACTCTCAAACCTCAGTTGGATCCTGTTCAACAAGGAGGAAACGGCAAGAGGAAACACATTAATCACTTCAGTAATTTACCTTTTTACAACACATTTTGGTGTAAACGTAGCAGAGGCTCAAACAGGAAACTTAATTAACAACTAGATTACTTTTCATTATTAAGTAACAATAAGTATAATACAGTGTAAAGTAATAAGTAATAATTTAGTCTTTAAATGGTCTTTTCTCCACATTTAAGAAGCTGGAGCCAGAGAGTATTTGATACCTTGACTTTAAAATTACCTAAATGATTATGTAGTAATGAAAATAACCATGAAAATAGTTAGGGATTAATTTTATGTTAATTTACTGTTTTTTTCAATGGAGTCTGGTGTGTTTGAAGAGAGGAATATAATGTAAAAACATGGGTTTTTTAAACCAAAACTCAGTCATTCCATTCACTGGAAATATAAAAATATTGATTAGTGGAGCTTTAAGTATTTAAAATATTTTATTTATATTATAAAATGATAATTTTCTAATAATATTTATAAAATCTTTTTAGTATTTGGAGCTCCCAAGCAGTTGTAGGCTCCAGCCTCTCAAATATTTTAAAACTTCAGATAAAATAAGTAATAGGAAGATGAAGTAAAGGGCACTCGTCCAAAAATGTAATATATTCTAGTATTTCACATATTAAACACTTGATCAATAGAACTTGAGCCTCAGTTGCAGCCCCAGACTGGGTGTGAGCGCAGAGAGAGCCCTTCCTGCTTAACCTCCCATCGTAGCTCCATTTGGCGGCGGATCCCATGAAACTTCCCGAGTTATTGTCTCATTAAAATGATCCGACCAGTTTCATAGCCTGCCGGTGTCTGGGCCGATTGCCCTTAATGATATTAAGTTTGTGCTCGGGGATATTAAATTTGGCTTTGGGGTGATGAATGAGTTTCCAGACAGGCAGCGCTCAGCGGCGGCGGCAAAGCCAGAGGAAATGAGCATCACAGCTGATGCCTCTAAAGGCCAGTGCCAGTTCAATTTGCACCCTTTGGCTCTGCAGCCCTCAGTGAATGCTCAGGGAATATTTTTGCTCCTGTGCTGCTCCACACATCACGTCTCATCTTTAAATATCAGGAGGAGGCTGAATCCAGAGTTTCAGATCCTCTCAGACCTGCATTTTTCTCGAGAGCCGGGTCATCCGATGCTCGATGGTAATCTGCGACTGCGATAAGGCGAATTCTCTCTCAGAACTGAGAGTGTGATGGAAGTGCTTTGACCGTGTGAGTGGCGATGGTATTTGGAGGGAGAAAAGTCTCGAGGAGATGTGAGCCTGCCGAGCTGCCGTGCACATGGATGACATTACCGTGAAACTCGCGTCGAGTGCCTGAAAGCGCCGTCGTCATTCTGGTTCTCACGTGTGTCGCCATGGCAGCAGGAAGCTCAGCCGCCCCCGCCGCCATGGAGACTGAGATCCTTCAGTCGTAGTACTCGCTGAAAAAATGTGACACCTTTTGTGAATCTGCCCTTTAAAGACCAGAATTACAAAGAATAGAGGGAAGCCTGGCGTGCTGGATTGCACATGTGGAGCAGAGTTTGTGGTGCAGTTTAGAGACGTCACGCAGAGAGTGCAGAGAAATGTGAGCTCTGTGGTCAGGAAACATGATGAATGACAACAGAAGCCTGGGGAAGGTGCTGCTGGTCAACACGGTGCTTCAGTAAATACTTTGGAGCTTGTCAAAGTCGGACGGCAACGTTACAAATCAATCAGCTCGAGTTTTCTGTGGCCTAATTAGATTATTTGCTTCTTTAAATGATCCCTAAGGCCATGTGCTTTACCTTTGGACTAATTATCAGTAAATAAGTCACAAATTATTCTAATAATTATAAATTTTTCGTCAATTGTGGCTCGTCTCACTGATTGTAAGCCCAACACTGACGTGTTATCATCCTATAATCATCCTAAGTTAATATTGTGAATGTGTTGCCTGTAGACACATGTGACCAGATCACCTCATTGGAGGCGTGTTTGTGTCCAGTTCAGTCCAGTGTCCGGTTTGTGTTAGCTCTGCTTTGGTCTCCACCAACCACCACCAAAATATTTTGCTCTTTAGCTGTTAAATATTTCATTTTCTTCCCCAGCTGGTCAAACTGAGTCTGATAAATGTTAGCTAAGGCAGTTTAGGAGCATTAATTTCCACCTTTTATATTTGTATTTTGTCACTTTCTGTTTTTCTTACCTGCCGTGGGACTGCGGATGCATTCTTGCTAACTCGAGCGTGTTTCCATCTTGTATTTTTATACTGATGTTCTATAACGGGCTCTGTCCCCATCAAATAAACAAATAAATAAAATAAACACGACTACATCTCAGCTAATTTACAGGCTCATCTATCAGTCCAGCTCTGTTGTGCTGTATCTGCTAAACTATATGAAAGTGGCCAGAATCTTGCAAGGCTAAATAAATATTTAGTGTGTATATAAGGAAAAATTGTACATTTCACAGCCAACATGATTTATGGGTGGTGTCAGGTTGCAGTTCAGCGAGTGGAGCTCTAAAATGCAAAAAGACAGACGTACTGTGAGAGTTACTAACAGCTCTCCTCTCGGCTCAGGTGGCTACAAAGAGCTTCGTCAGTGCATCTCTGCCTCTTTTTTTTTCCTGACTCACCGGCTCTGCTCCGTCCCTCGGGGGTCGGGGTGGGAGGAAGGAGAAAAACCAATAACGCACCATCACAGGGAAAACAAACGATGACGGCGTGGCCACGAGTTTCCTCCTGCTGCTGCACGGCTTTGTATGAAGTATGGGGAGGACGGCGGCGTGCTGAGTGGAGTCAGCGGTAAACTGAGTAGTGGAGATGTTTTGCCCCGATACAGGAAGAGTAGTGATATGGGAACCGTTGTGTATTAACAACCAGGTGCTGATAAAGCTGCAGACACAAAGTTATACGTTATAACCCTTTAAAGGACATCCAATCTAGGGCTGCAACTAATTAATATATGAAATGTCAGAATATGTTAAATGTTTGGATGAATGCCCTTCATTTCATCTTTATTGCTTATTTTGTCTCAAGATGTAAAATATTTGTTTGTTTCCAATGAATGAATGAATGGATGTGTAACGTAGTCATGAGTTATCACCAGCTTCCCTTCAGATCTATGGAGCATTTCAGCATCTTTTAGTTCAGAGTTTTGGTTTACAAGCCCAATTTCTTTTCTGTTACGTCGCTCTCTTCAAAGCCACCAGACTCCATTGGGGAAAAAAAAAAAAAGTCATTTTACCATGTAGAACGAAGGAGTTGATGGTTTACTGTTGCCTCAATCAGTTAGCTTGTACAGAGATTTATAAAACAGCCGTTCTATCTCTCTTTTCAAACAAACCAGACTCCATTCCCAAAAACAGTAGTTTTACCTTACAGGCCATAGATCAGAGTTGCTGGTCCACAGCTGCCTCGATTCATTGTGACTTTGGTGTTTTAAAGGGTAAATTGGGATCCCGTTTTTGTCCTCAGTGTGCAGTTTGACCTTTTTTTATATAAGATCTATTTTTCCATCAACATGGATGCATGTGATTGTCATTTGTCATGCTACACTGACCCTGACGACAGAGTACCCTATTTTCATATATTGAAGGCAGAATCGGAGAAACTAGCTAGAAAATAATTCAGCTCAGTGGATGTTTGTGTCTTTCTGGTAACTCACGACAGTCTGTCGCTGAGCCGCAGCTCAAATTTGGCCGACACTTTCTCTGCTTCTCTGCCACTTTAGCCCTGTGGAAGACTCTGTGTACAGGTGAAATGATTGGACGGGTTTATTGCAGCCACAAGTGGAAGAAAAAAATGCCCCTTAAATAAGTTGCATACTGTACCTTTATCTAGGGGTGGACGATGTGGTGTTTCTGCGATGGCAATACTCTTGACAAAATAGTGAAAGATAATATATATATTCGATTATTAACTTTAAGAAGATAAGTGTTGCAGTCTTCTATATCGGCACAAACTTCCTAAATGACGTCCAGATACAGAGAAGAAGTTCATGATCATACACATTACATTATTAATTTCAGAATAACCGAACTTGAACGCACAAACGTCTCGTGTCGGCCAGCAGAGCTCATGTTTTGTTTCCATGTCAGCTGCCTGTTTTTCGTACTGGACCTGCTCCTCACAAGAATTAATGCTGCTGTGTGATTATGTGTTGGTCCGATTTGTTCGACAGCCCCAGGAGTTGTATAACTTCACAGTATTGTGTTAAAAGCCATTCGGATCCTTTTATCATACTGGTTTTTCTGTGTTAACTCAGCAGTTCGGTTTCCATTAAAATGATGAATAAGTTTAAAGTGGATTTCTGTGGGAGCCGGTGAGTTTTATCCACCGCCGTCGTGCAATTATACTCTCGAAAGATGTGACAAGATAACAGAACTAATGGAGCGCCGACTCTGGGCCGTCCTGACATTTCATGTCTGCTTCCCACCCAAGACGGCATTTGTTATTGTAATGAGTGAATTAGTTTCCTCTGACCCACGTGGATCCTGCTGGCTCAAACTCAAACATCCCACACGGAGAGTTACCTGACACCCATTTTCAGATGAATTCATGGAGTTGATCTACAGTACGACAGTGTGTCTGTATTTGAAAATTCACCCTCCATCACTTTCCCTCCTTCTTTATCTTCGGTACATGTAGTTAACCCTTTAACCTCCTCACCAAGAAAAAAGCAATGAAAAAATTTATTCTTTATATATTTTATTTCTTTGGGGCACTAATTACAAAAATCACTGTTTCTTTATGAACAGACCCCACATTATTGAAATATTGGCCTCTACCAAACGGTTGAGATGTCGTAAGTAAAACATGTTTTCAATAAGATACAGTGAGTCAAAATGTGCTCCACCATATGGTTGAGCAGGAGGTTAAAGGGTTAAAGACGTCACTTTGACTCAGAATCACATGTTGAGTTTTCTGCATGTCTGCACAGAGGAAAGTCTCAGCTTCTGGGAGACACCAACATTGTGTTTTTACTCCAAATACTCTGAGATTCAGACATCATCAGACGTCATCGAACCTTGTTTTTGAGAAAAAGGGCACTAAAGATAAAAAATGAACATTCAGCCTTTATCCAAATGAAGTCGAGAACATTTATTAAGTCAATAAGTCACAAGTGATACCACACATTTGGAAATACACACAACCATTCATGCATGTCCACACAGCAGGCGAAGCATAGACGTACCTTTGTTTTCATGTACTTAAAATAGGACTATTGTATGGGATATTATATTGTATATTTATTACATACATTTAAAATGATTTCCTAACATTTTCATCTCTTACTGACCCTCATAATGGGACCTTAGCTAGTCTACACACACACACACAAACATCATGAGCCACCTAAGTAGTGATTTTCTTGTCCACTTGTTACTCCCCTTCACACACAGAGAAAAAACAAGGATAATGAGGCCAAACTAAAGTTAAACACTTGGAATTATTCATTTCTGTGACGTGGGTGCGTCTCCTCTGGCGTAAAGAGCTGCTAGCCTGTTGTGGAGTTTGCAGCTACACTTGTTCTGGATCTGTTTAACACTGTCCTCAATTATAGAATTAAAATTCAAGACATTGTTTGGCTCCATCGCGTCAGCCATGAGTGGAATTTCTTGCTCTCCATCTCCGCTAAAATTACCTCCTTTGCCATCAGATGTAGCTGGACAGTCCGAGTCAGAGCTGAAGGTCGAGCCGCTGCCGCCGTCACTCCCCTCCTCGCTCTCATCAGCTGCCGGAGCGGTGAAATAATCTGATATTAGCTCAGTCAGCTTCTTCATTGAATTCAAAGTCGAGCAATGTCTTCTTCGCTGTATTAATCCGTCCGTCTCTGTCCTTCAAACACTCACTGGTGTTCTGACAGCTGACCGTGTTTCGTTTTGTTTATGCTACTTATGTGTACACCTGATATTTTATATTATTATGTATTCAAGCTGAGGCTTTATCTTATCAGAAAAAACAAAAACAAAACTCAAAATAACCTCGAAATTTGACCGAACTCACAGTTGAGACTTAACAAAGACGTCCTTTAAAATGATGCGTCTGCAGCTTTATAACTGAGTTGCTGTTGCTGAGAGCTGAAAGGTGTAAAACACAAGGAGAAATATCTGTTTTTCTGGGGACGTTTTATGTGAAGCATCTTTTATGATGTGATCCGTGGTGATGACTTAATTAATTAGCATTCTTTGGCTCTCTGGCTGCCTGTTGTCTTCGTCTCTTATCGCTCATCTTCCTCCCACAGTGCTCGCCCGTCTCAGCTTTCACTAAAAATAATCCACCGCTCTCCCTCGTCTTTGGTTTCACATGCATCCTGTGGATTTGGATGGATAAATAACGTGCAGTGCTGATTGTACTTTGGATGGGAAATACACGGCTTCGTGATTATCGTGTCCTTCTTGTCACATGACGAGGGTTCAGGCCTCAGGCGGTGGGAATATACTCTTTGTTCTCTCTTCACTGTGACCTTTTCATTGGACAGAAGCATTATTTAATGTCAGATGTGCCCCACATACATGCAAGCTATATACAGGATGTCTTAAAGTCACATTTACCAATAAAATGCCCCAAAAAGTATCAAATCATCTTAAATTCTATTTTAAAGGGTGTTAAATTACAGTAATCACTGTCAAGCTCACCCTCAAGTGTAATAATGTGATTATACAACAGTTACCAGCAAAATAAGATCTAATTAAAATGTGTTCTTATTGTAGGGCAAGTTGCTATCAAATAAAAAAGCTTATTACCAGTGTTTTATCCGTTTCCATGGAAACACATGGGACTAATAACTGGAAAACGATCAGTCACGTCATAAAATGTTGGAACAAACTAACAGATTGAGGCAGCAGTAGAGCAGAAACTCAAGTGTCCTGCAAAGTAAAATCGCTGTTTTTGTGAATGGGGTCTGGTGGGTTTGAGAGAAGAAAGGGCTGTTTGACAGAAAGGTAAAGCAGCGAAAATGTTCCAAATATAAATATTGTATAGATAAAATCCACAGCAGTACATTACTTGGCGTCTCCTGCCTGCTTGTCCAAACTGGGGGCGTGTCGGCCGCCATCCACTGTCGGTAAAACACTGACTATGGAGAAGGAGCTCACACAGTCACACCAGTTTGCCACCAGAATCAGGCAGGAGTCCTTTCTTGACATCCTGATATCATTCTTGGCTTCTTGAGTAACGACCCGCAGCTCTTCACAGTTGTAGTCATTATGGCTTTGGCGTTTTATGTTGAACTACCATCTGACTGGCCTACAAATGTGCTCACAGAGAGCTAGCAGATCTCATCCTGATCACTGTGCAGAGATGTGCTTCTACTGCTGTATTAAGTCTGCAGAGCAGCTACACTTTGGCTGTCATTGCTGGAGAAAATGTGAATTTAATTGAGCCAATATTTAGGCCAATCTGCATCATTGACAAGTACATTTAAAAAGCAGGAATTTGGCCCAGAACTAAATGAATCCGGGCTCAACTGCCAAAAACCTGCGCCAGAGTCCAAACTGTGACTGTGCAGAGACCATTTAAATCCAGAATCCACCGACTTTCACAACTACCAACACATAAAGTCGGCAAAGGAGAATAAAAGTCAACAACGTGTTCGGCTTTGTGTCTGTGATCCTTTTTGTTACAAAATATCTGCTCAGTAAGAGCGAAACAGCATGAAATCCACATTTTTTATCAACGTTATGTATCTAAAATGTAATGTTGAGGAAGATAAAACATAGATATAGATGAAACACTGGCAACAGTAGTCGTTTTCACTAGTAGTCGTCTGTTTGAACAGTGTTTACTTGAAAAATGTTCACATATATTTACACACACATCTTTCTTTAGCTTTGTTTTAGCACAATAATGAATCTTACAATCTTATATCAAAATCAAAATATCACCTGGAACAGGCTGTAAATCTGTATAAATATTTTAAATCCTTTGAGCTGCTCTCTTAACGCTGCGTCTGCGTCCTCGCTGCTGTTTCTTCTTCTTCTTGTTGACGTCGTTTCTTGGAGGACCTTCTTCTTCTTCATGTCCCTAAAATGTGTCCGACCTCAGCTAAAAGGTTCCAGAAATCAATAAACCAGAATCAGTGAGAAATTTCATATATGGAAAAATATACCGCATGTAGCATGATTTAATGGGGTCATCAACTTGCAACATGGCCGTACAAAGAATGAATCCTCTGTCTGGTAAAGTTTTTATTTTAGATTGATTCAAACAGGAACATGCTAACATGCTAACAACAGCTCCCATGGCGATGGAGGTCGTCCATTTTCTTTGGTTCTTTAGGTCCATTGTTAATGATATAGATATTGAACAGTTAAAAGGCTGCACAGAATAACTCTGTATGTAGCATTAATTAAAGGATCTAGATCACAATTCTGCAGAACTTCACTATTAGATATCAGCGGTTCTGAGCTCCACCATGTTCACGGCCAACAAATGATCTATCTCTGTGACGGATGAGGTGAGTTTGGCTCCATCGCCGTCCGCTGCCTCACGTGTGGCAGATCTGAAGAACGATCCCTCGGATTACGGCGAAATGCAGAGAAACTGATGGACAATTAGTCGGGGATCAAAGCCGTCCTCTATCCTCAAAGCGCGGCGCTCTCATTAGCAGTCGGCCCGAGAAGGAAAGTGAAACCACGTTGATCAAAGTCACTTTATGAAGCCAAACCTGGGAGCCTCCGTCAAACTCCCACACTCTGGGTCACGCACAAACACACCGCAGAAATACAAAATGGATTCCTCCGTGTTCCACCTGAATCTTTAAATTAGTATTTCAGGAATCTAATTTTCTCTGTAAAATGATGATGCAGTCTCGTGGGGGATCTGTTGCACATGTAGAACCTCTTTCTGTAATTTACTGTAAAGATCTTCTCTGTAGGCGATGATGGTGTGTTCATAACACTTAAAGGTCCCATTATATCCTCATTTTAAGGTTCGTACATGTATTTCATGGTCCTACTACAATGGGTTCACATCATGTAATGTTCAAAAAGCTCATTATTTTTTAAGGGGAGCTGGTATTAGTGAGGAAACAACAATGGTGGTGGTCAGTGGATGAGATGGCTGACTCAAAGTCTTGAGGAGGTCACAGTAATGGAGACCAGTGGTTCCATTACCTTATGTGATTTATAGTCACACACACACAGTGATTTTGAGGCATTATTTAGATAGGTTACTCTGGCCTGCATTGAGGAAATAAACCTCAATCAATAATAGTCTTGATCCAGGGTGTAGTATTGGAAACGGCATTTCTCTAAATGGACCATAATTGACTAAATGAACATCCTGCTGTGCTGAAGAAGACTGTAAACTAGAGACTGAGAGCAGAAACTGTTCACTGAGCTGATAAATCATTTCCTCATTGACTTCCATCCAATCAGACTTCTGTTTGGAGCCAGTGGAGTCGCCCCCTGCTGGACATTAGAGAGGATCGGCTCCACTGTTCAGACCCAGAGGACACAGACACTTCTTTATACAGACTCTTCACCGAGGTCTCAGTCTGGTTGTTTTGGTTCACACCTCCTCAAACGAACTGCACCGACGCTTCAGGGTTCGATTCAGCCGAACTCTACAAGGCGGGTGTGAAAACTTCCCTCATTTACCGAGTGCTTGTGGCAAATTAGTCCTAAAATACAGAATTTAGACGCCTGTCTGAAGCGCTGGTAGTTTGACCTCCAGTGATTAGCCGAGGAGGCAGAGGAGACACAAGGATAGCTTGGTGAGAGAAGAAGAAGAAGAAGAGGAGGACTATGAGTTCAAAAGTCAAAGGTGAAGCCCTTTTGTCAGATTTTCTGCTCAAGTCTCTGTGAGTGGTTTGTGGTTTGGTCTTTTGGGGGAAACTCTGCTGTCATATCAGCCGTGACAGAGCTGACCATTTAACAAAAACCAAAATAATCATCCCACCCAGCGGACCTTTCTTGGGTTTCTGATGCTGAGATAAACCTCCAGAAAACAGGAGGGATGCTCTATTTTATTTTTTTTTTGTATGGACAAACCTGTGTTCCTCCACCTCCTCTGGCAGTCAAGATGTCAAGATATGAGTTCAGAGAACACAGACTTGGATGAGATTGGATTGATTTTCTGTCGGTTGAATCAGTGGATTGTCAGCGGACCGCCTTGAAAGAGACGGTCAGGGGAAAAAATAAAACACTGCAAGAGGACACTTCTACAAGACAGAGCCGAGGAGAAAAATCAATTCCTGGGAGTTGTTGTCTGCCCCGGGCTAACGGGTGGGGAAGGTGGTGTGTGGTCATGGTGTATGTGAGCCTGAAGCACACTGCAGTAACACTCACTTCACTGGAGGACCACCACGAATCTTTTATACGCTGCACTTTAAAAGGAGAGTCATACAGGAGTGTTGTATGAAGGCCAAAAAACAGTTTGTCTTCCATACAAATACTGAAAAAAAGGCTTATTTTTATATTTGACCCCATTTTGCCAAGCATGAAAACAACATAATACTCTGCTGGAAAGAAGTTTCACCAGAATAAAGGAAATTTCTTGATTGACTTGTTTGTGGTTACATTTTGTAAAAGAGAAATCAAGTAGTTTTATACCTGGGCCCTGTTTTTTAAGTATTTTGGTGTCTAAATGACCACTGGCTACACAAACTGTTGGTGTTTGTCCAGTAGATTCAGAGTGTTATTCTAAGTGTGTGACAGCATTATGGAAAGGATCCCTACAGAGAGAGACCTGGAAGATCCTTTTGGTTTAACCACAAACAGCTGTTATATCGCTCTTTGCACACACACCAGACTCCATTGACAAAATCTGTAATTTTACCTTGCAGAACACAGGGGTTTCTGGTCTACTGCTGCCTCTACCAGTTAGTCTGTTTTATGTTATTGTGTAACTTTGGTGTTTAAAAGGGTGACTTCAGATCCAACACAGTATTTGTTTAACACAAAATAACACAGACAAACTAGCAGATGGAGGCAGTAGTGGACCAGCAGCTCCTGTGTTCTGTGAGGTAAAATCCCTGTTTTTGTGAATGTAGTTTGGTGTGTGTGCAGAGAGCAATATATAACAGCTGTTTCTTCCAGGTCTCTCTCTGTAGGGATCCTTTCCATAGGTGATCTACTGGACCAGTTGCAACACTTTTACTACCTACCAACCATTTCCAACCCATATAAGGTAAAAACTAGGCCCAGGTTTGAAAACACTGGAGAGATCCAGGTTAGTTTCATGGCAGATATATTGTTACACTGTTATTTATAATTTACTAATCCTGCTTTTGTAAAACAACTCTCTCCTCCACAAGTCCAACCGAACTGGTACCACTTGGTTCATCAGAAATTCCAACTCTCCAGTTTTCAGTCTGACGGTTTACTGCTCGTCTCTGTCAGTATATCACTGTCATTTTGAAATCTGTGGATTTTGAACGGTGACTCAGACAAAACAAGACATTGGAGGACGTCACGTTGGGCTCTGGGACATTGTGATGGACATTTTTCATTATTTAAACGAGTGAAGCTTGATCTGAAAATGCATTTGCAGACTCATCGATAATTAAAGTAAAGTGTTTTCTTGTGTATCAGACTAGTTAAACTACAAACTAAACCACAACAAGCTTTTTTTGTCTGCTTTGTTTGACTGCTTGGCTTTTATTGTTCATTTTTGACCCTGATGCATTTTGATATTGATCCAGACACACTCACACCGAAGGAAGCTGTCATGTCAGATAAGCAATCTGCGATGCACACCCAGAGTGTCTCATCGACAGCTGCAGCCGTCAGCCGCCAAATTCAGCCAGTTAGCAGCTCACGTTTGATCCTGGCTGTCGTGTGGACAGAAAAATTATTAATTAGCTGTGGAAATATTTATCAGATAAGTAGTAATTAATGGAGTGATGGAGGCCTTAGTATACGTGAATGCTGAATGTTTGTGATGTTTTTTTAGGGTTAGTTTTTAAATCCTCCGTCATACTTTTGATGTCTAAACTTCTACTGACTGGTAGGTAGTAAAAGTGTTGGAACTGGTCCAGTAGATCACCTCAGCCAGCAGCCACCAAACGGGCTGCAATGGCTGCAATGTGATCCTTTGGGACAACTGCACCTGATCACAGTAGGTCCACTAAACGTGTCACCATACGGTCTCCGTAAAGGGAGTGACGTGAGGTGTCCAAAATAATAAACGCGAATAAAGAGAATTTTTTTCCTTGGGCAAATTATCTACAAAGTCAGTTTCCCTCAGAGGCGGCGTCAGTGAATGTATCCTCCAGGGGAACGTCAGTGCTGATTGGCTGTGCTGACGTCCTGACGCTGAATCAAACATGGAATAGCTTCACTGGAGTCTGTGAGAGCGGAGAAAAACTGTTTGTCTGTCTGTCACTTGATTCAAGCTTTCTTTTTCTAAATGGGACCATAATTTAGTAAATGAACATCCTGCTGTGTTGAAGAAGACTGTAAACCAGCGACTGAGACCATAAACACATTGAGCTCATTGACTTCCATCTAATCAGACTCCTGTTTGGAGCCAGTGGAGTCGCCCCCTGCTGGACATTAGAGAGGATGCAGCTTTAAGGCTCTTCAGCATCTGCGTCCACTTCTTTACACAGTCTGTGGTTTTACAGTTTGCTGCAGTGAAAGAATCCATTTTGCACCATGAGTGAAGTTAGAAACCAGCCGACAGTTTGAAAGGCTAAAGCAGCTGACGGCTTCGGGGCCCTTTGGTGGTTTTAGGGTCCCCGTCCACCCTCATGGTTGGTTTCTATTGAGACACAGCCCTGGAGAGAGCTCAGCCTGTGAGTCTATCATGTGCTAACACTGTGCAGACTAACTGACTGTATTGTTACAGAGAGAAGGCTGAAGCTTCTCACTCTCACTGTGGGCTTTCTTTCCCACTCCGGTGACAAATCAATCTCTGTCCTTGATCAGTAAATTACTGCCCTTCACACTCCCAGCCGAGCACATCTTCATTATGTACTCTTTGTCGGCCTCTCCCTCCGTCTCCTTCTCCGTCTCCTCTTCTTTCTCTCTTTTTTTCTTTTATTGTCAATCCCCTCCTTTTTCTGTCCTCTGCCTTTTGCGTTCTCTGTGAAGCTCTTTTCTGTCTTAATCTTCCCTCAGCTTACCTTGATGTCTCCGCCTCACTCCCTCGCCACTCTCTTTTCCGTATCAGTCGTTTTCCTCTTCACACAGCCACTCGCTGCAGGTACACAGGGTGGAGAAAACAAAGCGGTACGTCTCGGAAAAATGCATTGACGCAGAAACGGCATCAGAATCACAAACGGCAACGGTAAAGCGGCGAGTCTCAGAAGTTTGAAAGCTAATTAGCAGCATTTATCGGCTGTACATAGAGTTCCTGTAATTAGCACTTTGACATGTGGAGCAGAGCAGAGCGACTCTCAGAGCTCAAGAGGTCAAACCATCTGCTCCCAAACTGCAGGAGTGACGATCCAAAAAAATGAATAAATAAAAGAATAAAAGTCCCAAAATGATTTGTCCTGCCTGAGAGGTCTGGGAAATAATGACACAAACACAGACGTTCGGAGCAGCACACAGGCTGCTGATTGGAGAATTGATTCGTTTGAAGAAAACCTCAACACACATTTTCCCAATCAGCTTTTTATTATGAGCGATGGACACATCATCATGATAAAAAGCTTTTTGTTGTGAAATCTTTTCTTTTTTCACTCGTTTTGAAGTGGGTCCACTGGACAAAAGGTGATTTCGTTCATTCATGTGGAACCACTCGGTCGCATTTAGCAACATTTGCATGAAAATGGAATGAGATTTGTGGTTAGAGTTGGTTAAGACCACTGTTCTGATCGTTTTAAGTCATTTTATCGAGCAGAACACAGAAGTCTTTCAGTGTTCGAGTGTCTTAAATGTGAGGATTTGCTGCTTTTCCTTGTCTGAGGTCACAGCAAACTGAATATCTTTGGGTTTTGGACCCTTAGTTGGACAAAACAAGCAATTTGAAGGCCTCACATTGGGCTCTTGTAGAATGTGATTGCATTTTTTTACCCTCTAAACATCGTATGTGTAAACGTTCACATATAATAATGTCTTTGTGTTGCCAATAAATGAGCATAACTTGTAAAATGAGACCTTTTGTGCAAGAAAATTGACTATGAAGGACTCAACATATATGGAATAATACATTACATTTTTTTTGTTGGTGATTCTACAATAATAGGAGACAGACCTCGTTCACAAGGATCCTGAAGCCAGAGGAAAATCATCCGTCTGACTGAAGACAAATATTATTCATGTTTTATGGTCCTAAAACCAAAAAGAGCTCAGCATGTCTTCATTAAGATTATCTGATACAGCAACAACGTGACAAAACGATATTTTCAAGGGGACACAGAGGTCAAATACAGTTCAGGACAAGTCAAAGCACAATAAGTGAACAAATGATAAACCGTAATGCTCTTTTGCTAATTTACTTTCACACTTTATCCGACGTTCTGGGTTGACTGTGGACGGACGTCTATGGGAAGGCCTTGGGACAGTTTTTTTTGGGATGTGACGTCTATGTGCGCTCTTGATTGCCTCGTAGTGCTAACAGTGTTCAGCATTAGCTAACGTTAGCTTAGCAATGGCCACCACAACAAAGAGTCACACAAAGTCCACATCAGCACAAGAACTAAACTAAACACCTTTTTTCTAGTGAAGCCTGTCTGACCGACGTCTTAATCAACTATTTAGGTGTGTTTATGGTGCTGTGATACTCTGATTCACCAGTAGTGCCGGCCTGGTGTTGGACACAGTCAGATACCAGCTGGTTAGCAGACTTTAGCAGACAAAGAGACAGTTATTTCCCTCTGGAGGTGGTGGAGACCAAAATTAGAGCTAAAAGACAGAAAGTATTCGTCACAATGTGAGATGTCTGTGTTATGTGTTCGCACAAAAAAATGACACTGCTTCTCTTATGGGTGAATTTGATTTGCTTTTATCTGTTATATTGTTGTAAATTAAACATCTTTTGGCTTCAGACTGTTGGTTTGACAAAAGAAGACAATTTTAAAGACATCACCTCCAGCTCTGGGAAGTAGTGATGGGCATGTGTTAATATTTTCTGATATTTTATAGACTGAACAGTTACATATTTGATTAAATAATCAGCAGAATAATCAAATGAAAAGTAAGAAAGAAAATATTTGTGTTTTCATCAGTGATTTAGAAATGCTCTCGTCAACACCTCGTTCGGTCTTTTAATCTGTCATCATCCTCGTATTTTCTTCCACTTGAGAAACTTTCCATCCCGCCTATTTGTCGGACTCTCCGTCCATCAGTCGTAGCCCGTCGGCTCGCCTGTGACCCAGTCAGAACAGCAACGAGCTTCAGGTCCAATCAAATGGATGATTAAATCCCATTCAGGAGGCAGCTTTATAATCTGAGTGCAGCTGATGTTATCAGGGTCGTGGTGCTTCAGGCTCTCCTGCTGCATACAGAGCCAATCAGAGTTGTCTCTTTACCACAGTCCAGGTCCTCATCCACCTCAGTACAGAAGGCCTTTCACATTTACAAATCCCACCAGCAGTACAGTAGAGAGAGAGAGAGAACTATTTGTATGTTTTGGTGTCTAAATGACTGGTGGGTACAAAGAGACTGAATTGGTCCGGTAGAGCACGACAGCCACGAAACCAGGAACAGCCCTTAAGTAGGTCTCATTAAAGCCACCACACTCCATTGACAAAAATAGCCAGTTTACCTCTGATGGGTTAGGTTTGGACATGACCCTCTTCTGATTGGTCAGTGAACAGGTAGCCCCGCCCTAAAGCTCCCGCCTCTTCCTGGTCTATCTTCCTCTAAATGTTTTATAGAACTATGAACTGTTAGTGATGAACACATGAACTATCCAGGTGTAAATTGACCCTCTTTTAGCTCTGCTTTGGTCTCCACCAGCCCCAGAGCAGAATATCATGCTCTCCATCTCCTTGATTCATTTGTTCCATTCACAGTTGTAAAGGACTTTTTATTGATTTATTAGTCCATTCAAGAGAATTTTTATTTATTCAGCCCAAAATTACATATCACACTTCACCTCAGGGGGGTTTTACAGTTTGTAAGAAAACAGTCCTCTTAAAAAAGAATGTATGTAATGACTTTTACAATTAAGATAATTTTTGGTAAATAGCAAAAGGTACTAAAATCCAAACTGGATCATCAGAGCAGCATCTTTTTCCATGTTTCTGACAAACTCAATCAGCTAATTATCACCTTTTGATGACTCTGTTGCTGAAACCTCCATGTTGCAGGTGCAACCTCCTGCAGATATTCAAAGACTTCTACACTATCTGGTTGCCAATCTTCAAAGTCAGAACTCATCAGCACGCTCACATGGGAAGTCGATTACGAAACAACCTTCCCTCCAACCTTGGCCTCACCTGAAGCCTCGCGCTCAGGCTTTTAGCCGAGGTCAGAGATGTTTGCGATGAAACTCATTTTGACTTTGAGGTTTGGCCTGGAAGTGAAACTCCGTCCTGTAGCTGCCGTGGAGAGAGATGGTAGTTTATCAGTGTTATATAAAAGCAGCAGAAGCAGCAGCAGATCTTGTCACTGTCAGCCCGCGGCCCGCCGGATCCCCGAGGAGCGCTAACAAGCCAACAGACAGCTCAATCAGTCCGTCCTGCTGTCTCCATCCTCTCACTTACAGAAGGACTCATGCAGATGGGCTCTCTGTCACTTCATCAGATCTGTCTTTCCTTTTTACTGTGCTGCATTTGTCTTCAGTTCTCCTGGTTCAGCTCTATAATTCAGCTCAGGTGATCATGGGCAGGCCTCAGAGAAGACCTTCATATGTGTATCCTACTTAGCATCAGGTGTTATTGAAAGGTGTTCACTACAGCTAAGGTCTGCTCCTCAGATGCTACAGGTGAAAAAATTAACAGATTTCACCATGAAACTTCCCCAGTTCAATGGTTTTAAAGTTAAAAGTTTTGAGAACTTGTATGCTTTAATATGCAAATGAGCCATTATCTAATTAAAAATACACTAATTTGCATGCATTTCCAGAACAGAAGTCTGAACATTGGATAAACCAGGTTCAAGTTTTTCTTAGTTTTTACAAAGGAAATCTTTTTTTATTGATCCGCAAATCAGAAAATACTCTCAACAGCAATGAAAAAACAATTTGTGCCTTGTTTTTAAGGATAAAATGGTTTCTAAATCGGTCTGTAATGAGATATGACCAAACCCCTGTGTAAAAACCTTCAGATTATAGAGAGGAATAAACCTGGAGAGTACAAGAGGAGACTCATTTTGAGAAAATGCACTAAAGATCTGAATTTGAGATAAACTTTATTAATCCCACATCGGGGGAAATTGAAAAGACGAAAGTGAAAAGAGAGTACAAGAAATTATATGAAAAATGCACAATAAACATAAATAAACTTAAAATTAAACCATATATACAGATATAAGATCAATAAATTACATATGATGAAAAAGAATAAAACATGTACATGCATAGAGAGACAAAGTGAAGAAAAAGAAAAATCTAACTGAGTATTTTGGACTTTTTATTTCCGATCTCAAAATGGACCAGTGCATGAATAAACAGTGTTTTTGCCTGTTGGTGTTTCGCCTTCACACGGATTCATGTGTCCACACTCGGGCTGTGTGATGACGCCAAAGATGCCAAAAAAATCAGTCAGTATCAATAATTATCACCATAAATCTCTCAAATCATCATTTCTTTCACATTTAAAGGCAGATTTTTTGCTCCTGAGTGAAAGATGAAGACGG